>NC_067229.1:6101666-6430000 GCF_019924925.1 Ctenopharyngodon idella
GGGAGACTACTACAGATATGCATATGTCAATTTGAACTTAAATATAGTTCAATTTTCTAATAACTACATTAGCAATAAAGAATTAGATCATTAATTTTTTCACAACAGATAAAGTATGATATATGAATGCTTACGTTGTCTCTTAAATTGTCTCTGCTCTTTTACCTGATATATTAAAATCGAATAATCCACTATCTTTGCTTAATACTTGAATAGGCTACTTTCTTTGCTGTTTCACCGCAAACTTGACATTACCAGCTAAGCCGCGTGAATAAAACAGCTCATACAGTGAAATCAAATGAAAGGGGTGTCAACGCATGAACAGGGTGTTTAAAAAGTAATAAAAATTGTTTCAGGTGTATACTGCATATTTTGTGGATATGCATATATATGGAACCAATTAAAAGTAATGTTTTTTTTTTAACACCGGTTTATGCAGTTCAACGATCTCTGAGTTTCTCTAGCCTTGTGCAAAGATTGGGAAGGCAAATTAATGTCTCTTACACCATTTACATTCAGCGCTTCCAGGTTTTACCCCAGAACGGCAACTGTGTCAGCATCACATGTATGCATCGTGCTGCTCAAGCGTACAGCGTCGGCCAATACCGAGTCTGCATTCTGACGTAGAACCTGGAAGCGCTGAACATAAACAGCGTAAGAGAATGACACAGAAGTGAGGATATTGTTGAATAAAGTCATTATTTTTGTTTTGTTTTGTTTTACAAAAAGTATTCTTGACGCTTCATAAAATTAAGGTTGAACCACAATGTTTTAACGATGTCTTTCATCAAAAATATCTTAATTTGTGTTCTGAAGATGAACGAAGGTCTTACGGGTCAGAATTTTCATTTTTTGGGGAACTAACACTTCAGTGATCTTCAGCATCATTAATGATGGATCAAGAATAAACACCAACCTCTTTGTTCTTCAGTATCTTCATGTTCCATTCTGCAGGACTCTGGATCACTCAATGTTCAGCTCTGTCTTCTTCACTTGTAGACTGATGGGAACATCCCAGCATTTATTGGTGAACTGCTCTAGGAGGAGCTTCACTGAAGGTGAATCACTGTGTGGTAGGAGGAGCAGATCTGCCTAAATGAATAGATGATCAGATTGATGTTTTCACCCATTCACAAATATCAAAAGTGGTCTGTTGATACCAATGAAATGAGCTTTAAGTGGCGGTTTACAGGTGATCTAAAGACATCAACATAATGAACGAGGTGAAAACTATTAACCTATAACCATTAAAAAATATAGAGGCTTTTCAGCAGCTCTGTTAATAGTGACACTCCTGAAACAAGCTTTACAAGATCATCAGCAGAGATCTGACTTTATTAGAAGTGTTTGCATAGACTCAGTCGTATGTTACAGTAAGAACATTTACTGTATTAGCAGCACTCTGTTCTAGCACAAAACCTCATGATCGTTTCATAACCATCACACCTTTTGATAACACACTGAATAGATACTATTACAAACACTATGGATTTTATGTCAATCATGTAATTTATGTAATGTAAGTGTATTTTCTAATTGTGGCATCTGTAGCCTGTAATTATTTCAGCAACAAGGGTGATTTGAAACATCTATCTTGCATTCTTTGCTATTGAATTAACAGATTGTTAAAAGTACTAAAAAAAACATACTGTTGTGTTTCAGTGATTAAACCAAATGTTGTCATTAAATGATCTTGTGTTTTGAAACAATGATTATGTAGAATGAAAATGTGTACAACTAGAATGAGAGCATGATATCAGGTTTTGAAAGAATGACTGGCTTGTGAAAATATAAATATAAAGTATAACCCACAGTGGCAGCGTCTGTCTGCACAGCCAGGCTGGTAAAAAAACAGTATAATGCAAGATGAGTTTTAATTCCTTTTTTATTAAACAACTACTGGCCGATCTGCAATCTTTACCGATCTTTAGCAGCTACGCAGTCTTGAAGCAAACTCAAGAGCTTATTTTTCCTTTAATCACAATGTCCCTTTAGGAGCTCCATGGAATCAACACAATAAAATCTGGTTGATACAACCATTAACAAGCATAATGATTTAGTTTATATCATAAAGCAAAATAAGTGTAGCAAGGTTTGTTGATAATGTAAGGAGGCGGGAACCGGCGAATGTTTAAACACCAAAATAAACACAAAACGAAAGTAAAGCAGCAGCCCCTCACGGACGACTACCGTATAAAACATAATAAAACATAACATAAATGTCCCAGGCCTAGTTCACTCTTGTCCTTCACTGTCGTCACTCCTCCTTTTATCAAACCGGAGCTTCCCTGTGAGACACTCGAGACCTCGCACCGTTCTCACAGCTCTCGGCCTCAATAAGAAAAAAAAATCTTAGATATTGTTATTTTGGGAGAAAGTCAATCTTTGAGTTGATCTCAGTTTCACACTTGAAACTGCTGGTCTTGAAGATGAACTTTGTTCACTTTGGGTGATGTTTCTTTGTCCTGTCGCTCATTGTGGCTGGCTAAGAGAGAATTTATATTGCTCAACATATTTGGTGAAGACTTGAAAGTGCAGGACCTGAAGATGAACTACTTAATGTGATTGCAGACATTTGTTTTTTTATGACGAAGTAGAGAAGATATACAAGTGAAACTCTTCCCACATGGAGGGCAGTGATACGGCTTCTCTCCAGTGTGAATCCACTCGTGTGTTTTCAGAGATCGGGACTGACGAAATGTCCTGTCACAGTGCGAACACTTGTAAGGTTTCTCTCCAGTGTGGATCTTTTCATGTATTTTCAGAGATCCTGACTGACGAAACGTCTTGTCGCAGTGTGAACACTTGTAAGGTTTTTCTCCAGTGTGAACTCTCTGGTGCTGTTTCAGTTCAAAAATTGTTTTAAAGGTCTTCCCACACTCAAAGCACACATGATCCTTCACACCACTGTGGCTTTTCTGGTGCGTTTTAAAAACTGTCAGTTGTGAAAAACTCTTTCCACACAAAGAACACACATGAGGCTTCTCCTTTGAATGAACTTTAAGGTGGCTCTTTAGGGAATCTGCCCTAAAAAAGTTTTTCCCGCACTGATCACAGTAAAATGGTCTTTCTCCAGAATGAGAACGCACATGTATTTTAAAAGCGCTTAAATGCGTGAAACTCTTCCCACAATGATCACACGTGTGCGGCTTCACTCCAGTGTGGATCCTCGTGTGCTCCTTAAGGTTTCGTTTTCGTGCAAAACTCTTCCCACATTGATCACATGTGAACGGCTTCTCTCCACTATGAATAGTCATGTGAAGTTTAAAGGTATTTCTGTATGCAAAACTCTTCCCGCATTGATCACATGTGTACGGCTTTTCTCCAGTGTGGGTTCTCATGTGATCCTTTAAGGCTACATTTTGTGTGAAACTCCACCCACACTGATCACATGAGTATGGCTTCTCTCCAGTGTGGATTTTCATGTGTTTCTTTAAATTGTCTTTTTGTGTAAAACTCTTCCCACATTGATCGCATGTGTGCGGCTTCTCTCCAGTATGAATGATCATGTGACGGTTAAGATTTTGTTTGCATGAGAAACTCTTTTCACACTGAGGGCAAGTGACCTTTTTATTTTCGTTGGCTCTTAGTACAAATTTAATTTCATTCGTTTTGACATGATGTTTCTCCTCCACTCCATTCAGATCTTCACTCTCCTCATTTTCTTCCTTTAGGTCTAAATTGAAAGTAAAAAAGGTTTAATTTTCAGTAAATCATAAAACATTCAAAGACAGAAATGTTATGGGAAAGGACATTTGGTATGTTCTTTTTTACATAATTTAATTATATGTCCCTGGAACTTTTTTCTGTCCCTTTTTCCTCATTTAGTATTCCATTTATTTTTGTTAATTGCAACCACTGTATATATTTTAGCCTTATATGTAGCATTTCTATATATCTGTAATCTGTGTTTTGTACAATATTGTCATGTACTGGATGAAAACAATAAAAACCTGAATTATACTTTTTAAAATGCAAATTTATCTCTAATTATAGAATCACTCGACTGCAGGGGGACTTTAAAATTGTTTTTTTTTTAAATGACCAATTTCACTAGTGAATATTATATATCAGTGTATACTAATTGCTTTTTTTACACATAACAATTCAGTTATTTAGTTACTTCCGTGTTGCAAAATAAGGTGGATATTTAGGCCAGCTCAGTAATGATGAAGAGAGAAACAAAGCTTTTTGAAACTCTGAATCAAAATGCTGGTCAAGACGCTGTAAATGCATAATACAGTGTAATAAACATGAAATGACACCTTTCACAAACCAATTACAAATGATTTCATGAAAGTGTAATCTGTAATGTAGTCTACAAAACAATAAAAAACATTAAATATGAAATGTGAATGAATTAAATGATAAGTTCCCCAGATCAAATGACATAATGAAGCCTCGTTTCGTTTAGATACGCCTGATGTTGACAACCAATATTAATGTTTCTGAAACCACCTTTCATTTAACATTTCATGGACAGTGTTCAGTATATTTATTTGCTACTTTAACAATGTTATTTCACAGCTCATATGACTGTCTAATTACAAGCATTACATCTAACTGGAAACTGTTTTATAAACCTGATGTTTTTCAGCATCATTAATGAAGAATCAAGAATAAACACCAACCTATTAGTTCATCAGTATCTTCCTGTTTTATTCTGCAGGGATCTGGATCACTGCTTTGTTCTTCGGGATCTTCCTGTTTTATTCGACAGCATTCTGGATCACTCATATTCTCACTGTTCAACTGTCTTCTTCACTTGTAGACTGATGGGAATACTCCAGCATTTATTGCTGTTGGAGAAGCTTCACTGTAGGTCTGTTATGCGAATATTGCTGTGTTTTAGGAAAAGCAAAATCTGTCAAAACCCAAAACAGATTAGTTACAGAATCAGTAACACACAATTTTAGCCTTTTATTTATCTACTATTCTCATTTGTAAGTCGCTTTGGAGAAAAGCGTCTGCTAAATGTAATCTAATCATCAATGAAAATGTAAAATTATCTATTACTTAATTCTGTTTTGTATGTGAATTGATCTAATATAAATATTTTCCATTTTTTATTCTTACTTACAAAGAAATATAGAAAAAATACACAAATACCACAAATAAAGAAGTATGAATAATAAAACAGAAGTATAAATTCAGAAATAACAGAAGCAACAACTAAATAACACATACTGAGTTCAACGTCATGTAGCCGATGCTTTGATTACTGGTTTTTAGATTTATGTTGTTTTTAAATGATACATGAAAGGTTTATCGCAGACTATAATGAAATAAATGCTGTAAAGAGATTTATATCTTGTAGATATGAAACGTGGTCATCATATAGTTTGCCTCAGTTTGTTGATAACAATGAAATGAGCTTTAAGTGGCAGTTTACAGGTTATCTGAAGACATCAGCATTATTTCTTACCATCTGAGTATAATAAAACAAAAAATAACACATCAAAACGAATACAAATGACATTATCTTTAAAATAGTTTCTCTGCTTCCTTTCTGTTTTGGAGACCGTTTCATTAAGGCAAATAACTACATATGAATCGAAATATAGATTCTCTAATAACTACATCCAGCAATACTAAAGAAATTACCTCATAGTTACTATTTTGTATGTGCAGAAATGTAATGAACCGCTGGCCAGTTGGACTCAGGCGAGGTAAACATACAGTATGATCGCTAAAGCCGCCTTTCTACTATCTCCGAAATTAAAAAACCGAGAGACATTAATTTCCAAAGAAGAGTAACTGTAAGAGAGTTGCGCAAAGTCCCGACCTTATGCCTATACGGAATTTTGCTTCTTTTACTTCTATTTCTTCTTCTTCTTTGAGGTTTAATGGCAGCTTGCATCCATAAGTATTGCACTACTGCCATCTTCCGGGTAACATCCATTACATCATATTCTCCTCATAAGACATGGGCTGGATTTCCCGAAACCTTCTTAACTCTACGTCGTTCTTAAATTATACCTTAAGCTGTACCTTAACGTTAATACGTGTTTCCCGTATACCTTCTGTAAGTCATACTTTCGTAAGGTTGGTCTGGATCACTCTTAGCTATACCTTATCATTGTTGACAGTCCATAAGAAAATAATTCTGAAGCTGTAATACATGCAGTGTTTGATTAGGATTATGGCAAAGAATAAAATGCAAAGATTCACTGCTAAATTCAAATGTGCCTTAGCGCTGATCCAGAGACAGACGCGCACTCCGCGCTTGTCATGTATCACAACTATTCGGTGTTTTTAACCTCATCAGGTTTATTTTAGGTTTCAGACATTTAAATGCACATTTGAATTAAGTAGGCTACTGCATAAAAAAGACATTTATAGTTTGATCAAATTCCATGATGTCTACGGAAGCTGCAACAATAAACCCTTTCAATTATATAACTTGACGAAGTGTTTTATTCATAGATACACATTGTGTATGAAACAATAAAGTTTACTCTATTCTTCTCCCAGTTCACCGGCCACATTTTACGTATTTCGGGGAACATTTCGTAAATCCGACAGCTCTGAATTGCCGTGCAAACTCATCGCGTGACAAAACACATTCACTTCCACATATTTTACAATTGGAATATATCATATAATTCATGATATAGTTAACAAGTTTGTGAATATTTTGAGAAAAAAAAAAAAAAAAAACGATATAAACGCGATACCTAGCCTACATGTCTGTCAGCTGCATGACGCGTCTCCAAGGAATTGAAACTTTGTTCTAAAATAACGGTCGCCTTAAACTCACGCTGATGGGGGCTCCGCGCCCCCATGAATATGGATAAATTACAATATAGATTTAGTTTGCAATTTGGATTACTTTTATAACATCCCATGAGTCCTGATAAATGCAATTTCTACTTCTGAAGTGCTTCTTTAAGAACACTAATTTCTCACATAATGCAGTGAAGCAGCCCCTGTCGATTCTCGAGCCATCGATATCAACCAGTTCAGCACCGCCGCCATGGACAGCACCTGATAACGTCGCACTTAAGAAGATATACCTTAAGCAGCCTCCTAAGGGATAGTTCGGGGAACACGCCTAGAAACGGTATATCTTCAGTTAAGGTCTACCTTTAGAGTCTTCGTAGCGCGCTAAGAGACAACGTTATCGGGAAATCCATGTTCTTGTTAAAAAAAAAAAATGGCAAATACATCTTCTGCCTTGTTCATCCACACCACTTTCCAGTATATCCAGTATATTATTCCTGTCCCTGTTAAGCCAACTTTTCCTAATTCTTCAATCATGTTTTTCCCTCTGTTATCTGACTGCAACACGTTTTAGTTTCTAAAACCTGATAATAATCACAAAAACCAGTTGGGTGCTTCCCTATAATGTATAGTGTACTATTCAAATTACTGTGATCTATTCTTAATCCGATCATAACTTTTTTTCTAGTCCCTCTCATATTCTTCACATCACTAACTTTATTTTGAATGTTATATAAATGCTGTTGCCATTGTTTGTTTTTTTGTTTTTTTATTATGCTCTTTTTTTCTGACTTTGACAACTTAATAATTACTTCAATGTGTTCGGTTACTTCCTGGTTGTCTTGAAGGCTGCTCGGGCATTTCCGGTGAATTGTTAGCTGTTCATTCTGTAGTCGCTGTACATCGACACAAAACCATCAGTGGTTGACTTTTTAATGTTGTATTCATATCTTAATGCAGTTATCACATTTACCTAATTTGCCAATAAACCAGTTTTATTGATTGCGATAAAGACGAAGCTATTGGGACCGTTTAAAAACGCCGTGTCTGTAATTAGACACGCACATGCATTTTTCCCCCCAGCACTTCAAATGTTATTTTTAAGTGATGACCACAAACATTATTTGTTCATCCTTCTAAGATTGTCCCCATGGTAAAACCGAACGTTTCAAAATATAGGAAATTCAACATTTGATAGAAAACACTTATTTAAAAATAAAAAAAGACAATAATTACCACTATAACCAGCAGGTGGTGGCAGAGTAGCATTTATTTGCGCATATATCAGCCATTTCCTCTAATCGTTTTTTCAATTAGTTTCGTTTCTGACTAAATATTAAACTTTATAAAATAACTAGGTTTACATTTTGTCAGTGTGAAGTATGAAGTACTCACAAAATCTTATGAAAAACAACTTTTCTTGTGAATGAATTACAGAAAGCAAGCACCGTGCTTTCCCTTTGTAATCACGGCAGCTGTCAGTCAGTGCAGCGTCTTTATTTATTTATTTTTTATGTCGTCTTACGTTTGAATAACTAAATTAATGCTATGCCTGACTATTTAAGTGACTATATTCTGATTATAAAATAAGTATTACACTACTGATGCTCAACACACCAGCAAATTACATATCACCAGAAGTTTCGAGCTATCTTATATTATTGCGGAAGTTCTAAAGAACGCTCCGTGCATATAGCCCATTGACCCTTCTCTTTGGTTTGAAATAAGTTAAAGCTTGATCATGCTCAGCAATGTTTGATTATCATAACACTATATGGCATTATAAGAGAGGAAATGTTGAATTAAAAAAAAAAAAAAAAAATTAATAGTTTATCCCAAAATAAAATCTTATCACTTATAAACTTTATGTTGTTCCATATCCATATGACTTACAAAGGATGTTAGGCAGAACAATGCATCAGTTACTTTTTCATTAATTCAATGGTTAATGTCTCTCTGCCCGTCGTCTCATTTTGTGCACGAAAAATATTTGTATTGTAAAAAATATTGAATAATAACTGTAAATGTATACTAGTAATGATTGTATGTAGATTAATATTTAGCCCTCTATGTGTTCTCTTCTAAAGTAAATGACCTTTTAAATTTGGTTTCAGCTCTAAGCAAATCCGTGTTAGATTGGATGGATGTGGATGTCAGATATATTAGATCTGAATCCCTGCCAAAAGATATCCGTTTTGTCTGGTGTCCAGTAAAATATGTAAACAAAGTCTTGCAAATCTCTATTAACAGTCTTCTATCAGCCTGAGAGTTTGACTGAGAATGCCAGGGAAGAGCAGAAGCAGGAGACAAAGTGATGATAATAAAAAGAGCAAAGTTTATTGAATAATCTTAGATTCATATATTTCAATGCTCAGACTTCATCTGAATGTCAATGTCTCAATGCTCAGACTTCATACAATTCCGACAGGCATTATTATACCAAAGCAAAAACAATGGAAAATTACTGCTTCACAACATTGTTCTGTGACATTAAACACATTGAATCTCTTACAAACCACAAACAACAAATAGCAAGCATTGCAAGAGCAAGGAAATAAGTAAAATAATAATAAAAATATAAAGTGACAAATAATAATAAAATGATTAAATGCTTAATCAATCAAATGACAAATTACATAAATGACTAATGATTATAAAATTAAATTGTATTAAAAAAATAAAACAACATAGATGTATGGTTGCTCTTAGATTTTTTTTTTTTTTTTTACAATTGCTTCAAAACCATTTCACCTGTACTCGAAATCAAACAAAGCTTTCTGATCATACACACAACAGTCAATAATATAAACATTACAGATCATTACATCCAAAAAAAAAAAAAAAAAAGAGAACACAGCATCCATATATTGCGTATATTAAACAAATTTTGAAATTGTAATCACAATTGATTACATGTAATCTCCTCATTCACCATCTATTACATGTATTCTTCCTCCTCTAACTCTCAAATTGTTTCCATCAATTGTTCGAATCAACATTCAGTGCACCTGTGCAATCTGATCTGGCTTTATTTTGTACAGTTGGCTTGATCACATTATTAGAAACAAGTGTGAACAAATTTGAGTCGTTGTGTGTAAACGATGACAACTGCGTTTTAGTCGGTTTAACTTTTACAGCTTGCGTTTACAGTTTTGCAACAAATGCAACATGTTGTAGTGAATGAGAATGTTTAGTTTTGCAAAAAAGAGTGCATGAGACTTGCAAATAGTCTCTAACTGTCTGAACTTGTTTAGGTTCAGCGAATGGGGTTTAGTCAGTGTCTTAGCAATTGTGAAAAACTGTAAAGCAACACATAAGTTGCTTTGATCCTTCAGTAGTTGGCGTATTGATGACTTCTGAGGAGGACAGAAAACCGGAAGATTTAGTTAACTAGAAGTTTATTAAAAAAAGACATTCTTAAAACCTGAAGTGTTGTTTTATCTATTAGTTAGAATGGGTATAACTCACTATTTTAACTAACTGCAAAAGCAGAATAATCAAATCTAAACTGATTAATCTGTGAAATTATGAACATGCATTCTAATAATTTGATTAATCGATTATCAAAACAACAATTGACGCAGCACTACAGAGCATCACACGTGGAAGTACAGGATCAGAACGCGAACTACTTACTATAATTTCATGTATGCATTTTTTTTTTATGACCGATTAGAGTAGATAAATGAGTGAAACTCTTTCCACATGGATGGCAGTGATACGGCTTCTCTCCACTGTGGATCTTCTCATGTATTCTCCGATATTCTGCCCGTTTGAATCTCTTGTCACAGTGTGAACACTTGTAAGGCGTTTCTGTAGTGTGAACTGTCTGGTGCACTTTCAGTGCACCATCTGTAAAAAAACGCTTCCCACACTCTGAGCAAGCATGATCCTTTACACCGCTGTGTCTTTTCTGGTGTATTTTTAATGCAGTCATATTACGAAAACCCTTTCCACACAAATAACAGACGCAAGGCCTCTCCTTTGTATGAACTTTCCGGTGGTCCCTTAGGAAATCTGGCCTAAAAAATTTTTTACCGCATTGCTCACAGTTATATACTCTTTCTCTAGAATGACTAAGCAGATGTACTTTATAAACACCTGACTTTATGAAACTCTTTCCACACTGGTCACATGTGTGCAGATTCTCTCCAGTGTGGATTTTCATGTGATCCTTAAGGGCTCCTTTTCGCGCGTAACTCATCCCACACCGATCACATGCGTGCGGCTTCACTCCAGTGTGGATTGACATGTGTTCATTAAGAGTTGCTTTGTGCGCGAAACTCTTCCCACACTGATCACATGTGAACGGCTTCAATCCAGTGTGGCTTTTCATGTGTTCGTTAAGGTTTCCTTTATGTCTGAAACTCTTCCCACACTGAACACATGTGTACGGCTTCTCTCCAGTGTGTATTTTCATGTGTACATTAAGGTTTCCTTTATGTGTGAAACTCTTCCCACACTGATCACATATGAATGGCTTCTCTTTTGTATGGTTTTTCATGTGTACAGTAAAGTTTCCTATTTGAGTGAAACTGTTCGTAGACTGATCATATGTGTACAGCATTACTGCAGTGTGGATTTTCATGTGTACATTAAGGTTTCCTTTATGTGAGAAACTCTTCCCGCACTGATCACATTTGTACGGCTTCTCTCCACTGTGGGTTTTTATGTGCAAGTTAAGGTTTCCTTTTTGTGCAAAACTCTTCCCACACTGATCACATGTGTACGGCTTCTCTCCAGTGTGGATCCTCATGTGATCGTTGAGGTTTCCTTGATATGGGAAACTCCTCCCACACTGATCACATGTGTACGGCTTTGCTAAAAAGTGTATTTTCCTGTGTTCGTCAAGGATTCTTTGTTGTGCAAAAATCTTGCCACACTGATCACATGTGTATGTATTCTCCGCAGAGTGGATTTTCCTGTGTTCATCAAGGTTTCCTTTTATTGTGAAAATCTTATCACAAAGATCACATTCAAACGGCTTTCCTCCACGATGAAATTTTACATGAAGATTAAGATTTTGTTCGCATGAGAAACTCTTTCCACACTCTGGGCAAAAGAAACATATTTTCTCTCCTCTGTCCAATGAGGGATTCATCGATACTGGTTCAGTTTTGACTTGATGTTTCTCCACCCCTTCAATCAGTCCTTCAATCACCCTGTTCTCTTCTATCAGGTCTAAAATGAAAGTAAAAAAAAAGTTTTAAAAACTGTTTGTTTTTCAGTAAATCATTAAAAAAAAAAAAAAAAAAAAAAAAGAGAGAAATCTGAAAGGAAAAGGACATGGACATGTGAACCCCGACATAATACTAGAAATTATAAACATTTCAATGTATTCATTTTAATTTGGAACATTTATCATCCAATTATTTTTAAAACATTACAGGCACAAATTGCGTGTTTTTAAGTGAGGGCCATTTAATTTGTTTGATTAACTACATTTTACAAAGGCAGGGCTCTACACTGCAACCATTTCGGTCGCATTTGCACTAAAAATAACTGCGTGCGACTGTGAAAAATATTTAGGCGCACCGGTGCGAGTAACCTGATCGATTCTCATGAATAGATCTATAATACAATCTGAATAAAAAGTACAACTCCCAAAATGCATCTACACTGAACAACAGTTATGTTTCATACTGCAATCAGCTGCTTTTCATGCCTTTGTTCAAAGACTTTGCTTCAGTCAGCAGAGCAAGTGCAAAAGACGTACACTTTAAAGATTGTTTACAAGCTGAAATGGGTATGACGCAGCCATGCACACTTACCAGACCGTCTCATGCTGCTGATGTTTCAGTCAAATTAACTAGAAATATTACATTTAGATTATCATAAGCAAGGTCGGAAATTAACGGCGGCCTCTGGGCAAAAATGCCTCCAAAAATTAATTTAAAAAAACACACCGTTATGAATGCCCCGTGCACATAGGCTACTTTCGCTTTTGAAGTAGCGGCAATTCGGAGGCGGCAACTGCTTGAATCGTGGGTGGGTTCATTATCAACAAAACAGTACAATGACAAACTCACGTAAATATGCACTTTTACATTTCGCTTTGCAACCAAATCTTCATTTATCGTCTTGTCATTCAGAAAAGTGCAGTGAAATCTGACTCCTGCTGCTGATCTGTGCTGCGACTTTCGTTCGGCTCACTGAATTGAGCAGACGCGTTCAGTTTTTAACTGTAGTGTCTGTTCTCTAACTGAACTTAATGATTTTTATTACTATAAAAAAAAAAATAATAATAAAAAAAAAAATTAAAACGATGGTGGGGGGTGGTGCCGTGGTCACGGTGGGTAAGTGATGTAATCAATGTTGCGGCTGAACACCGGTAACATCTATCGCAGCAAGCCTAATATGTAAGTTAAGTAATATCACACGAGCAGACTTCTTTTTCTCCGGGTTTTGGCATAATTGCAAATGTGATACTTACTTATCTTAAGTGACTTAACATTTTAGCCACTATACTAACTGTTTTTGCTTGATTTCGAGAAAACAGTTTCAAACAAAGCCACACCAGAACTGTTGCACATTTCCAAGCAACGGCGATTCCTGAATGAATCTGCGTTTTTAATGAATGACTCGCACATTAAGGTTTACAGCCACCTACTGGTGGTTTTATTTCCATATTTACATTTATTTTCATATTTACACTTTACATAGACTGTTTTTACTTAAATATCAAACTTTTAGAGTTTAATTTTTTTTTACATATTTCTAAATTCAAAAAATGTCTATGTAAATGTGTCTAAATACCACCTCAGGTGGAGCTTCTGTGCCACTCTTCAGTGCAAAGATGGATGTTTTGATTATTTCTTTTGATTGGTAACAGTCTGACTGGGTCTTATTGTTCTAACTGAATTTATTGTTTAACATTTAAAAAAAAAAAAAAACTATTTTAATTTAAGAAATTGACAATATATGATGCATACATTTAATAAGATTAGAAAGAAAAAAAAAAGCTCTTATAATGGAAAAATGCCCCTGGAAATTAATTTAAAGGGGAAAATAATCGCCCTGTAATGGTAAAGTTAATGTCTGTTATTGATCAGAAAGTGCTCCTAAATAGGAGCACAAGTGAAAAATGTTAGTGTAGAGCCCTGAAAGGGAAACAAATTGTTTTAGGATCCATTTTGTACCCAGTTAATGGAAAACTGTCCAAATATTATTTGCTTTAAAGCTACAGTACAGAAGAGTTTTTGGTTTAAAATTAGGATGCACCAATACCAGTATCGGGCCCGATACTGTGCTCATGAACTCATACTCATTAAAATGCTCTGCTGCCAAAAGCAGCATGTGTACAGTGTTTGTGTTCAGACAAAGAAACACTGACAACAAAGCAAACAGAGAGCATAACGAAAATATCAGAGAAAGATGGCTATGAAGTAGATGTTATCTAATTAAAAGAATATTAAACAAATATTCACACATAATTGCTGTTTGCGAGCAGATAAGAGAAACGTGGAGTGGATTTTTTACCGCATCCCTTTGTCACTGGAAAGTTTGTAGTTTGGTCGGATATGTCAATAGCAAAGAAGGTAAAATGAGGAACATAACTAACATTAAATGATGGAGAGCCATCACTTGTTACATGCTTTTTAGTGCTGATCGTTTACTCAGCACACAGGCGTTATTTGGATTAAAACTAAATCGTATATGTGAGTAAAAATTAACTGTTAGATGATTTATGTATAATGAGTAGTTCTCTAAATTATTACAGGAAAGCGGAACAATGATCAATCACTCGAGTGTCATCAGCTGCGCTCATAATAAAGCAATACGCCCTGTTGATATATGGGAGTTGTATGGTGTTTATTTAAACTGCAAAGGTAAAACGTAAATTAAAATACTTGTGACAGATGTGAAGGGGGAGGAGAATTTATCCATGCGTCAGGTTTTTTACAAGAAAGACTTTCGCATAGGATACAGCTGTGGATCTTTGCTCATAGCTCTTTTTAAAGCTTCCAAATCCATCGTTTCTCACGGTGCAATTAGAGAATTGACATGTCCTTCAAGATGGTTAACTCTGATCGGTATTCAGTGTCACAGACTGGAGGACGGAGGAGCGAGGAATCGAGGAAGCATACTGCAGAACTTAAGTATTGAGAAGCACCCATAGTCGGTTGTTTGAAGTGAAAGTAAACAGTTCAGAAAGATGTATGGATACATGCTGGATACATGCAGCTCTTAAAGTGGCAGCAGCCTAATAAACCTACTCCTGTCTTTGTCCTTAATGTTAATCTAACAACAAAAGACTGAATAATTTTTGTAACTTTGATAAGGATTCATCTATATTTAATTTATACAGTGAAGACTATGCAGTGTTATTTTACATTTGATTACGTTATTCAATTTCTGTACCTGAAAATTGTGATGTTTCACTGGCATCTAAAAATTGGAACCACTGACCCAACAGGGCCAGTAGAACAAATCCTTATGGTGCACTCACACGAGGCATTAACGCTTCTCATTTGAATGTGTGACGCCATGTGTTTCCGAACTGAATTGTGGGTTCAGTTGCATCGCGCCGCTGCCGTTGCTCATGGCAGAAGTTGAAAACTAACTTTTCAAGAGCCAACGCAGGTGTCAGCCAATCAGATCGCCTACGCAAATACCCTAGCGCAAATGCTAGCCAACTGCGTTCATGCAACACCGGAAAAGTAATGTGATTGGCTGTTGTCACTGACAGTCGTTTCAGCACCAAGCTTCAGACACGCCCTCCATCAAGCATTGACGCCGACGCTCCTAGTGCACAATTAGCATTGAGCAGCTCTACATATGCACTGTGCTATTAAATGAAAGATAAAATATGATGGAGCAATAGAATGAACCGTGACAGTAAAAGAAGCTTCTACAATACATTTCAACATGCATAATTAGGTGTGAAAATAACTGAATAAAATATCTATTTGCTAAATGAATTAAGCCAACTAATTTGATTCCTTTTCTTTGGCTTCTCTAACCAATATTTTTAAAAATTACAAATGCAATGAATATGCAGGTATCAGTATCAGCAAGTACCAAAAATAAAAGTGTTAGTACTGGACTCGTTCAGGAAAAAGTGGTATCAGTGAATCCCTAATTTGAAAAATCAATCAATCAATCGATTAAAGTACAATTGACCAAGTACATAAAAAACAGTGCTCAAAACAGTAAAATGGTAAGCTTATAATAATGATTTATAATTGAATGGTCGGGTTAAAATTCATCTTTGCATGATGACGTCACATACATAAACAAGAAGAAAGCTGACAACAACTTACACATAATCATAATACAAACAAGCACAACATACAAACAAAATAAAACATTTAACAAATCATAGCACTCACATCTATCTCTATGTTGGAAAATGGTCTGACCATATATAAGGCAAGTTCTGGCTACACGTGCTACCAGAGCCCACACTGGATCAGACAGTAAGATCTAATATGTGCTACAGTATGCAAAATTAACCAATAAAGAAATAATTAAAAACAGACAATGGCTCTCTAATAGGGCTGTGCGATTTGGGGAAAATATCTTATTGCGATTTATTCTGACTGATATTGTGATTGCGATTCGATTTGCGATTTAAGTCAAGCTTCAGCTCAATATTCTCAACTAGGGGTAATCGGTCAATTATTTTGACGATTAATATAGTAATCTGACTTTTTTTTTTTTTTTTAAACTTAAAATACATATATAATCAAGAGGCAATCATTTTTGCTTCAAATAAAGTATCAAAAACAAAGTAATCATATAGCACAAAATTTATAATACATACTAGAACAAACATTATAGAAACAATCAACTTATGTACATTATGTATTATAACAAATGCCTGCAGAGGGTGTCAATGGCCTGGTGTTGTTGTTATCCCATTTTACAGCAGATCAAATCCTGGTTTAATGCTGGCCAAATAACATATAATTCAAATGTTAAAAGCGTTAATATTTCTTTATGATAGAAATGCTACAGCCACTGTAATTTCTTGACATCAAACATGTGGACAGCAAAACACGTAAACTCAGAGCGAGGGTTTAAACTTGTATTTTGAAATCGATATATATTCTCATGTGTTGGCGTAGGTTTATAAATTATTTACCTTATAAATCTGATGAAATAATACACATTGCATTCTCTATCATCTAAAGTTTGAGGAACTCCACAAATGTAAATGATAACAGTGCATGTGGAGCAGCATTTACTGTGAACAGAACCGCTCTGAGAGGCACGTAACCTACACACGCATGTAAATATTTAAAGCGCATATACACTGTGTGCAGAATTATTAGGCAAGTTGATTTTCTGATCATACTTTTTTCCAAGCACATATTACCAATTGCAAACCACATCAATCTTAATAACTACTATTAATTTTGTATTTAATCATTTATAAGTGATATATTATTGTTCATGAAGGCTGAAATGAAAAACGCTTTATATTCAACTGTGCATAATTATTAGGCAGGTTTTCTTTTACAGTCAAAATGAGCCAAAAAAAAAGGATTTAACTCAGACTGAAAAGTCAAATTATTAAATGCCCATGAGAAGGATGCAATACTAATGCAATACTAGAAATTGCAGTTAAGGCATGCAGTTATGGTCATACCTTAACTTTGCAATTTCTAGTATTGCATTAGTATTGCATGCTTCTCATGAGCTTTTAATAATTTTTGACTTTTCAAAAAAAAAAAAAAAAAAAAAAAAAAATTACTTACACATATTTGAGAATCGGAACGTCAGGTATATAAAAATATAGTTTACAAGTTAAGTATTTTGAATAAAAAGGAAAAATGAAATAAAAGCAATACATTAGTCATACAGCTCTATTGTGGCTGCGGCGTGTCACATGACAATCATGATATGTTGCCATGGAAATGATACTCAGCTAGAATACTTTAAACTGAAAAGGTTATGTTATTATTTTACAACTCTTATGATTTTTTTAACTGCAATCACTGAATCTGATGAACTGCTTTTAAGTATTATAACCTTATTGAAGAATCAAGAATAAACACCAACCTATTTGTTCTTCAGTTTCTTCCTCTTTTATTCTGCAGGGTTCTGGATCATTCATGTTTTCCATTTTCTTTCACACACTCTATCCTCTACACTTGTAGGCTGAAGGGAATATTACAGCATTTACCGATGAATTGCTGCAGGAGGAGCAGAACAGCTAAAATCAAAAACAAATCAGTTATCGAATTGATGTTTTTTTCTAGGGACAGAAACAGCTCTTTAAATAAAATAAAAGAGCACGACAAAGCAATATTTTAATGTTTCCAATGTCAAGCTTTCTTCACATTTACCTACATATTCAGATTTACCTCTTGTGGTGGATTTAAATTAACAGCTGAAAAGCCTCTTCGTGTCAGAAATAGATATTAATGTTAAAAAAAGATTAATCCACAAAAGAAAAAATCGATTCCTATTAATTACCCTCACAGATCACACGTTGACTTTTGATCAAATGGCATTCAGTAACAATAATATTATTGCTCCAAACATCGAAACAATCATACAGATGAACATACAAAAACACAACAATCGCTCAGGTCTTTATGAATTTAACATTAGTTCCTCACTTCGTTGCCTGCTAAGCTAAATGTTTATTTCAGTCGCCAGAAAAGACACAAATAGCTCTTGACCAGATTAAAAACTTACAAAAATAACCCTGTCAATGTTGCATTAACACGCTTTTTTTTTCATAATTATATAAATATACAAAGCACCGAGAACTGCTTACCTCACCTCAAAAGACTCGCTGTGATGGCGGTAGTGGTGACGTCTTTATTCTTGTTTTACGGCGGATCGCAGACACATAAGTCCATTACCGCCACCTATCGCCCGGATGGACCATTGACCCATTTCACTGACTGTAATTACGTGTTTTAACGGATTATCAGCAATGTAAATCCTGCAAAGTTTTTTTTTTTTTCACTTAAAAAAAGTACGTACATTTATTGTAAAATGGCCGAGAGTATGCAGTTTCTTCAGAAGAACACAACCAACCTGCACGCTCCACAGTCGACTTCCTGATACTTTTTATCTCCCAAAGTTAAAGTAACGGTATTGAACAATAGCATATCACATGACATCTCCCCCATCCTTTAAAAACAAAATGAAGTCTGCCTCTTCTTCTGCGTCTTTCCCCAACTGCATAATTACACCAGCAGGTATGGGTCTGTAATTAGAAGGTGCAGATAAAAAACAACTCAAGACTTAATACATCAGTACAGCTGATATCAAACTAACCGGCCATAAGTAATATATAACATATATCTTCATAAATATACAATATCGTAAGCACTTACCACCGACTGTTCGGAAATGTTTCCTAAAAAAGACAATGTTAGCCATCCCTGCAAACAAGTCTGCACTGGCCCACTTAGGGCTGGCAGGGCCCCTGAGAATTTGCTCATTGGCAAAACATTGGCCCCTTAGCACTGGCAGCCCTCACTTAGCCTCCAGGAAGCCTTAGCGCTGTTTAATTGAAAATAATAAAGTTTGAAGTCACCATTATGGAGGTAAGCGCTTGCTTTAGTTGGGCTCCTGACCCTTGACATCTTAACTTTAATGTTTCTCTGGCTGCTGTAACTGTGTATTTCTGGAACACATTTGTTAGATCAAAAGTTGTGTGAGAAGAAAAACTGATCTGATTCACTGATCTCACCCAGAGTCTGATCTCTAAGGACATTATTTAATAATTTTACATTAGAGGAGCTCTAGAACACCACTGCTTGAAATTTTGCTCTGCTTTAATATTTTGATGTTCTTAAATCATTAAGCAGAAATTTGGATAGGATCATGTAGACTCACACAGATATCAAGATTCAGCATACAAACCTCAACAATGGTGACAATCAGCAAAATATTCAGATCAACTCTGAGCATCACAAAACAAGCTACTAAAGTCACACACAAAAAAAGCTTTTCGTTCATTGTCACCATTGTTGAGGTTCATACTCTGATTCTTGATGTCTGTGTGAGTCCTGTCCAAATAATTTCTGCATAATAACTTAAAAAAAAGTTCAAAATTTTAAAGCAGGACAAAATTTCATGCAGTGGTTTTCTAGGGCTCCTATAATGTGGAATTATTAAATCTACATAATGTCCTCTGAGATCAGAGTCTGGGTGTGATCAGTGAATCAAGCCACTACATGATGACTGAATCCTCAATAAGTAACCATCACCATCTGATCAGTTTTTTTTTTCTAAAAACTTTGCTCTAACAAACGTGCTTCAGAAACACACAGTTACAGCAGCCAGAAAAACATTAAAGTTAAGAAGTCAAGGGTCAAGAGCCCAACTAAAGCAAGCACTTACCTCCATAACGGTGACTTCAAACTTTATTATTTTCAATAAAACAGCGCTAAGGCTTCCTGGAGGCTAAGTGAGGGCTGCACGTGCAGGGCCAGCGCTAAGGGGCCAACATTTTGCCAATGAGCAAATTCTCAGGGGCCCATAAAGGGCCAGTGCAGGCTTGTTTGCAGGGATTACCAACTTGATTAAAGGAAAGTAAAAGCATAGACATGTAAACAAGTAACAGTCAGCAACCAATGCAAAAAAAAAAATTATTTACTTTATGAATTAATCATACGCTGACTCTTTTTAAAGCTAAAAAAGTTATTTAGTTGAGAGCAGTGAGAGATTTTCTCTCTGTTGTTTGATTAACATTAATGAGCATGTTTATTAAAATTCTGTGACTTTAAGACAGAATGCACAGACCTAATACTGATACACATCTGATTTTCTCCCACTGTTTATGTTAACTTAAGATACAACCGACTGTGTTTGGGAATACTCAGCAGGATGGGTATTTTTACGTAATTTTACGTAATTTTGTGTGTATTTGATCAAACGCCACGAAACGGAACACATTCAGTACTCTTATGCATTACAGGTGGCAGTAATGTGTTTTTAAACTTTTTCAAGTTCCTTATTTTTCATTTATCCATGCTTCTAACTCTAACTTTTCCATTAACTTTTAGCAATTTGCCTGAAAACAGAGCATCCATCATTTACTGATATTAAGCAGGAAAGCTCTGAGGTCTCAGACCTGTTTATAATGAATGGCACTATAATTTGTGCTTTATTTTACAGGTTAATATATGATTTATTACTACTTATTTTTCATTTTTGCACTCAAAAAAAAAAAAGAAGAAAAAACTTTTTTTATGTAATTTTATTAATAAACTGAATGTGATTCATATTTGTCTATCATATGTAAATGAAACAAATTTATGATTTATGTAACAGTACATAGCAAAATGCCCATGTTAAATTAACACTGCCTAGTGTCCATGTGTGCACACTACAGAGTTAAAGTACTATTGAAGCAGTGTTGAAGTTAATGAGATAATTAAGTGATGATTGAGCATTAATGATGAACACCTGCTGTTAACAAGCAGAATCACCGAAGGAAAGAGAAACACAAGAACTACAACTGAAAACCTGAAGGAGATTGCTCAATTCAGTTTACTCAAACTTTATTCCAGCCTTTAAAAATACTCGACAAAACACATGCACTAATCTGTTAATGCTGACCTTAATATCATTTAAATATACATTATATGTAATAACAATAAAATCAAACTTATTTGTAGAAATACTCACAGATTTTACAGAATTGTGTCACCCGCGGTCTGAAATAAGATGGCAGCCGATCAGAAAATTCTCAAACCAAGCCTTGATGACATCAGTGGTCATGTGGCTTGCACGGAATGCAAAATTGTCATTTGGTTTGAAACAAAGTTTATATCAGACCAACAAAACTTAATTTTACTTCCATTCAACCAAACTAATTTACGCTAGACCAATGACAAGACAGAAAAGTAAATTTGAGTCAGATCAAGTATATAAAGTTCTTTAGAGTAATCACAAGGCATACACACTTTTTTCAGTATAATATACATTGCACATCATCACATTTTTTAATGGTTCTCAAATGACTCGTCCGATGACTCATTCTAAATCCCTAAATTGGCCAGATGGCCCAGTCTGTTACGATTAGTCTATCGCTTACTGCACTTGTCGGAAATGAAACACCTATTACCATAACTGAACTTTATAGCTCCGGAGGCTTCCTCAGTCCTCAGCGATTGTACACACTCTAAAGACAGTAACAATGGAGTCAATTTTACCATAGCAATCCGAGTTTGTGTCCGATGATGAAATATTGGAAAAACTAGTTATTCACCTCAAACCTCCATCACAAGGACGACTTGAGCAGGACGTTTCTCAGTGATGTGTTACTCAGTTTGAGGAATATTATAAGATGTTGCAACTGTAATTCCTCACCATCAGCATTAAGAAATGTATGTTCATCAACAAACTGGTGTATATTTCTAATTTATTGCAGTGCACATGTGGAAAAGGTATTAATAACAGTGCATACGTTAGCTGAGCACATGAATGACTGGTGTAACATTAAAGGGTTAGCTCACCCAAAAATGAAATTTCAGCAGGTTGAACCACTGTAGTCACGTCGACTGTTTTAACGAGGTCTTTAGTACTTTTCTGGACCTCAAAACGTGCAATGTCGTTGCTGCTTATGTGTGGATCAGATACCCTCGGATTTCATCAAAAATATCTTAATTTGTGTTCCGAAGACAAAAGAAGGTCTTACGGGTTTGGGAGGACATGAGGGTGAGTACTTAATGACAGAAATTTCATTTTTGGGTAAACTAACCCTTTAAAGTTTGTAAAACAAATCTTGCTAAATCCATCATTACTCAAAGAAGTAAGAACAACAAACAATCTGCATTAATAGACAGAATTTTAGGTAATAATGGGCCCACAGCTGCTGTTTTATGTGGATATTGGAACACGAGTACAAAGCCTTGTTTACATAATGAATAATAGATTAGCAACCAAATGTTACATGGCAAATTTGGAAACATATTTGGATTCTTGCCAGATGAGAGAGGTGTGCCCAATGGCGTTTCA
The DNA here is from genome assembly GCF_019924925.1 of Ctenopharyngodon idella. Classification (NCBI taxonomy): domain Eukaryota; kingdom Metazoa; phylum Chordata; class Actinopteri; order Cypriniformes; family Xenocyprididae; genus Ctenopharyngodon; species Ctenopharyngodon idella. The sequence goes on from NC_067229.1 coordinate 6,124,323, forward strand.
GTTTCGTTTTAAATGAATTTATTTTGGCTTGATATTTGTATGTTTATAATGAATGGCACTATAATTTGTGCTTTATTTTACAGGTTAATATATGATTTATTACTACTTACTTTTCATATTTGAACTCAAAAAAAATTCCAAACTTAATTTATGTATTTGAATTGCATATAAAATTTCCATCCATTTGGATTACATAGTTTTAACATAAATTAATAAACTGAATGTGATTCATATTTGTAAGTCATTCATAAATGGAACAGGTAAGATTTATGTAATTGTATTAATAAACTGAATGTGATTCATACTTGTCATATGTAAATGAAACAGATTTATGATTTATGTAATAGTACACAGAAAAATGCCCATGTTAAATTAACACTGCCTAGTGTTCATGTGTGCACACTACAGAGTTAAAGTACCATTGAAGCAGTGTTGAAGTTAATGAGATAATTAATTGATGATTGAGCATTAATGATGAACACCTGCTGTTAACAAGCAGAATCACTGAAGGAAAGAGAAACACAAGAACTACAACTGAAAACCTGAAGGAGATTGCTCAATTCAGTTTACTCAAACTTTATTCCAAAGATGTTTTCAAGTTATTTCCTTGTATTATTTATTAGTTAGAATGGGTATAACTCAACATCTTGACTAACTGCAAAAGCTGAATAAGAGATCAAAGCCTGATTAATCTGTGAAATAATATAGCAGTTAATTAATCGTTCTAATAATCTGATTAATCAATTATCAAAATAATCTCTGATGCAGCCCTATGCAGCATTACACTTGGAAGTACAGGATCAAAACTCAAACTACTTAATGTATTTTCAGACATGCATTTTTTTTTATGAAAGATTAGAGAAGATAATTGAGTGAAACGCTTTCCACATGAATGGCAGTGATACGGCTTCTCTCCAGTGTGGATCCTCTCATGTGTTTTCAAATATATTGACCGTTTGAATCTCTTGTCACAGAGTGAACACTTAAAAGGTTGTTCTCTAGTGTGAACTGTCTGGTGCACTTTCAGTTCACCATCTGTAAAAAAAGTCTTACCACACTCTGAGCAAACATGATCCCTCACACCACTATGTCTTTTCTGGTGTAATTTTAAAGCACTGAGCTCACGAAAACTCTTCCCACACAAAGAACACACATGAGGCTTCTCCTTTGTGTGAACTTTCAGGTGGTCCTTCAAGAAATCAGCCCTAAAATTACTTTTACTGCACTGGACACTGGTATATAATCTTTCTTTAGAATGAGTACACAGATGTAGTTTAAAAACACTTGATTTTCTGAAACTCTTCCCACACTGATCACATGTGTACAGCTTCACTCCAGCGTGCCTTTTAATGTGTACATTAAGGTTTCCTTTATGCGCGAAACTCTTCCCACATTGATCACACGTGTGCGGCTTCTCTCCACTGTGGATTTTCATGTGTTCATTAAGGTTTCCTTTTTGCGTGAAACTCTTCCCACATTGATCACATGTATGTGGCTTCTCTCCAGTGTGGATTTTCATGTGCTCATTAAGGTGCTCTTTTTGTGCAAAACTCCTCCCACACTGAACACATGTATGCGGCTTCTCCCCAGTGTGGAACCTCATGTGTCTGTAAAGGGTTACTTTATGCGCAAAACTCTTCCCACACTGATCACATGTGTGCGGCTTCTCCCCAGTGTGGCTTTTCATGTGTACATTAAGGTTTCCTTTATGTGTGAAACTCTTTCCACACTGATCACATGTGAATGGCTTCTCTCCAGTGTGGATTTTCATGTGTTCATTAAGGTTTCCTTTTAGTGTGAAGCTCTTCCAACACTGATCGCATGCATGTGGCTTCTCTCCAGTGTGGATCCTTTCATGTATCTTCAGATATACTGACTGTTTGAATCTCTTGTCACAGTGTGAACACTTGTAAGGTGTTTCTGTAGTGTGAACTGTCTGGTGCACTTTTAGTGCACCATCTGTAAAAAAAGTCTTACCACACTCAAAGCAAATGTGATCCTTTACACCGCTGTGTCTTTTCTGGTGTATTTTTAATGCACCCACCTGACTAAAACTCTTTCCACACAAATAACAGACATAAGGCCTCTCCTTTGTATGAACTTTCATGTGGTCCTTCAGGAAATCTGCCCTAAAAAATGTTTTACTGCACTGGTCACAGTTGTATAGTCTTTCTCTAGAATGACTAAGCAGATGTACTTTAAAAACACTTGATTTTCGGAAACTCTTCCCACATTTATCACATGTGTATGGTTTCTCTCCAGTGTGGATTCTCATGTGATCATTAAGGTGTCTTTTTAGTGCAAAATTCTTCCCACATTGATCACATGTGTGTGGCTTCAATCCAGTGTGGATTCTTATGTGATCATTAAGGTTTTCTTTTCGTGTGAAACTCTTCCCACACTGATCACATGTGTGCGGCTTTTCCCCCGTATGAATTTTCATGTGTTCATTAAGGGTTGGCTTATGCGCAAAACTCTTCCCACACTGATCACATGTGTACGGCTTCTCCCCAGTATGACTTTTCATGTGTACATTAAGGTTTCCTTTATGTGTGAAACTCTTCCCACACTGGTGACATGTAAATGGTTTCTCCCCAGTGTGGATTTTCATGTGTACGTTTAGATTTCCTTTTTGCGTGAAACTCTTCCCACATTGATCACATGTGTGCGGCTTCTCCACAGGGTGAATTTTCATGTGTTCATTAAAGGTTTGTTTCTGTGTGAAACTCTTCCTGGACTGATCACATGTGTGTGGCTTCTCTCCAGTGTGGATTTTCTTATGTTTGTTAAGGTTTCCTTTTTGCGTAAAACTTTTCCCACACTGATCACATGTGTATGGCTTCTCTCCAGTGTGGATTCTCATGTGATCCTTAAGGGTTCCTTTTTGTGTGAAACTCTTCCCACACTGATCACATGTGTGTGGCTTCTCTCCCGTGTGGATTTTCATGTGTTCATTAAGGTGCTCTTTTCGTGTGAAACTCTTCTCACATTGATCACATCTGTACGGCTTCTCTCCAGTGTGGATTTTCATGTGATCATTAAGGTTTCCTTTTTGTGCAAACCTCTTCCCACACTGATCGCATGCATATGGCTTCACTCCAGTGTGGATTCTCATGTGATCCTTAAGGGTTCCTTTTTGTGTGAAACTCTTCCCACACTGATCACATGTGTGTGGCTTCTCTCCCGTGTGGATTTTCATGTGTTCATTAAGAGTTGCTTTATGTGCAAAACGCTTCCCACACTGATCACATGCGTGTGGCTTCTCCGCAGTGTGGCATTTCATGTATTCAAAGGTTTCTTTTTGTGCAAAACTCTTCCCGGACTGATCACATGTGAGCGGCTTCTCTCCCGTGTGGATTTTCATATGTTTGTTAAGGTTTCCTTTTTGTGTGAAACTCTTCCCACACTTGTCACATGTGTACGGCTTCTCTCCAGTGTGGATCCTCATGTGTTCGTTAAGGATTACTTTTTGTCTGAAACTCTTTCCACACTGATCACATGTGTGCGGCTTCTCTCCCGTGTGGATTTTCATATGTTTGTTAAGGTTTCCTTTTTGTGTGAAGCTCTTCCCACATTGATTACATGTGTACGGCTTCTCTCCAGTGTGGATCCTCATGTGTTCGTTGCATGTTCCTTTTTGTGTGAAAGTCTTATCACACTGATCACATGCATACGGCTTCTCCCCATTGTGGATTTTCATGTGTTCATTAAGATTTCTTTTTATTGTGAAAATCTTCTCGCAGTGATCACATGTGTATGGCTTCTGCCCAGTGTGGATCCTCATGTGTTCATTAAGGATTATTTTTTGTCTGAAACCTTTCCCACAGTGATTGCATGTGTACGGCTTCTCTCCAGTGTGGATTTTAATATGTTTGTTAAGGTGTCCTTTTTGTGCAAAACTCTTCCCACACTGATCACATGTGTATGGTTTCTCTCCAGTGTGGACCCTCATGTGTTCATTAAGGATTACTTTTTGTCTGAAACTCTTTCCACACTGATCGCAAGTGTGCGGCTTCTCTCCAGTGTGGATTTTCATATGCTTGTTAAGGTTTCCTTTTTGTGTGAAACTCTTCCCACACTGATCACATGTATATGGCTTCTCTCCAGTGTGGATCCTCATGTGTTCGCTAAGGGTTCCTTTTTGTGTGAAACTCTTCCCACACTGATTACAAGTGAAAGGCTTCTCTCCAGTGTGAATTCTCATGTGAAGTTCAAGACTTTGTTTGTATGGGAAACTTTTTCCACACTGAGGGCAAGTGAAACATATTTTGTCTCTTCTTTTCAATGAGGGACTCAAGGATTTTTCTTCAGTTTTGACATGATGTATTTCCCCCACTCCAATCAGTTCTTCTATCTCCTTGTTCTCTTCTATCAGGTCTAAAATGAAAGTTAAAAAAAAAGTTTCAAAAGTTTGATTTTTAGTAAATCTTTGAGAAAAAAAATCAGAGAGAAATGTGAAAGGAAAAGGACACGTGAGCCCTGACATATTAGTAGAAAGTATGTACATTTTGATGCATTCATTTGAATTTGATACATTTATCATTCAATTATTTTTAAAACATTACCGGCACAAATTACAGTTTTTGTAGTGAGAACTATTAGATATGTTCGATTAACTGCATTTTACAAGCCAGGGAATCGTAGCAATTGTTGCATAAATTGTAAACCAGATATCCTGATGTTTGCTATCGGTATGATGAGTTTTAGGCTCCATTTTGTGCCCAGTTCATGGAAAATTACCAGGATATTATTTGCTTAAAGCAGCAGTACAAGAGAGTTTTTGTTTTAAAATGAACATACATACATACATACATACATAAATCCAAACATACATCAATTATTGTCCAAGTATATTGTAGCGAGGGTAGCGGGTAGCATTCAAATAAAAAAAAATAGAAAACAAAAAAACAATTTTAAATCAATGATAAACAATTTTCTGTAGCACGGATAACACTTGTCTCATAGTTACTAGGTCACTATAGCAACAACAACTATGGAACAACGCTAACCATAGGGATCCTTCGACCAGAATCAGAAGATAAGGATCGACTCAATGTGTGAAATGTGCTGAAATTAATGAATAGAATATATAGGCTAGAACAAGGTTTAATCTGGCCCGCAGAGGAACATAACTGGGGTTGCCTGATATCAAGAGATGTAATCCCCCAGAGCTTAACACATTTTGCGGAAATATGCATTTTCCTTATTTTTTGCCAACCTGGCAACTGTGTCCACACGCTCTGTCTCCACTGTGGATGAAAGCACTGGCTTTCTGAAAACACCGGCAAACTTGCAGTTTAGCGATCTCCAGCTTGATATTCTATTCACAGAAAAGTGTAATACGGTATCCCTTTTTCCATTCATTGCAAAGACACTTGAGAGAGTTGTGTTCAACCAACTGTCCGCATATCTCACACAGAACAACCTCCTGGACAACAACCAGTCTGGCTTCAAGAGTAGCCACTCAACTGAGACTGCCCTGCTCTCAGTCACTGAAGCCCTGAGACTGACACGAGCAGCTCCCAAATCATCAGTACTCATCCTGCTGGATCTGTCTGTTGCCTTTGACACAGTTAACTCTTCTCCATCTACATGTCATCACTAGGATCTGTCATTCAGGAACATGGTTTTTCCAATCACTGCTATGCTAATGACACAAAACTCTACATTTCATTCCAACCAGATGATCCAACGGTTGCTGCTCGCATCGCAGCCTGCCTGACAGCCATTTCTGACCACCACCTTCAACTAAACCTTGCAAAGACGGAACTGCTTGTGGTCGGTGCCAACCCAACACTTCATCATAACCTCTCCATTCAACTTGGTTCGGCAACCATTGCTCCTTCCAGGACAGCCAGAAACCTTGAAGCTGTGATGGATGATCGTTTGAGCTTCACAGATCATATTGCTACAATGGTCTGGTCCTGCAGATTTGCTTTGTACAACATCAGGAAGATTAGACCCTTTCTATCGGAGCATTCCACACAAATTCTCATCCAAGCTCTTGTTCTATCCAGACTGGACTATTGTAATACTCTCTTGGCAGGCTTTCCAGCATGCACTGTCAAGCCTCTGAAACTGATCCAGAATGCGGCAGCAAGAGTGGTCTTTAACGAATCGAAGAGCGCGTATGTCACACCTCTCTTCATCAGTTTGCACTGGCTGCCAATAGCTGCTCGCATCAAATTCAAGGCTCTGATGTGTGTCTACAAGACAACCACTGGCTCTGCACCACTATACCTAAACTCACTACCTCAGACTTGTGCGCCCTCCAGAAGCTTGCGTTCTGCAAGTGAATGGCGCCTTGTGGTGCCATCCAAACGAGGAACAAATTCACCTTCTTCTTGTCTGTTCCCTGCTTGGTGAAATGACTTGCCTAGCTCTATCCGAGCAGCTGAGTCTTTAGCCATTTTCAAAAAAATGCTAAAGACACATCTTTTTCGTCAACACATGACCAAGTAATATTAGCACTTATTTTCTCTTTTTCTATCTCTATTCTCTCTCTATTTATATATAAAAAAAAATCCTTGCTATGAGCATTTTGCTGGAATAACTGGAACTTGACACGTCACTTGCATACTGTTGCACTCATATTGATTTGATTGCTTCTATTGTTCTCATTTGTAAGTTGCTTTGGAGAAAAGCGTCCGCTTAATGATTAAATGTAAATGTAAAGATGCCAAACACAATAGAGCTAGAGCCCACAATAGTGCAATCTATAGCCTAATGACATGGCAAGACACACCTCTTTTTCTTTTCTTTTCATTTCTATTCTTTTATTTTCTTATCTTCCACAACATACTCAGCCACGAGTGTCTTTACTTCTCTGGGCTCAAGCAGCATGGCAGACAGAGAGAAACTTAATTTCTGTTGCTTTGTCTTGCCTGCGCTCTCATCCGCAGCATTCTTTCTCTTCTCCGACTCTGCAGAACTCTCAGTTAGCTTAGCGTTAGCGTGGCACCAGTCCAGGTGTTTCTTCAAGTAACTTGTGAATTTTCTCGATGTAGAGATTTCTCTCCAAGGCTCGAAATTGCGATCTCATGGACGACTGCCGCACACATAAACAAAACACAACACAAAATAAAATAGTCCAGGCCTGGTCCTTTTATGCTTTTGTAGCCCCTCCATGAGATATGAGGCTGGTGCGGCCTCATGCTATTCTCTCATGGCCCTGCCCTGCTTGCCACATACCCCCATTGCCCCTGCCCCCCATCCAGAACAGACGGGGCGAGAGAAAGGAGACAGAAGCATGAAGAGTGACAGAGACAAGAGAGGAAAAAAAAATCTTGGTCTGGTTCCCAAAATGCACTGCCACCCAGTCCTCCACCAGCTGGGTGAACTCCTCCACCATGCCTGGTGCTGGATAGCCCTCGGTGGACGGCTCAACACTCCTTCGCCACCTGGTGGACGGAGCCAGCTCCACCGGTTTTGGGCAGCCAGCAGGAATCCCTCGTTCCCTGCTCCTCCCAATCATGGCGGACAAAAACAGGCTCTGGCCCAATGCAAACGTTGGCGACGACTCCGCTCCCTCACGGATGGCAACCGCTCCTCCACAACCCAGGTGGCCGGCAACAAGTTCAAACGCCATTCCATTTGCTTTTCTGTTTTATCTAGAGATGCCCATCCCTGTAACTAGAGAGTACGTCAGCTCCAGTTTAGATTCAGCCTCTTATAAAGTCTTCAGATGACCCAACACCTGTGAAGAGACGGCGCCAACTACTCCTGCAAGGACTTCAAATGAAGCAAACTCTAATTGCACCAATGCAAAATTCTCTATATATCCTAATCATTTGCTAAAACGTATTCATTGCTTCAATGAGCTCATTGTTTCAGCCTTAAATTAATACATTGTTAGCTACCTGGGTGATTTGAGTATGTACATTTCTGAAATACATAACTTGGACACAGTCCCCTCTAACATCAGATCACTCTAAATTGTAATTTAGACACATTTTTTGTTAAGCTGCTTTGAAATTATATGTATTGTGAAAAGAGCTATACAAATAAATGTGAATTGAATGGAACTAGTGCCATGCACCAACATAAATTAACACTACACATTCTCAGCATGATTACGTTCACTGTTTTGCTTTAATAACAGTTTCATATTAAATCTAAAATGGGAATATATTATACTCTGGCTGTCATCATAAGCTGTCAAATGTGGTTTTGCCGAGTTCAACAGCTCTGGCCGAGCTGTGATATAAACGAAACGCTACTGGCTATTTGAAAAAAGGGGAGGAGCTGCACAATATGTCCCGCCCTGTCTTCCTGTTTCAGTGGAAATTACGTCAACACACTGAATAACGCTGCACATTTCAAAGCACCTCCATTGGCTTTGTTTTATAACTTTATTGAAGAATCAAGAATAAACACCAACCTCTTTGTTCTTCAGTATATTCCCACTTTATTCTGTAGGCTTCTGGATCACCTCTCTGTTCGTCAGTATCTTCCTGTTTTATTCTGCAGGGTTCTGGATCACCTCTTTGTTCTTCTGCATCTTCCTGTTTTATTCTGCAGGGTTCTGGATCACCTATTTGTTCTTCAGTATCTTCTTGCTTTATTCTGCAGGGTTCTGGATCATTCATGTTTTCAATGTTCTTTCACAAACTCTAACTTCTTCACTAGGCTGATAGGAATATTCAGAATATACAGGAAGAATCTTCACTGAAGGTGAATTACTGTGGTAGGAGGAGCAGAACAAAAATCAAAAATAAATCAGTTATAAAACTGATGCTTTCATTAATTCACACATTTAAAGCCTGTTAGTATTTATCTATCCAACTATCAAAATCAAATTCAAAATTTCAAAATTCAACCTATCAACCTATTTTTTAACATTATTATCTATTTCTGACAGGAAGAGGCTTTTTAGCAGCTGTTAATTTAAATCCATTACATGAGGTACATGAATCAGAGTATGTAGATAAATGTCGAAGGAAGCGTGACATTGGAAACATTAAAATATTGCTTTGTAGTGCTCTTTCATTTTATTGAAAGAGCCTTTTCTGTCCCTAGAAAAAAAGCAGCAATTTTTTTATGATGTAATGACTGGAGTTGTAAAATAAATGTGTGAATTTTATTTAAAACATTAAATACATGGAATTAGTTTCCACTGCTATGCTGATGATACTCAGTTATATATTTCAACACAACCAGATGAAAACTCTAAATTATCCAATCTGACAGAGTGTGTTAAAGAAGTAAAACATTGGATGACTAGTAATTTTCTTCTATTAAATTCAGATAAGACTAAAGTATTACTTATTGGGCCAAAAACCTGTACACAGAATCTCTCAGACTACAATCTGCATTTAGAAGGATGTACTGTTACTCCATCCTTGACAGTTAAAGACCTGGGTGTTATATTAGACAGCAACTTGTCCTTTGAAAATCATATTTCATATGTTACAAAAACAGCCTTCTCCCACCTCAGAAACATTGCTAAGATACGGAATATGTTATCTGTTTCTGATGCAGAAAAGTTAGTTCATGCTTTCATGACGTCTAGACTAGATTACTGTAATGCATTACTAGCTGGTTGCCTTGCTTCCTCAATAAACAAGCTACAATTAGTACAAAATGAGCTGCTAGAGTTCTTACCAGGTCAAGAAAATATGATCATATAACACCAATTTTATCATCTCTACACTGGCTACCTATTAAGTTCCATATCGATTATAAAGTACTGCTACTGACCTATAAGGCTCTAAATGGTTTAGCTCCTGTGTACTTAACCGATCTTCTATCACCCTACAATCCTTCACGCTCTTTAAGATCACAAAACTCTTCTGGTTGTACCTAGGATAGCTCAGTCCTCTAAAGGAGGGAGAGCGTTTTCACATTTGGCTCCTAAACTCTGGAATAGCCTTCCTGATAATGTTCGGAGCTCAGACTCGCTCATCGAGTTTAAATCTAGATTAAAGACGCATCTCTTTAACCAAGCATTCACATAATGCATCTCATATCAGATCAATTGCACATGACTATCTTTGCTTAATGTTATGAACAGCAGCTATGCTAATTATTCTCCATTTGCTTTTCCGTTTTAGAGAGTACATCAGTTTCAGTTTGGACCCAGACTCTTAAGAAGACCTCAGATGACCAACACTTTTGAAGAGACGGCGCCAAACTCCTGCGAGGACTTCAGAAGATGCAACATCTGGATCAACACGCACATTCGCAAATTTCTATATATCCTAATTATTGTTAATATGTAATTCATTTTTCCAGGAGCTCTTTGCTTCTACCTTCAGTTAAATTGCTAACAGTGATTGTAAATTAATTGCCTAAATTATTACATTATTAGTTAACTGCATTCTCCAAATTGTAATGTTGATATGCATTCTCTGTAAAGCAGCTTTGAAACGATATGTATTGTGAAAAGCGCTATACAAATAAATGTGAATTGAATTGAAAATAATTTTACATTAAGTTATTTAATTTGTTTTAAAACAAATTCACATATTTTACATTTCCTCATTTTGTCTGCGGGTCAATCTATTAACATCATTATCTATTTTTGACATGAAGAGGCTTTTGAGCAGCTGTTAATTGTGACACTCCCTCTTATTAAGTCTTATCAGGGAGATTGTTTAATTAATCACAGTTAAATAACTACACAAGCAGCACACAGCAGCATATGTCAATATGAACCTAAATATAGTTCAATTTATAACTACAGTCATCGCACACTGTTGTAAAAAAAAAAATAGATAAACATGTTGCAGAAACGGCACTTTCAATACAATGAACCAGCACGACAAAGCAATATTTCCAATGTCAAGCTTCCTCCATTTTAATCTACATGTTCAGATTTATGCACGTTACCTCTTGTGATGGATTTAAATTAACAGCTGCTGAAAAGCCTCTTCATGTCAGAAATAGATATTAATGTTCAAAATAGATTAACCCAGAAAAGATAAATTGAGATCGTTTCTTATTAATTACCAAACAGATAAAAAAAGAAATAGCAGCTATTGAAAAGCCTCATCGTGTCAGAAATAGATATTGTTAATGTTAATAATAGATTAATCCACAAAAGATCGATTCCTAATAATTACCCTCATAGATCACACGTTGACTTTTGATCAAGTGACATATCAGTAAATACTATTATTGCTCCAGACATCGAAACAACCATACAGACGAACATACAAAAACACAATAATCGTTCAGGTCTTAATGAATTTAACATTAGTTTCTCACAACGTTGCCTGCTAGGCTAAATGTTTATGTCAGTCAGCAGACGCCAGAAAAGACGCACAAATAGCTCTGTAGCAGATGAATAATCAATACAGAAATGACACTGTAGAATGTAGATTTAACAAGCTGTTTTTTTATATATAATTTTATAAACACACGAAGCACCGTGAACTGCTTACCTCACATCAGAAGACTCAAAGCTGTGATGGCGGTAGCGGTGACGTCATCAAGGCGAGGCGAAATTATCAAAACGATATTTTTATCTACAAAAAATATTATTCTATAATATTTTATATAAATATTATCTACACAACAACATATCAAACAAAATTAATAGTAAGGACTGTAAGCAAAACCGAACATTTCATGTTAATCATAAATTTTATGGCTTATGATTTATCAATATTACTTTTGATTTCATATATTCATGTACTACTACTCCATGTATTAATCCTCATCATATTTTCAAGTATTTACTCTTTATTGTACCCTTTATGGTTATTATTCTTTTATATTTATGAGTAGGCTATGTGTGCTTGTTATATTCAATTGTTCTTCAAAGTGTTCCAGTGTGACAACACGTTTGTGGTTAGATATTGGACGCCTGCCAAGTACTGCAGAAGCGATGTTTTTGTGCACATGATGTACTTTTTCCTGCAATAATATTTTGTATTCAAATGAAAGGGGATATTTGAAATGTGTTCTGTCGTTCCGACAAAGGTGTTAAACCCACTCTTTGGGTGCTATTTTTTACTCTGTCTGATAGTGTCAACAGTCACGGGACCATAAAATTACCCAAAGACTGTTTTGATAGCAGGAAACCATAAAATGTCAGAAATTCTTTAAATTCTCCAAAACATAAGTTTGAGTGGGATGTAAGTTTTCCTATGCTTATGGTATAAAACGGACTGGGTCTTTGATAGTTTAGCTTTCCTTTGCTTTTTCTTTGCTCTTTTTGCTTCTCGCATATCTTCTGCACCTTCTGCTTTTTCTCTTCTGTCTCTCATTTCATTCTTAATTTTGTTCCTTCTTTCTGTATATTCTTCATCTTCATCTATTAGATACAATACTCTTAGATTTTATTATTAACTATTAATAACTTAATTAATTTGTTTGTTATTAATACATTTGTTATTCCTTATTCAAATTTGATCTCTGACATAATCATTGCTGGACTGCCTGGATCTCATTTTCTCAAGTTTTTGCACCAGTTGCACTTTCTGTTGCTTGTGGATATTATTAGATGGAGAAATAATTCATTTTAGTTTAGTTCAAGAAACTGAGTGTGTTAGAACAAAATATTTAAAATTAATTTTGGGTCATTATGCTGCATATCAAATCAATGATGTAGACAGACATCTCATTCGATCTAAGTCATGGAAATTAAAAATAGATAAATAAATAAATAAATAAATAAATAAAATGTAAAAGCCCAAAATTCATTTATGATACTTCCTGGCTTTCCTACAGAACCCCAATTCCACCACAATTGGGTAAACAAAAAAAAACAAAAAAAAAAAAAAAAATATATATATATATATATATATATATATATATATATATAGGTGGTAAAATCCTGATCACGGCAGAAAAAAACACTTTTTTATTTTAATATTAAGAGAATAAGATTTGTATTTTGAGAACACTATCATATATATAGTGTTTCCCACAGGATTGTGTGTTTTCTGTGGTGGTTGTACCTCTGTCCCTATAGGGTGGTCCGGGGGCATTTTAAAGATAAACTCATTAATCTGGTGCACTTTGAGAGTTCAAAATGAAAGGATCAGCTCTAACATCACCCAAATCCACTGTTAAAAATAAATCATCCACCCGCCAACTTCCCAAACCTACTATATTCTCTGATTTAGATATCTGCACCTGATCATCACAAAATACTTATTCAAATTCTCAGTGTTAAGCATGATGATATAATAACATATGACACTTATGTAGGCTGCTTTTAAATAAATACCTAAAATAAAAGTTCTTCTTTGGCAATTACATTTCCTTAATAGCCTATAAACACAGGCTTTACTAACTTCAAACTAAAATCGTTTCATTACATCATTGTTGAAAAAACACTCTTATCAGAATACTTTCTGTTAAGATTGGGTATATTTTTCGTTAAATCTGTTAAGTTTTTAAGCAGATTATCTGATGCGGATATAACCGCGATCCGCTTTCGTGCGTTCTCTCGGAATATCCTGTGCGGCTCCGTTCGAGGCCAGAAAGTTGTAGGGTTGGAGTGAAAGCAATCTTTTCGGCACGGAACCCCAGTTTCTGCAGTGGGGATGGGCGGAACGATTCGAGAATGGACACAGGCTGGGAAACCACAACGGAACCGTGGTAAAGGGATATCTGAGAATGTGACTGCCTGTCTGAGTTTTGTCAACACTCGACAGCCGGATATATATATATATATATATATATATATATATATGGTTCTGTTAATGAAAACTTTCTCAAACAATCCAGCTGTCGGAATCCATTCACCCACCCAATGATGAGAGATGTTGATGTAGTCCTTAAAAAATGCTGATTCTACAAGCTGGGACTTGAACTCAGGTCGCACAAAGCACAAAAACGCTATATGTCAGCGTGCTGCCCACAAGGCTATCGGGACTGACACACCACTACCAGTTTGATAAATATTAGAATCTCATTGTGGGAGGAACAGAATCTGATAGCAAAAATCCAGTTGTTGGAAACCGTTCCCCCACCCATATGTGAAGAGATGTAGTGACTTAAAAGATGCTGATTTTAATCTCTGTGTGGATGGAGCTTAACCAGAAACAATTTAAATGTTTATTTTTTGGCAAAATTTCATGCAGTGATATTTTAGAACTCCTGTAATGTGAAACTGCTAAATCTAAATAACGGCCTCAGAGATTGGAGAATCAGGCCAGGCCAGAGTCTGATTTCTGAAAACATTGTTGAGATTTAATTATCTCACATTATAAGAGCTCTGAAATACCACTGCATGAAATTTTTATCCTGCTTTAATATTTTGAATGTTTTCAAGTCATTACTGAAATTATTTGGACAGGATCATTTAGACTCACACAGGCATCAAGATTCAGCGTTTGAACCTCAACAATGGTGACAATCAACAAAATATTTAGATAAATTCTGAGCATTACAAAACAAGCTACTAAAGTCACACACAAAAAAAGCATTTTGTTGATTGTCACCATTGTTGAGGTTCATACACTGAATCTTGATGTCTGTGTGAGTCTACAGGAGCCTGTATGAATAGTTTCTGCATAATGACTTAAAAAAAATGTTTAAAATAAAGGATATAAATTTCATGTAGTGGTGTTCTAGAGCTGCTATAATGTGAAATTATTAAATCTAAATAATATCTTCATAGATCAGACTTTGGGTGAGATCAGTGAATCAGACCACTACATGATGACTGAATCATCAGTAAGTAACCATCACCATCAGATCAGATTTTCTTCTCACAACTTTTGCTATAACAAATGTGCTTCAGAAACACAGTTACAGCAGCCAGAAAAAGGATTCATGGAGGCTAAGTGAGGGCTGCCCTTGCAGGGGTAGCGCTAAGGGGTGAACCTTTTGTCAATGAGCAAATTCTCAGGGGCCCTGCGTTGGCAGCCCTAAGTGGGCCCGTAAAGGGCCAGTGCAGGCTTGTTTGCAGGGTCCTAAATTGCTCTGATCATTAATTGCCACTTTAATTAGTAATTTGACCTCGTTAATTAAGGTGGTAGCACATTCTGATAAGGGTGGTTTCACTACAGTAGCTGTAGGATTGCCAAATGACTAAAGAAATGTTATCAGTAAGATGTTGTAAAAGCGTTCATTTCTTGTCTATTACCACCCAGTGCTGCTTAGACCAACGGAAGAAGTAAGTGCAGTTAGAATAACAGAATATTTGAAAGTGTTGCTATAGTGTGACTATATCCTGCAAACAAGCCTGCACTGGCCCTTTACGGGCCCAATTAGGGCTGCCAGCGCAGGGCCCCTGAGAATTTGCTCATTGGCTTGTTTTGTGATGCTCGGTGTTGATCTGAATATTTTGTTGATTGTCACCATTGTTGAGGTTCATACGCTGAATCTTGATGCCTGTGTGAGTCTACATGATCCTATCTCAGTAATGTCTGTATAATGAGTTAAAAACATTCAAAATATTAAAGCAGGACAAAATTTCATGCAGTGGCATTCTAGGACTACTATAAAGCGAAATTTTTAAATCTGGGTGCGATCAGGCCACTACATGATGACTGAATCATCTGATCAGCTTTTCTTCTTGCAACTTTTGCTATAACAAATGTGCTTCATAAACACACAGTTACAGCAGCCAGAAAAACATTAAAGACATCAAGGGTCAAAAGCCCAACTAAAGCAAGTGCTTGCCTCCATAACGGTGACGTCAAACTACATTATTTTCAATAAAACAGCGCTAAGGCATCCTGGAGGCTTAGTGAGGGCTACCCATGCAGGGCCAGTGCTAAGAGGCCAACGTTTTGCCAATGAGCAAATTCTCAGGGGCCCTGCGCTGGCAGCCCTAAGTAGGCCTGTAAAGGGCCAATGCAGGCTTGTTTGCAGGGTACTGTATTGCAAAACAGGTGATAGCTCATTCTGAGGGATATTTTGAGCCTGCTCAGGATGCGCTGCCGGTCTATTTGGACCCATTTTAAGGTGACTTTGCAAAGCAGTATGGCTGTAGCATCCCATGGCCAAACCTTGGCTCACTACCGAAGCTAAGCAGGCTTGAGCCAGGCTGTGACATGGATGGGAGACCTTTTTTTTTTAAAAACTTGATTGTCATTGGAAGATGTTTAGTAGGCCAGCAGGGGGTGCTCACTCCCTGGCCTGTATGGCTCCTAAAGTCTGAGTGCAGTAATGGGGGCACTAGACAGTAAGATAAAAGAAGACAATAAATCTCCCAAGATCTGATTAAAAAAATCCACAAACAGCATTACCAGCTTCACTTATTACTAAACATACTGACTTTATTTCTGTAATTTACAACTTTCTGCAAATTTCTGCTAAAAAAAATTATATGAAAATTTAACAGAGGTTTAGATGTTGATTTGTTGAAAATAATTGTTTGGTTTGATGTTACCATTATCGAGATGTGTTTTCGTTAGTTGGGCAGTTTGACTCTTTAATATTAGTTTTTCTCTGGCTGTTGTAACTGAGTTTATTATGGCAAGAAAAGCAAAACTAAGTATGTTGTCAATTTTTTTATGATCTGAATATAATCATCATGTAGTGGTTTAATTCACTGATCTTATGACTGAGCTTTATATGAACAACATATAATTAACTTTGTTTTATTGTTGTGATTCTAGAATAAAATTTCAATCAGAAAATCTGAATGAGCTTAAAAACACAGTGTACACAAAAGACTTTTAAACTCTTGTGAGTTTTAGACACACACAGACATCAAGAATCAGTGTATGAATCTCAACAATGGTGACATGCTGCATGCTGCAATGCATTCTGGGAGCCATGGATGAGTTTTGTATGATGCACTCAAAATGTACTGTGGCATGAAGCATGTCACCGTTACTGAGATTCATACGTTGATTCTTGAAGTCTGTGTGTGTCTGAATCTTGCAGGAGTTTAAAAGTGATTAGTGTACAATGAATTTTTAAAGCATATAATACTCTGACAAAAAATACTCTAGTTTATGATAGACACCACCAGAAGGAGCTACAGACAACCTTTAAAATCTAGTGCATTTTTACAAAAAAAATAAAAATAAATAATGATAAATAATAAAGAAAACCTGCATAAGGACTATCTGGCCACTTTAATATTCACAGCAAGTGATAAAATGGAATGAAGTATAATAATTGTACTGCTAAATTTCAGCGTTTTAGCAGTTTGTTGCCTGTATGAAAATCTATTCTAATAGGTTATTTCCAAAGGCAGGAAACAGAAATTGAAAGTGATTTGATGCTTGATTATGCTTTTTATTTCTGTTAATTTATTCTGTTTTTTTAAGCACATAATGAACACGAGCCACTTCATGCACTGTGACACATTGTACCTGCTCAGATTCTGAGTCGAAGTGAAACCCGCTGTAGCCTTTGGTTAATGGAACGTGTTTATTATTTGGAGATACAAGATTGATGTGCAGCCAGTATGTGTATCAGTTAGTCTTGTATGTTTCATAACTACTGTAACAGGAGAACAGCAGAATAAAATAAGAACAAAGTTCAAACTGACAACTTTCTACAAAATACATTAAACTCTTTCCACACAAAGAACACATGTGAGGCTTCTCCTTTGTATGAACTTTCAGTCGCTACTTTAGGGAATCTCTCTAGTGTGGATTTTGATTTTGTGTGAAACTCTTCTCACACACTGGTCACATTTGAACAGAATTTGAAGTTTAAGACTTTCATTGTGTGTGAAACTGTTAACAAGCAGAGAACAGGTGAACGCTTTTGTTTTTTTTTTTACTATTTTAGTGAAAAATTGCTTCCAGTCTGCGAACGACTCAAAGATTTTTCCCCAGTTTTGGCATGAAGTTTCTCCTCCACTTTGCTCTGTCCTTCACTGTCCTTTTACTCTTCCATCAGGTCTAAAATGAAAGTAAAATGTTTTAATTTTCAGTTAATCATAAAAGATAAAAATAAAAATCAGAGAGAAATGTGAAGCGAAAGGACATTAAAAAAAAAATCAACCACAATGTAATAACAGAAAGTAGTCAACTGCTATACAAAATTGTCCATGAGCATTGCTCCGTCAATACTTTTCCTTTCCAAATTTATATAAGATGTCAAAATTAAGAAAGTTCTATTCGTGCAAATGAGATAGTCTAGTCTAGAACTACAATAACCATCATGTTCACGCAGCGCACACAACACCTTGCACTTTATTTCTCTCAACAGGGGGACAGAGCTGTCAGTCAATAAATGTGAAAAGTAACTTAGATATTTTGTTGTAAATTGCAAAAATAATGCATTACTTTACTAGTGACTTGAAAAAGTAATCTGATTATGTAACTCAAGTTACTTGTAATGTGTTACCCTCAACACTGCTCACCTTTCCTCTCACATATTGTCTCAATCTTTCCTGCCTTCAGTCACCAGGAAGAGAACATGCTGCAGAACAAAAGCCAAATAAATAAAGAGAAGTCCCAAGCATTCCTTAAAGTATTCTGTTCTTTATGCAAATATTTAAAAACATAATCTTTGACACATTATGTTCTAATATATGTTCGCAGCTTTGGTAGTATAGACCAAACAAAAAAAAAAACAAGGGAAAAAAACTGCCAGTTATTTTTATACAACAGGCCAAAATTTATCCACCTGCTTAATTCCTTTTTCTCCGATAAAACCCAATCAAAAGCCTAATCTGATCGATGCATGTCAATAACTATAATGGTACCTGTATTAGTGTCCACACCAATGAATGATAACATTGTTCATTCTAAACATGTCATCTGCCAATCTCGCAGCAGCTGCTTAAGGCAGATTTATACAGTAGATTGTTTGATGCATTGTGTCACATTTGGTGAGGATCTGAAGTGCTCAACTGCTTACTGTGATTTTAGACATTTGTTTTTTGTATGTTTCAGTAGAGAAGACGAAGAAGCAAAACTTTTCCCACACGGAGGGCAGTGATACGGCTTCTTTCTGTGGATTTTCATGTGACCCTTAAGGTGTCCTTTCCGCGCAAAACCCTTCCCGCACTGATCACACGTGAAAGGCTTCTCTCCAGTGTGGGTCCTCTCATGTGTTTTCAGGTGTTCAGACTGACTGAATCTCTTGTCACAGTGTGAACACTTGTAAGGTTTATCTCCAGTGTGAATCCTCTGGTGCCGTTTCAGCTGAGCACCATCAAAAAAGGTATTCCCACAATCAAAGCACATATGATTCTTCACACCGCTGTGTCTTTTCTGGTGTTTTTTTAAAGAAGCCAGCTCCCTAAAACTCTTCTCACACAAAGAACACACATGAGGTTTCTCCTCTGAATGAACTTTCAGGTGGTTCTTCAGGGCATCTCCCCTAAAAAAATGTTTACCACACTGATCACAGATAAATGGTCTTTTTCCAGAATGATAACGCAGATGTAACTTAAAAGTGTCTGCCTTACTGAAACTCTTCCCACACTGATCACATGTGTACGGCTTCTCTCCGGTGTGGATTTTCATGTGTTCCTTAAGGCCTGCTTTTTGTGTAAAACTCTTCCCACATTGATCACATGTGTGTGGATTCTCTCCTTTGTGGTTTTTCATGTGAAGCTTAAGACTTTGTTTGTTTGGGAATCTCTTTCCACACTGAGGGCAGGTGACAGATTTTTTGGCTCTTCTTTTCAGTAAATTTCTTTCAGTCTGTGAGCGCCTCAAAGATTTTTCTCCAGTTTTGACATGATGTTTCTCCTCCGCTTCACTCAGTTCTTCACTCTCCTCATTCTCTTCCATCAGGTCTAAAATAAAAGTAAGAAAGGTTCAATTTTCAGTAAATCATAAAAATCAAAGCGAGAAATGAGAAGGGAAAGGACATAAAGTGAACCCTGACATAATAGCAGAAAGAAGAGAACTGTTATATGATTCTTAAAAAAAAAAAAAAAAAAAACAGACCGGCAGGAACAGCAGAGAAATGAAACAGTTGTGGTGGGAGTCTCGGCGAGATTCCAAAAAGAAAAGGAGGAAAACGTGATGACGAGATCATTGCTTAAATCTGTATAAAAATGTGAGTTGCAAGTGTGATTGTTAGATGTTCTGCGGCATCTCAGCTTTGCTGTCTCAAACAGTAATGTCTGATTTTGACATCTAGAATTTCCTGACTACAGAGATTCTTTTTAAAAAGTGAAGAAGACTTTCTGATAGCATGCCATGCAAAATGGACACTACTGCAATTTTGTATTTTCTGTTTTGTTTGTTACTTTCCTGAAAATGTCTAATTATTCCAGTGAATATGGGTGGGCGATATACCACTAGACAGATAAACCAGTTGCAGTGTTGCATCATCAAAGTTTATTTATTTCATGCTTTTTAAGTCTTGCCAGTTCAAAATTTCAAGCGATTTCAAACTGCTTATGCACAATAAGCTGTAAAAGAGAACTCAATTCGTTTCTCACACACTGTTTTGACGGATGGATTTCTATGCGCACACACTTGAAGTGCGCGCGTAGAAAGCCGCCCGTCTTTCTAAGTACTTAATTGAGGTCTCTTTCATGGTTTATTTCGCTTAAATGGTCAAATACTATGCTGCACCTCAAGCACATAAAGAAATTCCAATCTCCACATGCGAGACTCTTATCAGTAGAGCCTGACTGGATGAGTTAACTTATCTTGTCTAATTTCAAACTGTTTAAAACAAAGAATGATTATAACTGTGATCCTCCAAAGGCAAAGAGCTAAAACAGACCCTTCTCTCTGAGAAACAGGACTAAGGCCGCATGTCCACCAGAACGTTTTTAGCCAGCTGAAAACATCTACCTGTAGGCGCCTGAGCGTTTTGGCAGCGCAGCATTTTTTTTTTTTTCAGTTGAGACACCTTGCTTGCTGTGATACAGAATATAAAGTGTTACTAGTATCTCATTTCACAGATTGTTTGTTTCTGTATTGTTTCTATTTAAAAATGTTGATACAATGTAAAGTATTTGCTCTGGCTCTTGTTTTAAAATATTTTGTTCTTTTATTATGCTTGTTGTTGTCATCTGTTGATGTTGTACAAGCAGAATGTGGAGGTTGGTCAGTGTTGTATTTGTCCCGCCCCTCCTTCACTGTGATTGGACGGCTGGGTAAAAAGTGACAGTGCATTTTACCCAATGTTGAGCATCCTTTAGTCTCGCGTAGCCATGCCTTCACACTGACGGCAGAAGGTCTGGACTCTATCGCAGCTTTCATTGGCCAAGGACCGCCCAAGAGGACGTTTCTGACATGTAACGCAACCAATCACAGTTCGTTTTGTTCCTTGTCATGTTTAGGGGCGTGAAAATGTAAACTCGATGTCCCTACAATAACAGATCGGCCTGCATCTAATAAATTATTCATTTAAGAACGTTGTTCAAGTTTATTGCAACATTGGAGCCGCAAACTTGACATACTTTTGAAAATCCAGCGTTTAGTTGATCTCGGTAAGCGCTCATTGTCACAGTTGTAAACACGGCAGCGTTCTTCTTATACGAGTGTGTTTGGCGTCATGGCATGTTTCCAGGCGGACCGTTAAAAAACGCAACACACGTCTCCTGGACATCCTGTATAATTCAACCAACCAGATGATGACTTCGAAACTCCTGAAGTGTTTCCAGATATGTGTGCTATATGCATCAGACATTCAGCCAACAGTCCTCGGGCGTGACGTCTGAGGCTGAGACTAAGCATTGTTCAACTCTCGGCGACCGGTTAGAAATGCCGAACACTTCGGCGCTTCAATGTGAAACAAACGCTCAGTGCCTCGTTACACTCCTGGCATTTAAAAACGTGGCGCTCCCATTGAAAACAATTGGAAAAAACCGCTAGCTGCTGGTAAAGATGCATTGGTGCACACACGGCCTAACACCGCGTCTACACCAAACGTACACGATGTGACGCAACGCGGCAATAGCAAATAGAACCCGTTATAAATAGTGATGCTTGCTGTCTTCACTGGATGCAGCGCTACGCAACACAACAAATGTTTGACAGTAAACTGACGCTCCATTCAATTTCTAACTTACTTCAAGCGATTGCACTACTTCTGACACAAAAAACAAATGTATTTGCAGCATTGCTTCCTGTGTAAACACGGTATAAGACCCACTGCTCTAAAATTACACAGAGACTGTCTCTACATATTAAAATGCATCAGATTATTCCAAAATTATGCCAGGAGGACAAATTTCAAATATCATTCCATTGCATAATTTTATTACATGTCTAACCCACAAATTTGACTATTATACTTAAATAATTATTCATGCCATTATGAATAATTATTGAATAGTTTATAGAAAGTATGCAATGTCTGGTATGTGTGTGATTGGTAATTAATTTCCAAAATTCTGATTTTAATAAATTCTAGGTAAAATGTATCATTAAAATAAAACTAAAGACAATGTCTAATTGGTCAAACCCCCTTTGAGGGTTGGTCAACCAATTAGAGTTTAAAACTTGATGATGAATCGTCAGTCTGGGTTTGTCTGATCAACCAGCAAGAAGAAACAAGTCATCTAACCGGTCTAGTCTCACTTCTCTTTTTTTTCTGCAGCACACCACACATTCAGGGAATCCCCATTTAAGGATGGGGAAAAATTCAGTAAAAAAAAAAAACGTTATTGTATAAAGTGTTATAGACATAAAGGTGATAGAACATGTCCTGTATATTATTTGCTACTTTAACTATGTTATTTCACAGCACTTATGACTTTTCTAACGACAACCAAAACATGCATTCACCATTACATCTGATGAACTGCCCTTAAGATTTATAATCTTCAGCATCATTAATGAAGAATCATGAATAAACACCAACCTCTTTGTTCTTCAGTTTCTTCATTTTCCATTCTGCAGGGTTCTGGATCACTCATGATCTCGCTGTTCTTTCATGAACTCTCTTATTCACTTGTAGGATGATGAAAATATTCCAGCATTTATTAGTGAATTCCTGTAGGAGGAGCTTCACGGAAGAGGAATTGCTGTGTGACAGAAGCAGATCTGCAAAAATCAAAAATAAATTATTGAATTGATATTTTCAATAATTTACACATTTTAAGCATTTGTGTTATGTTTGACTATCCATCTATCAAAATGTAAAGTCACTGAATTATTTTTTTATTTTATTTTATGTTGAACAGATTTGCAAATAACAGATTTCAACCTAATTTAACTTCCCATGTACTTGTGCTTTTGTTTGGTTTTTATTTTTGCTGTTTTTATATGAAAATGAGGAATCAGTCACAGACCATAACAAAATAAATGCTCTCAAGAGATGTGTATCTTATATATATCAAAAGTGGTGATGGTAGTTTGCCTCTGTCTTTTGACACCAATGAAATAAATGGCACATGTCATCTGAAGACATCAGCATAATTAATGAGGTGAAAACAAACTATTAATATGTGTTGATAAACAGACTATTTGAGTCAGGATGTATGCTGCTAGAGTATAAAACTGCTTTATAGTATTATTGCTCACAATCTAGTAGTAAATTTATAAATAATACTCACAATAAAACATCAATAATACATCAAAACAAATACAAAAGGCATTTATCTTCCGATGACTTTTTTCCACTTCCTTAACTCCAGTACAGCAGCATAATATGTCTATATGAATCTATAGTTCGAGTACATTCATAGCAATAAAGGAATTAGATCGTTGTGCAGAAAATGACAATGCTCATAAAACCTTAAAAATGAAGAGCTCGACAGAGTTTATATTTCAATATTTACTGTATCAAACTTACTTCACATTTATATACAAATTCACGTTTACCTTTGATGATGGATTTAAATGGTCCCGCGTGTCTACTCACAGACTCAATATGAATTATTTGGCAGTAACACTTAAACTATATATTTTAATTATAACAACGTAAAGTAACTACAGCGATGACGCCACCTTCTTCTTCTTTTTCTTCTTCTGGTGTTTTGTGGGGGTTAAATGTATTCCCGCCACCTAATGGATTGGATTATTGAGCGAGTTAGGAAACAACAAGGGACATGTAGCCTACCCATGGCCGTTATGGAATGCCAAACCTGACAAAATGAAAAATAAATAAATACATAAATAAATATATAAAAAAATGTAAAAAAAAAAATAAAAAAAAGCAAAAATAAATAAATATATAAATTTGACTTGCCGCCAGCTACTGGCAGTTTTAGTATTATATAGAGTATAGTTTAATTTTCTTAAATCATTTTATACATTAATACCTAAGTTCAAAACTCATTAATCTCAAAGCATTATTTACGCAATTTTAACTGCATTCAACACTCTGTGTAAATATACCTAAATGCCACTTCAGACGCAGTTTCTGAAAAAATGTTAGATTCAAAATTTTAATCACTTGACAGTACTAATGACAATAGCTTCTTAAAATATAATCATAATGTATTATTTTGTTTGTGTTATACATCGATCAGGCATAACATTTTGACCACTGACAGTGAATAATCTCTTCAGCAGTGGGTGGGATATATTAGGCAACAAGTGAACATTTTTTTCCTCAAAGTTGATGTGTTAGAAGCAGGAAAAATGGGCAAGCGTAAGGATTTGAGCGAGTTTGACAAGGGCCAAATTGTGATGGCTAGACGACTGGGTCAGAGCATCTCCAAAACTGCAGCTCTTGTGGGGTGTTCCCAGTCTGCAGTGGTCAGTATCTATCAAAAGTGGTCCAAGGAAGGAACAGCAGTGAACTGGCGACAGGGTCATGGGCGGCCAAGGCTCAATGATGCACGTGGGGAGCGAAGGCTGGTCCGTGTGGTCCGATCCAACAGACGGGCTACTGTAGCTCAAATTGGGCGCGTGAGCATCAGAACTGGACCTGATGCTGTTGAATCAGGAAGTCTGTTGAATCATGTTTTCTTTTACATCATGTGGATGGCCGGGTGCGTGTGCGTCGTTTACCTGGGGAACACATGGCACCAGGATGCACTATGGGAAGAAGGCAAGCCGGCGGAGGCAGTGTGATGCTTTGGGCAATGTTCTGCTGGGAAACCTTGGGTCCTGCCATCCATGTGGATGTTACTTTGACACGTACCACCTACCTAAGCATTGTTGCAGACCTTTCATGGAAACGGTATTACCTGGTGGCTGTGGCCTCTTTCAGCAGGATAATGCGTCCTGCCACAAAGCAAAAATGGTTCAGGAATGATTTGAGGAGCACAACGAGTTTGAGGTGTTGACTTGGCCTCCAAATTCCCCAGATCTCAATCCAATCGAGCATCTTTGGGATGTGCTGAACAAACAAGTCCCACTTACAGGACTTAAAGGATCTGCTGCTAACATCTTGGTGCCAGAAACCACAGCACACCTTCAGAGGTCTATGGAGTCCATGCCTCGACGGGTCAGGGCTGTTTTGGCAGCAAAAGGGGGACCAACACAATATTAGGAAGGTGGTCATAATACCTGATCGGTGTATCTTGCAGCTTTAATCATTATTGTATTGATGTTGACAGACATGATATTTACAACAAAGCCTTCAGAGTTGACAATTTGTATAGTTGTCCATTTTGTGAATGAATTAAAGAATAATGAAGGACTGTATGAATGTGTGGGTTTTTCCTCTTTCTTTATATTTATTTATTTATTTATTTATTTTGTGTGGGGGATGACGTGAACACAAAACCTTGACGACTGAATAAATGTTTTATTCGATAATATTGTGCATTTGATAAAATGCTCAACAGAAGGCTACTAAACAGTTTTTACATACAAACAGCAATCTATACCTTTTTAAAATCCTGTGATGTTTTTAGTTTACATTTAGTGAAAGTACAGAAAAACATAGTTGTATTACAAGTAAAACAGTAGAAATTACTGCTTTTATAACAAGTTTTTACTATCAATCATGTGCAATTAATATCATGTCCAACAGGCAGACACTAAAAAATGTATTTTGAACTTATGAAGAGCTACAGTAGTGTGACTGTAACTGTTATTTTAAGAGACATTGTATCCTTCAAATAGTAATTGTAATGTTTTCGATTATTTGATTAGTTATATTGATTATTTTGATTGATACACTGTAAGACCAAAACAAACTTGCAATGGTGATGACATCAGTAACCCACAGCCATGCAGAATGAAGTTCCAAAGATACTTTCAAATGTAATATTTTTAATATCATTATTTCCATTTTACAATTAAAGAAGTGAATTGGGCTGATAGGACTGAATACAAACTAGGATTTAACACTTTTGTGTGTCAGTCTTTGCTGGGAATCTACACTCTGCATTGTTCCCTCAGTTGTGTGCTTTCTTTGAACAGAGACAAAGTCAATATTTGTAGAGGAAAGGACAAACATGGTAGACTTCACTTTACTGTCACAGGAAGCTGGGTCTTTTTAAAGCACTCTGTCATTTCACATGGTCTGCCTTGATCCCTCTGACACAGGATGCAGTTTGGTAAGTGATACGGTGACAGACCAAGATGATAATACTAAACTTCTATTGACGCACAAATACAGATCTGCAGTTTCTCCTCTACCTCACATGTTTCCCTAATATTGTTTCAGTTTTGATTCAGCAGTATTAATGTCATCTCTAACAGACAGATCCGTTAGAGAACAAGGAAGTGAACATTTGAAAGGAAAGGAGGAGATCTTAAAATGAGGAACAGGTGTATGATTTATTAGCAAAATTTGAACACTAAAGCCCTCCTTTATTATATAATATGCTTCACTGATACTTGCACAAAAGTACTGGTACTGAACATTGGAAGCATCAGGGAATCACACTTTTTAAGCCCGTCCAACCAAGACCTACAGATTATGATCATGTTGAAGATGTTATTCAGACCACAATTACTGGAGGCAGATCAAGTTACAGTATAAACATTGGGCTCCTCCCATAGACTTCCATTAACCAGGCCAACATCCTCTGAGTGTAATGAATGCTTTCGGTTACTGAGGAAGTTTATCATTAGAAATGGTAAATGAGTGTGGAAACACTGGCAGACGCTGAGGGTCTGTTGCCTATGTAACCCAGAATGAAAAATTACCCCCATCCTTTGTGTTTCATATGATGCTGATATATATCACACAGTATGCAAACAAAACACGGTTGTCAAAGATATCAGATATCACTGGCCATCTGGGAGCTGTAACATAACAACCATAGACCTTATTCACAGCAGCACCATCTTTGATTTTTAACGGGAATGAAAGTGAGGCTGTGATGGATAGAAGCACATCTCTTCAGTGGGCTGTACTGTTATTTAATGTATTTTTGATTGTTCTGCTGATGAAACACAGCAAAAGTATCTTCCCAAGAAGTTTCAGTAGACAAAATACCACAGGCAACATGAGCTGAGGAAAATTAGAAGTTATCTAGGAGCTTTATATAGCTTTTTACAGAGGATGCCATTGAAAACACGACAAGTCTATCCCTCACAGCCTCCTTTTCATACCTGTCGTGGCGCTCCTCTAAATAAGGTCTGTGGCTCGACCAATAAGATGAAAACATGAAGCGGTAAAACACGTAAGCTGTTTCTCTGTACTGTTTAGTGATAGAAGCAAGTTTGGTCAGTCTGAATCATAATGATGACTATAAACATATAACATATTGCAGTATACAGCTCTGCTATCATTAAACTACATCTTAACAAAAACAGCTTTACTTGACATCAGCGGTGACCATGATGTGGGATGATTATTAATGCACTTTGTAGGGGAATTACAGTTAAACCACATAAAGAGACCGATCTGCTCAATAAAGACCAGGAGTCAAAGTTGAAGTTGACAGAGAGTTTACTGAAGACAAAGTTCTCCACACATCCAAAGGCCGTAGAAAATGAGTAAGAGGATCCAGCCTCGAGCTAACTTAAGATACAGAAACACTAGTACTTATTATCAAATGGGTAATCAGTTGACTTCATGCCTACAGGTTCTGACCAACAGTACAGAACATTCTAGCATATATAACTCAATATTTTAACCACCTGCAGAAGCTGAATAATTGGTTAAAGCCTACTGATTAATCTGTGAAATAATCAAAGATCAGTCGATTAATTCTAATAACCTTCAATTAATCGATTGTCAATATAATCTCTGATGCAGCCCTATGCAGCATCACATCTGGAAGTACAGGATCAGAACTCAAACTACTTTCTGTATTTTCAGACATGCATTTTTTTTTATGAAAGATTAGAGAAGATAACTGAGTAAAACTCTTTTCACATGAATCACAGTGATACGGCTTCTCTCCAGTGTGGATCCTCTCATGTATTTTCAGATATATTGATCGTTTGAATCTCTTGTCACATTCTAAACACTTGTAAGGTGTTTCTGTAGTGTGAACTGTCTGGTGCACTTTCAGCTCACTCTCTGTAAAAAAACTCTTACCACACTCTGAGCAAACATGATCCTTCACACCACTGTGTCTTTTCTGGTGTAATTTTAAAGTACTCAGCTCTCTAAAACTCTTTCCACACAAAGAACATGCATGAGGCCTCTCCTTTGTGTGAACTTTCAGGTGGTTCTTCAGGGCATCAGTCGTAAAAAATTGTTTACCACACTGGTCACAGTTACATAGCCTTTTGCTAGAATGAGTACGCAGATGTAATTTAAAAACGCTAAACTTTCTGAAACTCTTCTCACATTGATCACACGTGTACAAATTATCTCCAGTGTGGATTTTCATGTGTCTCTTAAGGTGTTCTTTTAGTGTGAAACTCTTCTCACACTGAACGCATGTGTACGGCTTCTCTCCGGTGTGGATTTTCATGTGTATGTTAAGGTTTCCTTTATGTGTGAAACTCTTCCCACATTGATCACAGGTGTACGGCTTTGCTCCATTGTGGATTTTCATGTGTATGTTAAGATTTCCTTTTTGTGCAAAACTCTTCCCACACTTTTCACATGTGTGTGGCTTCTCTCCTGTGTGTATTTGCATGTGTTCTTTAAGGGTTACTTTTAATCTGAAGCTCTTCCCACACTGATCACATGCATGTGGCTTCTCTCCACTGTGGATCCTCTCATGTATTTTCAGATATATGGGCCGTTTGAAACTTTTGTCGCAGTGTGAACACTTGTAAGGTGTTTCTGTTGTGTGAACTGACTGGTGCACTTTCAGTGCACCATCTGTAAAAAAAGTCTTACCACACTCAGAGCAAATGTGATCCTTTACACCGCTGTGTCTTTTCTGGTGTATTTTTAATGCACCCACCTGACTAAAACTCTTTCCACACAAATAACAGACATAAGGCTTCTCCTTTGTATGAACTTTCATGTGGTCCTTCAGAAAATCTGCCCTAAAAAATTTTGTACCGCATTGGTCACAGTTATATACTCTTTCTCTAGAATGAGTAAGTAGATGTACTTTAAAAACACCTGATTTTCTGAAACTCTTCCCGCACTGATCACATGTGTACGGCATCTCTCCAGTGTGGATTTTCATGTGATCATTAAGGGCTCCTTTTCGTGTGTAACTCTTCCCACATTGATCACATGTGTAAGGTTTCTCTCCAGTGTGGATTTTCATGTGTTCATTAAAGGCTCCTTTTTGTGCGAAACTCTTCCCACACTGATCACATGTGTGCGGCTTCTCCCCAGTGTGGATTCTCATGTGTTCATTAAAGGCTCCTTTTCGTGTGAAACTCTTCCCACACTGATCACAAGTGTACAGGTTCTCACCAGTGTGGATTTTCATGTGTTCGTTAAGGGCTCCTTTTTGTGTGAAACTCTTCTCACACTGATCACATGTGTGCGGCTTCTCTCCAGTGTGGATTCTCATGTGATCCTTAAGGTTTCCTTTATATGGGAATCTCTTCCCACACTGATCACATGTGTACTTCTTTTGTACAATGTATTTTTTCCTGTGTTCCTCAAATGTTCCTTTTTCTGCGAAACTCTTCCCACATTGACCACATGTGTATGTCTTCTCTCCAGTGTGGATTTTCATGTGTTCATCAAGGTTTCCTTTTATTGTGAAAATCTTATCACAATGATCACATGCGTACGGCTTCCCTCCACGATGAAGTTTTATGTGAAGTTTAAGATTCTGCTCGCATGAGAAACTCTTTCCACACTGAGAGCAAGTGAAACTAATTTTGACATTTCTTTTCAATGAGGGACTCAAGGATTTTTCTTCAGTTTTGACTTCAACTTCAATCGGTACTTCAATCTCCTTGTTCTCTTCTTTCAGGTCTAGAACGAAAGCAAAAAAATTAAAAAGTTTTGATTTCCAGTAAGTCATAAAAAGAAAGAAAAAGGAAAATGTAAAAGGAAAAGGACATGTGAACTGACATAATAGAAGAAAGTATATTAACCTTTTAATGCATTCATCTGAGTAGTGTATGAATATGTTTGATTACCTACATTTAACATGTCAGGGTTGTAAAATGTTAAAAATTTAAAAAGTTTGGTTGCAAAAATTGTGAACCAGGTATAAATGTAAAATAGTTTGGACAATATTTAGTCTGACTTCCTGATGTTTGCCATCAGCATGAATATTTCTCAAACCCTCTTTTGATTCATTGAAAACTAAAAGTAAAAGAAAAAGTTTTAGGCTCCATTTTGTACCCAGTTCATGAAAAGCTACCCGGATATTATTTGCTTTAAAGCTAAAATACAGAGGAGTATTTGGTTTAAATTGAACAAAAATAAATTAACCAGTGTTTTCCATTAATTACCTACACTGTGGCAGACCGGCATAGTCTAATCTTTGCCGCCACAGTTTCAAAATGAACTGAAAATATTTAAAAACTCATGAAAACATAAATGTCTCTAACGTTGTTTTGCACCATTGCTTCGGCAAAGTATCTGTCAAATGAACTAAAATCGAAAGTGCAATATTGCATTGTGCCCTTATCAAAAAGCAAAAGTCTGTGATAAATAAGTAGGGGCTCCCCCTAATAGTCAACTAAACGTTAGTCGGCAAGAAGAGGCTTAGTTGACCAAAAAAATAACTCCAAAGCAAGTGCCGATATCACGCAGTCTGTGAGGGACAGATAGTTAACGACAAGTCCTTGAGGTAGAGGTCTTCACGAGTCCATTTGGATCCGAAAATCCGAGAGGGTTGCCTTTGCTGTGTTGTGCTCTTTTCTCAGCCTCTGTGATATTACTACAGGTTGTTGTAGGTTGCTCTGCTATTTGTTCTTTCAATCACGTAACTTACACATCTACGTTCCATCTCCGTTATCACTAAACCCATGTCACACAAAAAACTGATTTTTTAAAGGTTTAAAAGGGGGTGCAATCAAAAAAGTTTGAGAACCACTGCTTTATATAATGAACATTAATTAGGCCAGGGGTAGGCAAGTTTGGTCCTAGAGAGCCGCTGTTCTGCAGAGTTTAGCTCCAAACTTAATCAAACACACAAGCTAATCAAACTCTTCAGGATTACTAAGGCTATAGGCAGGTGAGTTTTTTTTTCAGGGTTGGAGCTAAACTCTGCAGGACAGCGGGCGGCTCTCTAGAACCGAACTTGCCTACCCCTGATCTTATTCACATTTAAACGTTGATCAGAGAACATAAAAATAAGCTAAACTGGACTTGCTTGAACGTGCTGCATAAGACATTATAATGAACCTCATTGGTTCTCGCACGTCAAGCTAAGATGCTTGAGTTTCCGTTTACCACAACTGATGTGTGAGTTGATGAATGTTTATATGTGAATATAAGCCTAAATTCAATCTTTTCATCATATAAAACGTTCGTGTCTCTTCAAAAAATTTGGACTAAACCGGTCATTTCAATGGATTCGTTTTATAATCTCTTTATGAACTTTTTGAAGCGCCAAAGTGAGAGTTGCGTAGACTGTCAACAGAGGGACAGAAAGCTCTCAGATTTCATTAAGTTTCATTTGTGTTCTAAGGATGAACAGAAGTCTTACAGGTTTGGAAAGAAATGAGGTTGAGTAATTAATGACAGAATTCTTATTTTTTGGTGAACTAACCAAAATGCAGAAATGTTTTCTGAAAACACCTGCAATTGCTGACTAAGAAGCAACTCAACAAAAGTCAAGGGTCAAATGGCCAACTAAAGCAAACACTGATATCCATGATGGTGACCTCAAACGAAACATTTTCAATAAGACATCAACATCTAAACCTCTGTTAATTCTCAATAAGAACTGCTGTAGACGTGTGACAGAAATAAAGTCAGTCTGGTTAGTAATAAGTGAAGCTGGTAATGCTGTTTGTGGAGCTGTTTAATTAGATCTTCAGAGATTTAATGTCTTTTATCTTCAGTTCATCTAAGGCTGTGGCTGAAGAAAGTTGTAGTTTGTGTTCTTATTTCTCTTTCCTTCAGTGTTTGTTTACAGCAGGTGTTTGAATGATTGAAAGAATGTTTCAGGAACATCATACTAACCTTTAAACAACATTCTACTAACATTAAGGAAACTGGACATTTTCATGTTCCTACAATGTTGAATTGTTAATCAAAATTAAGTTGAAAGAACGTTTGAGGAACATTATGCCTTTTAAAAACTTTCCTCTAACGTCAAGAAAACTGGACATTTTTACGTTCCCAGAGCCAACACTGAATATTTAGATAATGTTCTTCTAACAAAATTCTGTTAGCTAGGTTACCCATTGACCTATAAGTACTAGTGTTTCTGTATTCTAAATTCATTTCTCCTTTCACTCATTTTCTATGGCCAATGGAAGTGTGGAGAACTTTGTCTTCAGTAAACTGTCAACTTATTGAACTACAACTTTGAATCATGGTCTTTATTAAGCAGATTGGTCTCTTTATGGGGTTTGACTGTAAAGTCCCCTAAACAGAGTTCTTTAACTACGCAGTGTGAAAGCCCCATTTAACTATGATTATTTCACAGCTCTTATGATTTTTCTAACTGCAATAAATCTGATGAACTGCTTGAAGTTGTATAACCTTATTTAATAATCAAGAATAAATACCAACCTATTTGCTCTTCAGTATCTTCCTCCTTTATTTTGAAGGGTTCCGGGTCATTCATGTTTCCAATGTTCATTCGCAAAATCTATCTTCTTCACTTATAGACTGATGGGAATATTCCAGCATTTACTGGTGAATCGCTGTGGAAGAAGCTTCACTGAAGGTGAGGAGCAGAACTGACAAAAACAAACATAAATCAGTTATCAATTAATGTTTTCATTAATTCACAAACTTTAAACATGTTGTTTTTCTTTATTTATCCAACTATCGTTCGTTCATCATCTGCACTTTATTTTTCGTGAAGCATTTTGTTGCGCATCAGCTGTGATAAACAGACATCCACTCTCGCAGACCTGCCAACCTTGGAAAACATTTTTGAGTACCAGTGTGACAGAAGAATTCAGTCACTGTCAGACGGCAGGAACGGAAGGAGGGAGATTGAGCGGGATTTTGTGTTGCTGCCGATTTGCAGTCTCTTTTTAATGATAGGCCTTACGCATTTGTCAATCATCCCCTCTTGCTATTTGGTGAAATGAACCCAGCGCTATGATTGGTCTAACGGTTTTTCTTTTGCTTGATTTGAGTACTACGCGTGCACAGAACCAGGTTTTTGTGTAGTTTAGAGTGACAAATCGTACCAGCGTACTTTGAGATCAAAATGCGTACCCGCTACGCAAAATGCGTACATGTTGGCAGGTCTGCACTCTCACATTGTAACAGTGACCAGCTAGTGGGAGTTGAGCAGGTAAACCACTGCGCACTGACGACCGCTAGAGAATGCAGTGTTTAGCGTCAGTGCACTCGCTTTGTATACCAGCAGCGATCGGGCTGGGGTTCGAGACCGACTTGGAGCAGGGTGGTTAGGATTGGAGGGTGAGTTTTGGAGGCGGAGCAATGAACAGAGGGGTGGGTTTGTTTGGGTTGATTTGAAATATCAACAATGTCCAACAGCGTTTTTGAAAAACTACTTACCCCACCTTTAAAGGGGGGGTATAATGCTATTTCATGTATTCTGACTTATTTACACTGTTAAAGAGTTGGATTCTCATGCTAAACATGGCCAAAGTTTCAAAACGTATGACGTATGACGGAGTATTTATGTTCCAATAATTCTCTTCCAAATCCTCACAGGATTCTGACTTTTTTTTTCTCGAGTATCAGCATGAGTGACGTAAACGGGGATGGAATTCCTTGTATGGGCACTTCTCCCGGAAGGGCGCGCGCACACGAGGACCTGAGCGAGAGCACGCCCATCAACGCGCGTTCGGGTTTACGGAAGTCATCAGCAGCGCTGCACAGGTCACAGGACTACACAAAATCAACAATGTCATCAAAGAAGTGTGTTTTTGGTTATGAGGGAAAGATAACCTTGCTTCCCAAAAAACCCAGTGTTCAGTGGAGCTGAGAGATTTGTGCTCACGCATTACATTGATGCGCTCTCGATATTTGTTATTAAAATAACCATAGAAACTGATAGTTGCAATTACTTTTTTATTGGTTAAAATGAATGGAGAATATCTCGTGTTTTTCCGTGGCTGCTCAAGCCCTCAAGATTGGTGCTTATGGTTTTATAAACAAGGCCCAGTTCTACGCTGGATTTACAGATCTTTTGAAACTGAAAGATGGAGCGGTCACAGTGATATGATCCCGATTATGAGTCAGAACCGCAGGTGGTGAGTAAAACTGCTTCAAATGTCTGTTTTGTTGGCAATAGGCGCCTAAGTGCATATAATGTAAACAACACAAACGTAGTGAATTCATAAATTCATTATTTA
The DNA here is from genome assembly GCF_019924925.1 of Ctenopharyngodon idella. Classification (NCBI taxonomy): domain Eukaryota; kingdom Metazoa; phylum Chordata; class Actinopteri; order Cypriniformes; family Xenocyprididae; genus Ctenopharyngodon; species Ctenopharyngodon idella. The sequence continues at coordinate 6,158,795 of NC_067229.1, forward strand.
TCATTCACACGCTATATTCATTATAGTGATTCAAAAGTTATCCATGGATAATGCGATGGTGTATTGTGTGTGTTTAAATACAGTTGTTTAGCTGACCATTGATAGCTTGTAGACGATCGCTACACAAAAGCTGCGTGTACTCGTGACTCTAGCTCTGCTCACAGGACACGCTCCCCGGTGCTCAGCTGTTTTCGGAAATACTCGGTACAGCGTATGTATCTTTTATAAATATGATTAAACTAAAGACTTTTTGAAGATATGAAGGATGCACTACTACTTTATAGGTACTCAAGATTAACATGAGATTGGCAGAAACTGTGTGTGATCCCCCCCCTTTAAGTCTTATCAGGGAGACTGTTATCACTGGAGACTGTTTCATTAATCACAGTTAAATAACTACAATACATCAGCATATGTCCATATGAACCTATATATAGTTACATTTAACTAGTCATTGCCTACAGTCATAAAAAAAAAAAATGAAAAAAAAAATTAGATATAAACTTGTTGCTGTTTTGTAGGGACCGAAACAGTTCTTTCTTTCAAATGAAAGAGCACGACCAAATAATATTTTAATGTTTATAATGTCAAAACTATTTGTCTGCATATTAATATTTATGTACCTCTTGTGATGGATTTAAAAGGTGTGGTGAAAATCGTCAATCTCGATTCTCATTCATTCCCAACACAGATAATACTTTGACTGTTTCTTCGGATCATCATATGACATTCAGTAACAAAACCCTGATCGCTCCAAATATCGAAACAATCACACAGACGAACATGCAAAAACAGAATAATCGCTCAGGTCTTTATGAATTTAACATTAGTTCCTCACATTGTTGCCTGCTAGGCTAAATGTTTATTTAAGTGCAGACGCCAGGAAAAAACGCGCAAATAGCACTGTACCAGATGAAAACAATACAGAAATGACCCTGTAAAATAATGCTTTAACAAACTGTTTTTTTTTGTTTGTTTGTTTGTTTGTTTTTATAATAGTATAAATATACGAAGCAACGTGAACTTCTTACCTCACATCACATCACATCACAACACTCAACGATGTGATGGCGCTAGGCAGTGACGTCATCAATGCGAAGCGAAAATCAACCCCCCAAAAAACTGACTGTGTTCGGAGCATAGACTGTAAAAAAAAAATAATAATAATAGGTTCGGAGTGGCAAACTAACTAGTGTTTTTTTAAAATAGTGTTGGAAATAATATATACAATATGCAAAAAAAATCTTTCAGAGTGGCATGCTGCAGTGTTGTCACATGACAAACATTGAACATTAACTCAGCATAGCTGTCCAGGTTGTTACCTTACAAATAAATGTGCTAACCATTCTTTTTTATGTGCAAACAAAATGTCCTACCTTTCGACTGTCTTGATCTAACCCATAAATATTACATTTGTTGGTGTAACATCAAGTTGATTCTGTGAAATTAAATAATGTTTTTCACTTAAAATCAGTTGATTAGATTTTGCTTGACAAAAACTGTATACTGATAAAAAAAATACAAAAAATAGCCGCTTTTCCACCATCGGGCCAAATGGTTCTCATTGCGTAACCGTTCCGTTCCGTGCTGATCCGGGCCAGCTGGTACAGTTATGGTTTCATTTTCCAATGTGGGGCTGATAACGGACGCTCTTTGGAATGTAATGCAGTCGTTGCCTTGGTAACGCAACAGTTTACTGATAACATGAGATGTAAATAATGACAGCGTTATTGAGGATGATCGGATATTTCTTTTAATTTTATTATTAATTTGTGTTTCCTTTGCTCAAATAGAGCGCTTAGCCAGTTATGGAGAAACTGGCAGCAAGGCAACAGACAAGTGACCAATCCTGTGCCTGAAGTGCCCCTGCCCTGTCACTCATTGCTAATCTACGTCAATGCAACCCACATAAACAACAGGGCTCATTCAAAGACGTGCATTTATTGCATGGATGGCACAAGAGCATAACGTAAGTGTGAACCAATGTGAATTACACATGACTTGAATGTTAAACTTGGCCCCTCTCTGTAAAGGGTGGCTCCATTGTGGCCCCTGCTTTAAAAAAATAGTAGATCCACCACTGATAAACATGCAGGTGTGATATTGGAGTAAAGAGGTTAGGGGAACATTCTGGGAACATACTGGGAAGGTTAGGGGAACATTTTCCAAACCAATAGGAATGGGAACCAGAAATGTTCTGGGAACCAGAAACTAACGTTTCCAGAACTTTCTGGTAACCAAAAATTGTTAACTGGGTCTTAATTACAGTAGGCCTACTAATCAAAATTGCAAAATAGATATCTGGAATTGGAATATTGACTAGTCAGTACTAAATTATGACTAGTACACACAAGGGCATTAAATGCTAAAATGGCTTGCCATAGACGAGGCGCATCTCAAAAGAGTTTTTTTTTTCCCCGACCTCCCGCTCGATGCGTCACAGAGGATATCCGCTTCAGTTTCGTACCGCTTTTGGCGCGCATTTGCTTTGACAGCTAGGTTAAAAACTCAAGAAATAAACACTCAAACAAATGTTTAGTGATGGAGCACGTGAACATGAAAGATATGACTGTGGAGAACTACCCTTTATTACAGAAGAAACCGACCAAGCGGAAGTACTGGTAGGTACCGGTAGTACCGGTTCCAGATTGTTGGGAAAAGAGACAGTAGGGATTAGCCTTGCCTCGCCTGAAATGTATGCGAGAGTAGGCGGACAGTTCTCTCTTCTCGTAGTGAATCAGACACTTACGAGATCAAAGCGGATATCGCGGGATTCACACTCATGCTCTTTGTTGCTTATAAACTGGATGTAGGCTAATTTAAGTTTATGTTATATGGAAATAAATATAATGAACAAGACACCCAAAGTACTTGTTATTTATTTCTCTCAAAGTACTCTCGCGGTACTGATGCCATGCACCTCGAACAAGCCTAGCGGTTTAAACAACCGTGATGTATTGTTCACTTTTGAAATGTTTGATTTTAAAACTCTGATATCATGTTTTTATGTGAATAAATTATGTGTGAATATTCCCAAAGTCTCTGACTCTCAATGGGTTATGTGATTGTTGTCATATTTATATAAAATATATATGTAAAAACATGTTTGTATTAAAGTCAAAATGATTGATAAACACGTCTTTGGAATGGAAATAAATGAGTATAATCATATCATATAAAAGCAACAGAACGTAAATTACATCCAGTTTATCAGCAACACCGTGCATTGTGAATCCCGCGATGGCCGCCTTTGATCTCGTAGGTGTCTGGTTCACTATGAGAACAGAGAACTGTCCGTCTTGCCTGCACTTTTTTTTACTCCTCCCCTCACTGCAGCCGCTTACTCTCGCCTACTGTACCATTTCAAGCCTAATGTTAGGTACAATGAGGTGTGTAGACAGGCTTGTGATGTTATTATATCCACAATATGAAACAATTAACGTATTTAAAACGTAAAAATATGATAACAATGATTGTGTAGTTATGAAATCACGATGGCAGAAAGCTTTTTGAAACTCGTAAAATGTTTAAAGAAGCCATCACTGTCTGCCACTCTGTCAGTGTATCCAGGACCGGCCCGTGGTATAGGCGACACAGGCAGTTGCCTAGGGCGCAAAATGATTGAGGAGCGCCCCACGAAAGTTTTTTTTTTTTTCTCGGAAGAGCGCCCTCTTGTGACCATCCTACACCCATATATATTAAGCAAATACTGATAATTAACAATTTTAGTACTGATAGATCATCGAACTGATTAAAGTAATGTTAGAATAAAATAAAATTGACATCAACAAAAAATCATAAGATTTCACAACATGTCATGTTGGACTAATTTAAACACTTTCTGCGTCATGACGTAATTATAATACACCATCATAACGCATTAATTATCCATAGCGTACCTTGTCACCCTGTACACCTTGTCACATAGCAGTGTTTATTGTTCTGTTTTTTGTAATAAGTCAGAAATTACAAGGAGGCAGCCTCACGCAATACAAAGTCAATGGAGACGGTTGGATTGTTTTCCCCCCTGTGTGGGCGTGGCCTAGCTTGCTGGCTAACATCTACAAATAAATTACAATATGTAGCCTTTATTTTGTTGCCTTCAGGCGTGTTCAGTTTTGAAACTGTTCTGTAATTCTGAAATTATAATAGTTGTTTGCACTTTTTTTGTTGATTTGCACTTTAATTTCTAATTTAATTTTTGTGTTATTCTTCAGGTGATTGCAAGTCAATTTTTTTTTTTTTTTTATCACAATTTATTTATTACTTATTTATGTTAATACTTATCAGTATGTTATTTTACATCATAGTAAAGTTTTGAAAAATCTGCTTTTTCTGAATTTTTTTAATGGTGGGGGGGAATCTGAATCTGAAATCTCACTCAACAGAGCCTGGGCCGGCCCTAAGTGTATCCTTTTGCTGTAAGTCCAGATCAGCGAAAGAAAGAAGCATGCAGTGTATTTAAGAATGACGTTTCAAATTTTGTCTATTTAGTTTTTATTCATTTTCAACATATATTATTAAAGAGGCCATATTATGCCCTTTTTGTCTACTAAAATAGGTTTTCATGCTTGAATCAATGTATTTGCTGTCAAATGTAAACATTAATCATAAAACAAAAAATTAATCATAAACTGTTTATCTTAACACAGCGGAACAACAGGGGGGTTGGAAGACCCTCTGAAGGAGGATGAATTTGGAAATAAAAAAATTCAAAATTCAGATCTTCACAACTTCAGAATTGACCAGAGGAATGGTGGCACAATACTTGCTCCAAACATACTAGGATCCAAAATAGCTGGTCCTGTTACCATGAACATACAAGTGGTGAGTGCCTGATCATTAATATACTGTATTATTGTACATTTTGCTGAGTTGCTCATTTAAGATACGGTGTATATTATATATACTGTAAATTAACATGTATATGTTTTTTCAGCCACAGGTGCCTCACTCTACTACCTCAATAAACAAAAATGGTAAGAACCAGAAAGACATGTCAAAACTCTTGCTGCATTAAACTGTTCATTCATAAGTGCAATGCTCCTGTTAATAATACGACTTTACAACATTTTTAGACATTCTTCAGAGGACAAAGAATAAGATGAAATCAAGAATGATGAAGGATTCGGAGAGGATTTTGGAGGGAAGCGCACAACAGTCAGTCACGCTAAATAAGATCTACACACAACTGTTTATCATCAATGACGACTCGGACCCCATCAATAAAGAACATGAGATCTGGCAGATTCAGACGAATGATATAAACACATCAGCGCAGACAGTTATAAACTACAATGAAATTCTTAAACCACCAGTGGATGAAAATCGAACCATGAAGATTGCTTTAACAAAAGGAATTGCTGGAATTGGAAAAACGGTCACGGTGCAGAAGTTTGTCCATGACTGGGCAAGCGGAGAAGCCAATCAGGATCTAGAGCTTGTTTTTCTGCTCCCGTTCCGAGAGCTGAACCTGCATGAGGGAGACAACCAGAGTCTTTTTGACCTGCTTTGTGTCTTTTACCCAGAGTTAACCAAAGAGGCGAGGCACATCTCTGACTGGATCTTTGATAGAAAAGTTCTGTTCATCTTAGATGGTCTGGATGAATATAAAAATGATTTGAAATTTGAAGCCAAAGACATTTTGTCAGATGTTACTGAAAAAACCACACTGGATGTCCTTCTAGTAAACCTTCTCCGAGGAAAACTGCTTCCATCCGCACACCTGTGGATCACCAGCCGGCCTGTGGCTGCTGGACAGCTTCCATCTGAGATCTTCAGACAGGGATACGTCACACAGATCAGAGGATTCACAGATGAACAAAAGGAGGAGTACTTCACGAGGCAGTTTAAGGATCCAGATCTAACCCAAAAAGTTATCCGTCACCTGAAGTCTCATAAGAGCCTGTGGATATTGTGCCACATACCTCTCTTTTGTTGGATTTCATCGGTTGTTCTCAAAAACATAATTAAAAGTCAAAATAAAGATAGGGACATGCCCTCAAATCAGACAGAAATGTATATCCACTATCTGCTCAATCAGACTACGTTAAGCCACAACAAATATCAACGGAAAGAACTTCCACATGAAGATGCTCTCATACAGCACAAGGAACTGATTAAGAAACTGGCAAAGCTGGCTTACTGGAAGCTGAAGGAACGGAATACAGTCTTCAGTAAAGAAGACTTGAGGAAATATTATATCACTCCTGATGATGCTCTTCGATATCCTGGCATCATCACCTGTGTCTCTGAGTGCAAAGCTGGATATAACAGGACTAAACTTTACAGCTTTGTCCATCTCAGTGTTCAGGAATTCTTTGCAGCCTTGTTTGTTTTTCATGAATTTCTATCAGGAAATCAAGACTCCCTGGAATTAATAAAAACTAAAAAGGGGCAAAAGTCTCATTTGTCTGATTTTCTCAAAGGCGTGATTGATGTGGCCATGCAAAGCAAAAATGAACACTTGGATCTTTTTAACTGTTTTCTCTTCGGAATTTCTTGTGATTCCAGCAGACAAACACTTGAAGGATTCCTGCCTCCATTGCAAGACAGTAGTTCAGAGAACCACAAAAAAGTGACAAAGTACATTAGGTCTTTGAGGAGGAAAGATCTGTCCCCTGAGAGATGCTTCAGTCTTGTTCGTTGCCTCGTGGAGCTCAAAGACATGTCTTTTTTGCAGATGCAAAATCTCGAACGTTCACGGACCAAAAAGCCCCTCACACTGTTCCAGTGCACATTTCTGGCTTTCCAGTTTGTGATGTCAGATACAGACCATGAAGAGTTTGTCCTCAGGAAATACAACATGACTTTAGAAGGATTTCAGAGATTCTCTCCAGCCATCAAGTGCTTCAGAAAGGCTCAGTAAGTATGTTGCTGTGAACATCTTCAGAATGTATCATAAAATATTCCCAGTCAAAGTTTAGTATAACAGATTTTAAATGTAAAATTGTTACCGTAACAGGGTATAAACGCAAAATTGCAACAGTGTTTAAATGTACAACTGTAACAGTTTAAATGTAATATTGACAGACTCAAAGGAAGCGGCTTTACAGAGAAACACTGTGATGTCCTGGTGTCTTTCCTGACTTCGCCAAACTCTCACCTGGCTCATCTTGATCTGAGCCACAATAGTCTGGGACCGTCTGCACTGGAGCAAATTTCTAGGGCCCTCTGTGATCCCAACTGCCAGATTCAGAAGCTGAACCTCAGCCACAATGACCTCCATAGTAAGGACATGGAGCTGATCAAGAATGTGCTTTCAGGATCAAATGTGAATCTAAAAATCCTGGACCTCAGCGACAATCATGTAGAAGATCTAGGAGTTGAAATTCTTTCAGCTGGGCTGCGGAGAGCCAAGTGTCATCTTGAGGTTCTGAAGTAAGTAAAACTGCAAACATCAGGGTCAAGACAGATGGGTAAAATAAACACTGTTATGTAGCTGTTGTAAAGATACTGTAAATTTTGCTGAGGTGTTTGAAACACATGATACAGTTAACTGATATTTTCCTATGTTATTTTTAGTAGATACATTTTGTTTTTGACACATGTGAGTAAATCAGTATTTTTTATTGTATGTACTGAAAACAGACACTCTACCTTTATTGTTACTCAATATATGATGCTTTGACAGAGGAATTAGAGAGAAGGAGGACAAAGTAATTCCTTCTAGAGAATGTTAACTGTTTAAGAATGTAAGGGGACGAACTGAAGGTTTCAAGCAGTTTACTGCATACATGTGAGGGTTAGATTTTGTAGAGATGTTGTAAGTTATCTGAGGCACTCAAATGGAAGGCCTCGGATAACTACTGAGCACAGGCCATCACACTACTGGCAGAAGACTCTTGGCAAAGATATATTGGCCCTTTTATCTCTTTTTTTCTCTCTCGTTCTTGTTTCAAGTTATAATCTGCAAATGCTGTAAGAAATAATTTTGAATAATGCCTCTTTCTGTAGCCAAGGTCAATAGGCCTGGGAAGAGTCTAGGGAGTCAGATAAAACGTTTCCAATTAAAAAATATTTACGAATGCCAGGTGGGCATATTATGGGATGTTGAGGACGAACAATGTGTGAACTGGAAAGTGTACATATATGATAGAAGGAAGGAGGAGGCCTTATGATAATGTTTATTTGCTTATCCAATCAAAAATCTTTGTTCGATTATAAATGAATATATATGATTTTCAAGTATTTCGAGAAGATCTATTTAGGTTGAGTGATCTAGTACAGAAAAGCAGGTATACCTGGGTACCAAAGAAGACACAGACACAGAGAGTGCAGATCAAGCATGGTACACAAGTTTATTGTCTAGAGATGCAATATATATGGAAAATATAGGAAGTGAAACTGACAGCTCAGATTTAAAGAGGAAGAGGACTATACACTGCTCTAAAAAAAAAAAACATACCCTTTTGACCATGACGCAATGGTTATATCCTTTAGGAGGTACAGAGAAAGAGGCACAGGATGTTCTTAGAATCTCACAAGTATATACTCTGTTTTGCTTAGAGCTCAATTTGTAGCTCTCTGAGATATGTTTTGGTTGTAAGAGAGATCGCAATTTCCCCTTACTTAATTTTGACTTTAATTTTATTGGTGAACCCGAATGTATTTTAGATTTTCTATTTAATGTTAAGTTGAAATATTTTATATAATAATGTAAATTTTATGGATTATGATATTGACCTTTGTGTTTGCCATATAAATAGCCATGATGCTAACATGGCGTAAAAAATGAATAAACAAACAATTTTATTGGTGAATTTCCACCACATCGACATCAGAGACCCATGAACTAGCCATAACAAGGTCATAGGTTTGATTCTCAGGGATCACTCAAAATGTATAGAGTGAATGCAAAATCATTTGCTAAATACATAAATATAATGTACAGAAACCATCAGAATCAAACCAACAGAATCAAAGGACAAATGGAATGTCATGAATATTATTACTTGACCAGCTGATCTAAACAAAAATCTGGTTTTGCTTTATAGACTATCAGGCTGTCAAATTAAACAAGGAGTTTCTAAGTTGCTGTCATCTTTGAAAGCCAATTCCTCTTTGAGAGAGCTGGACCTGCAGTATAATGACCTTGGAAACATGGAACAGAAAGTTCGTCTTCTGAAGGCTAAGCTGCCCTCACTGAGGTACTGTAGCTTCTATCTTGTATCAGTTCATGTAGAAGGTTGGTATGAACAACCACTGGATCCCAGGAAAATTGTAGTGAGGACTTCGATTTCTCCTAGTCATTCAGTGAATTGTTCACTATGTTCAAGGGTTAGTTCACCCAAAAATGAAAATTCTGTCATTAATTACTCACCCTCATGTCGTTCCACACATATAAGACCTTCGTTCATCTTCGGAACACAAATTAAGATGTTTTTGATAAAATCGGATGGCTCAGTGAGGCCTGCACTGCCAGCAAGATAATAAAGTCTTTCAAATGCCCTGAAAGTTACTAAAGACATCGTTAAAACAGTCGACGTGACTGCAGTGGTTCAACCTTAATGTTATGAAGCGACAAGAATACTTTTTGTGCGCCAAAAAAACTAAATAGCGACTTTATTCAACAATATCTACTGATGGTCAATTTCAAAACACTGCTTCATGGAGCTTTACGAATCTTTTGTTTCGAATCAGTGGTTCAGAGCGTGTATCAAACTGCCAAAGTCACATGATTTCAGTAACGAGGCTTCGTTATGTCATAAGTGTTTTGAAATTTCAATGGTTCACCACTGGGGGGCGTGACTTTGGCAGCTTCGAAGCTTCATGAAGCAGTGCTTTGAAATCACACATCACTAGATATTGTTGAATAAAGTCGTTATTTTGTTTTTTTGGTGCACAAAAAGTATTCTCGTTGCTTCATAACATTAAGGTTGAACCACTGCAGTCACATGAACTGTTTTAAATATGTCTTTAGTACCTTTTTGAAAGTGTTAATTATCTTGTTGTCAATGGAGGCCTCATTGAGCCATCGGATTTTATCAAAAATATCTTAATTTGTGTTCTGAAGATGAACGAAGGTCTTACAGGTGTGGAACGACATGAGGGTGAGTAATTCATGACAGAATTTTCATTTTTGGAAATTCCTTTCAGATATACTTTCTGTAGGCCACTTTAGTACTGTAGGTGGTGACCAGTGAGTGTCTCTGCACTAGTGAAAGGCTTCAGTGATGGGAAAACACAAATCAATGCAGGGACGTTTTGTTCAAAAATACTTCATGAATGAGTTTTCATGAGACCCAAACTGTATTTAGGAGTCATTATTGTATTTTGTTGATTTGACACTTGTGAAATGTAAAGGTAAAAATGAATGTGTTGCAGAATGAGAGACTATACATTCATGTTTAAATGTGCTTCAATAAGTGTTAAATGGTGTGATTCAAGTCTTAACATACTAACCCTAACTCTTTACTCTAACCAGAATTTCCATTGGAGGAGACTGCCAAGACCAATCAGGACTGTACAAATGTGAGTTTAAACATACACATGAATGTTCATCAGCACAAAGACTGTAGGTTTAAACGTATATGAATATGTAAGTGTTAGATTATTGCTCCTGAGGCGCGCCTCATCCCAGTCCTCTTAATTGGCAATTGAATGAACAATCTCAGTGCTGAGGGAGAGTAAAAAGTCTAATTTTTATTTAGCTGGGTCAGAGATTATATAGAAAGAGTACAAGGGGTGTAGTATAGATTTAACCAATGAGAGAGAGAATACATCATATAGCTCATGGTATAGGAATGTGATACATATAGAAAAACAAGTCTAAATATGGTCATCTTCCGGCCAAGTACCCATGCCTTCCTGGGGATCCAAGAAGACCCTCTCCCATACTTGCAATACAAAAGGCAGTGACCATTCCCTGCCTTCCCATTCGGCCATAGGGGCCTCATACCTCACATGGAAGTTGTTCCGGTACATAAAGAAAACCAGATGTTATAGTATAGAATACAGCTTCAACAGAGGACAAAGGACCCTCTGTCCACCTTCCTTCAATGCTGAGAACAATACTTTAAACATAAAATCTTTCAGTAAGTGAAAGTGAATTTTTGTAGATGCTGTAACTGAACACCATTTTTCACACCTTTTTCATTTTAAAAGGTCTTGCGCTGTGACCGATGTATCACTTTATTTTAAGGTGACGTAGTTACACAATACTGCATGCACTTACTAATAACAGTAATAACAGTGCATAATTACAATAAACTAACCCTAAACCAAACCCTAAACGTAACTCTATAGTAAGTACATGTAGTTAATTAATATTACTCAGTACTTATTTGAGTAAGTACAATGACTGTCAATGATTGCCCAGTTTCACAGACAAGGCTTAAGCTAGTCCCAGACTAAAATGCATGTTTGAGCTGTTTTAATTGAAAGTAACTTGCACTGAGTGCCATTGTTTTGTCTCAAGATGCACACTAGTGATGTTTTTTTCTAAGGCACGTTTTACTATTTTAACTAAGGTGTAATATGGCTTACTCTGTGAAACAAGACCACAGTGTTTTTTTAAATGAACCTGCCTGCATTAAAAGTGTGAAAGGATTACCTAAATGCTGTTTAAAATAGCTTTAGATGGAATATGGCATGTCTTCCCAAACGTATTTCACATCATCTACACACATGGGTGCACTGCTGGAGACAAAATGAGAACTTGTTGCTAATGATATATAAGCTGGCATTTTATGATAAATCTCACTTCATTTTTAGATGCTATCGCGCTCACATTTGACCCTCAGACAGCTAATGAATACCTCTATCTGAGTGAGAACAACACAGTAGCTGTTCGTAAGGGGGAGAAACAACAGCTTCCTGCTAATGATGAAAGATTTGACAAGTGCAACCAGGTCCTGTGCTGCCAGCCGCTGTCAGGACGCTGCTTCTTTACGGTGGACGTGATTGGGACAGGTGTGCACATGGGCGTGGCCTGTAAGGAAATCAAGAGGAAGGGTAAAAGTGACGCAGTACATCTGGGACGCAACAAGATGTCGTGGAGTTTATGTTGCTCAAAAAATGTATGTGTAGCTCATAACAAAAAAACTGAATCATTAACTAAACCACTTCAAACAGAGTCCACTAGAAAGCTCGGTGTGTTCGTGGACCAGAAGGCTCGTTCTGTTCTCTTCTATAGGTTGAGCCCAGAGCCTGAACTCTTGTACATGTTTGATGCAGATTTTCCTGAGGACCAGAAACTTTATGCTGCGTTCAGTATTCAGAAACCAGACAGCTCAGTCTGTTTAAGGCAAGCATCACTATAATTATACGTACAGAATGTCAGTTATTGTTTGTGCTTCAGAAATGAACAATGCCTCAAATCAGAAGTGCACTGTTAATTTATACTGTTTAAGTGATATTCAACAACTTTTTTCAGTTAAAATGTCTTTAGTTGTGTATATCTCAGAGTGGCTGGTTTTTATTGGATTTACTGGATTTATTGGATCTAATGCACTTTCTATGTATTGGACTGATTATTTAAATCTGTTTTAATATACTGTTATCAGTCTACCCTCACTTAAAGGGATATTTCACCCAAAAATGAAACTTCGGCCATCATTCGTTCACCCTTATGTCGTTCCAAACCTGTGTAAGGCTGGTTTTCCTGCTAAAGCCCAAAATTTACTTTAACAATCTGCTTTTCGCAATGGTCCGCACACTGTCCGTGTGACGTATTTTCGAGGAGGGTCTGCGGAAATTGGAATCAGTTTAAATACGAAGCTGGTGTCAAAATTAAACTAAATTATTACAAATTAAGTGAACTTTATAGAAGCACAAGTAAAAGACCTACACACATTATACTTTCACCCATGCCGCTGGATTCTGTCATTGGGCCAATGGGTGGTCCTTACACCTGTATGTCTGTCTTTCTTCTGTGGAACACAAAAGATAATCGCGAGCCATTCAAAGATACTCCTTTGCCCATGAGCGCGCGAGCCTTTTAAAGATACTCCTTTGCCCCCTGAGCATGCAAGCCTTTCAAAGGTACTCCTTTGCCCCCTGAGCATGCAAGCCTTTCAAAGATACTCCTTTGCCCCCTGACCGTGCGAGCCATTCAAATATACTCCTTTGCCCATGAGTGCGCGGGCCTTTCAATGATACTCCTTTGCCCCCTGAGCGTGCAAGCCTTTCAAAGATACTCCTTTGCCCCCTGAGCGCGCGAGCCATTCAAAGATACTCCTTTGCCCCCTGAGCGCGCGAGCCTTTCAGAGATACTCCTTTGCCCCCTGAGCGTGCGAGCCATTCAGAGATACTCCTTTGCCCCCTGAGCATGCAAGCCTTTCAAAGATACTCCTTTGCCCCCTGACCGTGCGAGCCATTCAAATATACTCCTTTGCCCATGAGTGCGCGGGCCTTTCAATGATACTCCTTTGCCCCCTGAGCGTGCAAGCCTTTCAAAGATACTCCTTTGCCCCCTGAGCGCGCGAGCCATTCAAAGATACTCCTTTGCCCCCTGAGCGCGCGAGCCTTTCAGAGATACTCCTTTGCCCCCTGAGCGTGCGAGCCATTCAGAGATACTCCTTTGCCCCCTGAGCATGCAAGCCTTTCAAAGATACTCCTTTGCCCCCTGAGCATGCAAGCCTTTCAAAGATACTCCTTTGCCCCCTGAGCATGCAAGCCTTTCAAAGATACTCCTTTGCCTCCTGAGCATGCAAGCCTTTCAAAGATACTCCTTTGCCCCCTGAGCATGCAAGCCTTTCAAAGATACTCCTTTGCCCCCTGACCGTGCGAGCCATTCAAATATACTCCTTTGCCCATGAGTGCGCGGGCCTTTCAATGATACTCCTTTGCCCCCTGAGCGTGCGAGCCTTTCAAAGATACTCCTTTGCCCCCTGAGCGCGCGAGCCATTCAAAGATACTCCTTTGCCCCCTGAGCGTGCGAGCCATTCAGAGATACTCCTTTGCCCCCTGAGCGTGCGAGCCTTTCAAAGATACTCCTTTGCCCCCTGAGCGCGCGAGCCTTTCAGAGATACTCCTTTGCCCCCTGAGCGCGCGAGCCTTTCAAAGATACTCCTTTGCCCATGAGCGCGCGGGCCTTTCAATGATACTCCTTTGCCCCCTGAGCGTGCGAGCCTTTCAAAGATACTCCTTTGCCCCCTGAGCGCGCGAGCCATTCAAAGATACTCCTTTGCCCCCTGAGCGTGCGAGCCATTCAAAGATACTCCTTTGCCCCCTGAGCGTGCGAGCCATTCAAAGATACTCCTTTGCCCCCTGAGCGCGCGAGCCTTTCAGAGATACTCCTTTGCCCCCTGAGCGCGCGAGCCTTTCAAAGATACTCCTTTGCCCATGAGCGCGCGGGCCTTTCAATGATACTCCTTTGCCCCCTGAGCGTGCGAGCCTTTCAAAGATACTCCTTTGCCCCCTGAGCGTGCGAGCCATTCAAAGATACTCCTTTGGTCCTTACACCTGTCTTTCTTTCTTCTGTGGAACACAAAAGATACTTTAAGAAATGGTTTATTTTGTTTATATTTCGGAGTCCAATGTTTTTTTTGGCTCCCAGCGTTCTTCAAAGAATCTTCTTTTATGTTCCATAGTTGAAAGACACATGTTTGGAATGAGCTGAGGAGCAAATGATGATGAACAAAAACTTTATTTTTGGGTGAACTTTCCCTTTAAGACTAATACTAATGTGAGGGGAAAGAAGGTCCTGCTCTGTGTAATTAAAAACAATAGCTTTAATTTTCTGGTAGCCAAGAAAGACGTAATACAGAAATTAAAGCAATCAAATGTAATATAAAACACTGCATAGTCTTCACTCTATAAATGAGTGTGGTAGATTTTCCCCTACGCACCTAACCGGGTGTCCCAGACACCTATGAATTTATACTCTACTAAGCTTACTTCAATACCTGTTTGAGTCTGTCGATGTCTTGACCCTTTTTGATCACTTGAGAATAAGATCTTTAGTGCTCCACTAAACACTATCACTTGAGTATGGAAGTAAGATTCTCTAGTGTCTAGTCTGCTGCGCAGCCAAAAAACCAAACAGACTCTAGACTATGCCTTAGAATATGTTTTAATCATGGCTGGAGGACCTCATATCAATCACAGACAATCCCACCAGTAAAAAGAATACAACAGCTTATATAGGATAAGAGCATGGCAAAGCATTCTACAATATGATTGGTTCTTCTTATGTCAAACCCTTCTACTAGGTAAAGGAAGATCTGCCCAAATCATGTGTTTATTAGTTTGTTGGTTACTCAATATCATGGTGCTATTACTTAAATAGTTGTCTAATTGTCCTTAAGTTTCATTTTCCCTTTTGTTATATTCAGATATGATTCAGACACACACTGACTTTGGCCCAAGGTTTGGGGACATTTAGGTTTCAAAAGAATATAAATGTTATTCCTGCAAGAAAAAGAAATGTTAGTTACATATGATTAATGAAAATTCCATCACAAATGTAATAAACATACATTATTAAATCTACTAAAGTGATTCAGTCAAGAACAATAAGTGATTTTTCTCTTTTTCATTTGTTGTTTAACATTAAAGTTGAGATGAAACAGAAGTAGCATCAGAATGAAATGGGTTATTAAAAAAAAAGTAGGACGGGCACTCGGTTCTATATATTGTATGTGCAAGACAGTGAACACTAGGCAAAAATAATCTTAATCAAAAAGTTTACATTCTCACCACAGCTCCTTTCTGATTGGGCAAACTGACAGTGTTACAACTAACCCTGTGTTACAACACTCCCTGATCTCCCCTAATTATTTTTCATGGTCTATTTTTCTTCACCCACCGAAGTGCCCACAAATATTCCCATAAGCCATGTAGTGACGACTGACATTATTTGATACTCACTTTCCATTTTTATCTGTAACTGCAGAATACGTATTCCTTTCACAGCAGTGTTCAGATTCTTGGAGCAATCCACCGCGAGACCAAATCAAAGGTAGATTTTTAAAAATGCACCATATTCTGTTCCCAACAAAAAACAAACTTCTACAAAGCAACATATCAAATATAAACAAAGGCCTGTTTACACCAAAGACAATAACTATAACTATATTAGCATCCACACCAACAGATGAGAACAGTCTGTTTATTCTAAACACCACTTTAAATGCTCAAACTGTTTAAAGTCATGTAGTTTTTGATTGTCAGTGTTTTTATCATTCATCAGCTGGAAAAAAAATAATAATTCTGAAAGTGATTCCAATGATATTGTCTTTGTGTCGTTATTATTATAGTTGTGATGTGTGATTCTCTTAGAATTAAAACAGTTATTAAACCTTTGTTATAGTTATCATCCCTCTTGTGAACAGGTTTCAGACTGAATCGAGCTGCTTGTCTTATTCCAGCTGCTCTCTTTCTGCTAATATGAGCAAAAGAACATTTTGTAAAAAATTCTACATTCCTTCATAAAACAGAGTAAATTAACTAAGAGTCATACATTTGCATTACATGAAGATTAGACAAAAAGAACAAAATACAAAAAAGCATAATGATTTAATTTATATCATAAAGAAAAATGATAAATGAGAATAAACATTTAATATTCTTTTGGGAGAAACTCCATCTTTGAGTTGAAACTGCTGGTCTTGAAGATGAACTCTGTTTTGACTGTGACAACTTTGGATGTTGTGATTTTCATGGAAGAGGGTTGTCACATGGACCGTTTGCTAAGGACGCAGCGTCGCACTTGAAAGGGCTGGATCTGAACGTGAATTACTGTGATTTCTTACATTTGTTTTTCGTATGGCTGAGTAGAGAAGAAAAATGTGTGAAACTCCTTCCACAGGGAGGGCAGTGATACGGCTTCTCTCCAGTGTGGACGTTCTTGTGTTTCTTAAGTGTTCCTTTATGTGTGAAACTCATCCCGCACTGATCACATGTGTGCGGCTTCACTCCAGTGTGGATTTTCATGTGATGCTTAAGGTTTCCTTTTTGTGTGAAACTCTTCCTGCACTGATCACAAGTGTACGGCTTCTCTCCTGTGTGGATTTTCTTACTCAAAGATTTTCTGCGAGTTTAGACATGTTCTTCTGCTTCACTCAGTTCTTCACTCTCCTCGTTCTCTTCCATCAGGTCTAAAATTAAAGTAAAAAGCTTATGCATTAGCATCATTCCCTCAACCCTGTCATGATATAATTTTCATCTTTTTAAAAAACAGAATTTCTTCAAATTCAAAATGATGTCACAACGCAACTCCCTGCCCCTTCTATGTAGACCGATGAGTGTGACAATCACACCACCGTGAGTTTTACATGAATATTTGGACAGTTTGGAAATTAAATATATTATTTTGCAAATATGGAAATGCTTGGATTCTTGTCGAATGAGGATTACTTGAGCCCATGAATTTAGATCAAGCTCTATGTTGAATTTGTATTCTTGTTGGGATCTGGCTATATAAGCGTTTACTAGTGAATTTTACTGGTCACACCATGTGTTCGTAGGCTTCAGAAATATCTCATGTTTTTCGTTTTTCATCTCTCCTCATTTCATACACATCGGTAAATCAGTTTCACTTTCCTGGGCAATGCAACATCAAATATAAATGTCTTGCTCTTACAGAAGATAAGATAACTCCTCCGAACTTTTACTATCATTGTCACAACAGAAATATGAAGACGCTAAAGACGAGAGAGGGTTGCTCATTTTCCCAGAAAAGCAAATCCACAATTTGGATGAATGGCGTGGTGTCAAGAAACCACCCCATGCGTTATTTTGGCAACGGATCAAGCATTCTGCATGCTTTAAATCAGACACAGAGACAAAGGAGTTTGAAAAAATAACATTTAATTAAATTAATTAGGGACAGAGAGAGATATTATGCATGTCCATTATCTGTGTCTGTGCAGCATTTCTCTAATAATGATCAATCTAATCTAGTAATCTAGTTTAATTACATCAAAAACAGTTACATTACCACTTTGTTTTAGCTTTTTAGCTTTTCAGTAAGCTATTAAAGCTATTTTATAAATAATTATAACATTGATAGCTTAAAAACGAATAAAAAATAATTAAATCGCTTCACTCCGAGCAGAATCAGTTTTTTAACATTTGTGTTCATGTGTTCCTTCTGTAACACTAGTCAAGTCAAGTCAAGTCAAGTCCCCTTTATTTATATAGCGCTTTTTAGAATGCAGATTGTGTCAAAGCAGCTTTACAGTGATAACTGTTATATAATTTTGGCTGCACAGAAACTCTTAAAGAAAATGTTGTCAATGCAGGCAGATGCAAAGCACTGTTGAATATCAAATGTCAAGTGTCCCCAACTAAGCAAGCCAAAGGCGACAGCGGCAAGGAACCCAAAATCCAACAGGTGACATCAGGTGGCAAACAGGTGGCAAATAGGTGTTAAAATGGAGAAAATCTTTTCTATCTTATCATTAAAGATAGGTCTATTGGTTGATCTCTTGAGTATTTTCCTACTTTCTCTCTGATCCCACATGTTGATTGTAAAGGCTGGAAACAGGCAAATTCAGAATATATAGAGAAAAAAACAGATTTTGAGGTTTTTATTAAGTGTACTTAAGTAAGTCTGTTCTAGTAGACAAATGTATATACACACACACACACTGTCATAGAGAGAGTAAGAGACATTGTTCTTTCATTTCAATAAACCTGTTTTTGAACAATATCATATGGTATGCATGTGTTTTTTTGCTTCTTTTGTCTATCTGTTACAACCTACCCAGGTAGTGGGGTAGGTTGTAACAAAGGAACACCTTGTAATTAACATTAACTCACAAGGTCTGTGATATTCTTGTAGAGGGTTGAATTGGTTCCATTTGTAGTAAACAAATGTGGGTACTTTGTATAAAAGTTTGAGAACTCAAGCTAAACAATTCAGCAAGTTATAGGTGCTGAAGCAAGTAGTGTTACAACCATCCCCGGTCTCCCCTATTAGATATTTACTTACTTTTGATGATGTTCTTAAAGAGTCCCGCGTGGCTCCTCGCAGGCTCAAATATGAAGTATTTAGCAGTAACACTTCAACTATATGGGGTCTTCTCAATTGCTAGGATGGCCCGTTAACAAGCGCCGTCGAAGGCCGTCTCAATTCGAAAGACTCTTGCCAAAAGTCCCCGTGTGTGTCCGTGCATACTCAGTTATTAGTCTACATTACTGCCCTCAACCTAGAGATGATGGGCGTGTTCGAAGCACGCTTACTGAAGCCTCGAAACCTCCTTTGCGAATCATTTGTTTCGAAGAGCGCATCTCTAGTGATGTGTAGGTCATAAACGATTCGTTCATGTTGAACGAAACTTTATGACTCGGAAATAACGAGTTGTCTAAGAGAGTGATTCATTCATTTTGTGTTGGCCGCTCAAAATTCTATGGGTTCTATTCAGTAAACTTAAATGAGTTCGAGTTTCATCACATGACAGCCCCATATAAGGCAGGGGTTTTTAAACCCAATGGATGTGGTAATAAAGAGTTGGTTAATGCTTTAAACTTCATCCGATTGGGAAAATCACTTTGATAAAACAAAGATACTTGTTTACAGTGGATTCTAATCTTCAGAAAATATCTTAGCATGTAATACAAAGAAACACCCTTGTTAAATGATTTATGTCCTTTGTGTTATTACTGAATAAAATTTAGTTAAACCATTCAGGATGGAAAATAGAAATACACACTATCCCCTGGTTTCACAGACAAGGCTTAGGCTAGTCCTAGACTAAAATGCATGTTTGAGCTGTTTTAACTGAAAGTAACTTGCACTGACATATCCTAAAATATGTGAGAGCCATTGTTTTTGTCTCAAGATGCATACCAGTAATGTTTTTTTTTTTTTAGTGTATGTTTATAAAAGCTACTTAAATACCCTAATTGAACTAAGGCTTAGTCCTGGCTTAGGCTAAGCCCTGTCTGTGAAACCGGGCCTATGTTTATTAGTCCATAATAAATCACATAAAAAGTTGTATTTTTTAACTGAAAAGTTACATGTAAACCCACACACACCACAGATCTTTAAGAAACAATTAACAATAAAAAGAGACTGACAGGAACAAGAACAGGGCAGAATTTTTTTTATTTTTCAGAAAATGTTTATTGCACGTCTTTTGATAATTATATTATAGTTATGCAACTATAATACAGTCAATAATACTAATGTATTTGTTGTAAGATACTGAGCCGGGAAGCGGTCACGTGAAAAAAGATTTTAATTATATTCTGCTGAAACAAACGAAATGACTTGAAAAATGATCAGTAAAAAGATCCGAACTTCCATGTGAATGAAGGCGGAGCTGCAGAGCACACCTACCTATTATGTTATCACCACGGACCAATGGTAGAATGAAGGCGTTTACCAACCGGAACAAACTTTTCCGGAAAGTTGAGCTGTTTTGAACTCCTGAAACGAACACAAAACAAACTTTGTTTTTGGCCTGATTTTATTTGAAATGACTTCACATTAGGGAGCACATTAGGAAGTTTATGTAAGAAAGAGACCACCAGAGGGAGCTACAGACAACATTTAAAATCTAATGCATTTTCGGAGAAAAAAAAAAAAAAGGTAAATTAAAAAAAATTAAATAACCTGCAGGTGGACAATATGCAACAACAACAGTGATAAAATCATGGCAAATGAGTCAACAAAATGGAATGAAATGTAATAAATTTACTGCTAAAGTTTTGCCAGAGTTTGTTGCCTATTTGAAATGCTATACTAACCAGTTATTTCTAAGGCAAGAAACAAAAAAGTGATTTTGATACTTGGTGTAACTTTCGATTTCTATTACTGCTTTTTATTTCTGTTTATGCATCCAAGTAGGCTTGCACAAAAGCCCTGTTTTTCAGTTGTTGTTTTTAAACAGAATGAACATGTACCTGCTCAGATTCAGAGTCAAAGTGAGACCCGCTGTGGCCTTTGGTCAATAAAACATGTCTATTATTGAAGCTACAATGTTGATGTTCAACCAGAATGTGTTGCAGTTAGTCTTGCATGTTTCATAGCTGCTGTACCGCAGAATAAAATAAGAACATAGTTCAAACTGAAAACTCTTTAATATTTCACTATATAATGATCAACTGAATTAATTACAAAACAACTACATATTCTCTGGAAGTTGAGTCATCACAGATCTGACAATCACAGAACACCCAAGTATATCAGAATACGCAAAGATCAGCTACTGCCTTCAGATGGGAAATCTGGCACAGGACACTAAACACTTATCTGATCATGACTGATTTTATTTTAAATGACCTATTAATTTCACATTCATTATGAATAGGTGATGCCCTGTTTATCTGCTTCCAAATCAAGTCATCTCATTTTCATGGTAGGCTACTCAACGGCTAAATCGGCATCCCTTTCGGCACACTCAGTGTCCGATTTCACATTTGTTTCATTCACTCCTTCAAGTGGACTATATTAGTAGAGTAATGTAGGGAATAGTGAATGAGGGTGTAGGGGGCGATTTCGAAAATAGCATTGGAGTCTCTACTAATGAGCTGATGATCTGTGTTTGATTAAGGAGACATGGAAAACATGCAGTGTTGGGGGGCCTCCAGGAATGTGGTTGGGAACCCCTGCTCTAAAACAATAAGCAAAAATGTTAAAATTGAAAAATGTTGTTTTTGTAAAAACACAGTTCTATTAAAGCAAATCACAGCTAATCAATTTATCTTTCCTATCTCCACAACTCGATTTATTTATGTCCATCCCTGGTTCAGCTCAGTACTGCAAGCTATGGGAATCTTCTTTCTCCCTCCTCCTCCTCCCCAGCACCACCTGTCTAAATGTGATACGAGGGTTCTCATTACTTTACCTTGCTGCAGCATGTATCCTAATCCTTGTAATTCTGAGCGGTAAGCTTTCCCTCATGCCAGCAGCAGTATAGTAGATCTAGTCCGGCAAGACCACTTCTACCCATATTACATTCTTGTCAATAAATGCTATTAATTCTATTTTGAGAGTTGCCGTGATTGAGAATGTGAAGCGCTGTAAACCACTCACCTCACCTCAGAAGACTTGAAGCTGACTATATCTTTAAACAAGGACGTCCCACACTCAAAGCACATATGATACTTTAAATCACTGTCTCTATTCTGGTGTATTTTAAAACCATCCAGTCGTGAAAAACTCCACACAAAGAACACACAAGACTTTTCCTTTCAGGTGCTTCTTCAGGGAATCTGCCAAAAAAGGTTTTTACCACACTGATCACAGTTAAATAGTCTTTCTCCAGATGTAAATTAAAAGCACTTACATGTGTGTGGCTTCTTTATCATGTGTATCTTTAGGTTTACTTTTAGTGTGAAAGTCTTTCCACACTAATCACATGTGAAGGGAATGTGAACTTTAAGACTTTTTGTGTGGGAAACTGTTTCCAAGATGAGAGCAGGTTTTTTTTTTTATTACTCTTTATTTTAGTAAAAAATTACTTCCAGTCTGTGAGTGACTCAAAGATTTTTCTCCAGCATTGACATGAATTTTCTCCTCCACTTCACTCAGTTCTTCACTTTCCTTATTCTCTTCCAGCAGGTCTAAAATGAAAGTAAAATGCTTTAATTTTCAGTAAATCATGAAAACAAATCATAAAAGGGAGGATTTTCTCTTTTTTTCTGTTTATTACCCATTCACAATCTGAAAGTTAAGTTACCCATGCTGCATACACTTCAAGTTTTCAAGTTCAGTGTGCTTATGTCACCAAATGATCTCAAATATGCATTTGTAGCAGCTTTAAACATGTGACAGTGACACAGAGCTTTTATGATATTGGACAGCACATTTCTCAGGGTTCCCACTCTTTCTGATCAATGGTACCTGGAAATTAACACACTCCCTGAAAAAAAGAGTGAGAATATTCCTTACTTTGTGTGAAAGGGCCTTTAGACATTACAGCTGCCAGAAGGGCCTTTTCCTAAAAGTACATAATTCATTTGGGTTTTTTATGTGCTATCATTTGTCAATTTTTTTTTATTGTACTATATGTGATAAATGTTTTAACATGAAATGATTTGAAGAAGTTTTAATTTTTGCTGCCAAACATGCCCCTCGCTCTTATGATGATCTTTAGCCACCAAATCTAGTAAGCCTTCAGCATTATTAATAAGAAATCAAAAATAAACACCGACCTCTTTGTTCTTCAGTATCATGAAGAACTGTCCATTCCTCAATGTCATCATCTTCCAGTGTAACTGTGATCTCTGTGGATGTTCTGCCAAAAACAGTTTACCAAAAATTGATGCAAGATAAATATTAAACATTTCCAATTTTTCCAGAAGTGACACTGATCATGTGACTCAAGATTTTCTAGTCATGCTGGATAATGTGGATAATCAATTTGTGTTAAAGGATTAGTTCACTTTCAAATGAAAATTAGCCCATGCTTTACTCACCCTCAAGCCATCCTAGGTGTATATGACTTTCTTCTTTCTGATGAACACAATTGGAGAAATATTAATAAATATCCTGATGCATCCGAGCTTTATAATGGCAGTCAACAGGGTTCATGAGTATGAGCTGAAGAAAGTGCTTCCATCCATCATAAATGTGTACTCCACACGGCTCCGGGGAGTTACTAAACTTCTTTGTGTAAAAAATATCCATATTTAAACAAGTTATGAAGTAAAATATCTAGCTTCCGCCAGACCGCCTTCCGTATTCAAGTTACGAAAAAGTGTAAACTGGCGTCACGTCAGTTACACTTTTTTCGTAAGTTGAATAGGAAAGGCGTAGGATGGAGCATAAGCTTTGTGAACTGCAAGAGTTTTACGCTTTCTTCGTACATTGAATACAGAAGGCAGTCTGTCAGAAGTTCGATATTTGACTTCATGACTTGTTTAAATAAGGATTTAAATATGGATATGTTTTTACACAAATGAATCACTTCGCATCAGAAGGCCTTTATTAACCCCCGGAGCCATGTGGAGTACGTTTACGATGGATAGTTGTGGATGGAAGCACTTTCTTCATCTCATACTCACAACCCCTGTTGACTGCCATTATAAAGCTCAGATGCGTCAGGATATTTATTAATATATCTCAGATTATGTTCATCAGAAAGAAGAAAGTCATATAGACCTAGGATGGCTTGAGGGTGAGTTAAGCTTGGGCTAATTTTTATTTAAAAGTGAACTAATCCTTTAAAGCCACAGCAACATGTTCGTTTTCTTAAATTATTTTTGATGTTCATTTAAGTTTGTCGTAAATTTGTCCTACTTAAATGATTTGGCTCTGTTTCACTTTAATCTCCATTTTTTAGTTTATCTGAATCTCACACCATGTCCCAACCACATGTGACATGACAAGATTCCAGTGATTCTAGTCACAATGCAGCACAATGTGGTACAATCACAAATGACCAAAGCATATCTGATGTTTAACATCGTTATGTGGAGAGGGATTTATGAATTTTCAAAGTTGACAGGGATATCTAGCATAACGATGCGATAATAGAAACTAAGCAACCAAGAATATGTCCTGCCACACACTTAAACAATTAAGACATAAATTTATACAGGAGATGGTTTTTTTTTTTGCTTATCACATTATTGCATCACAATTAGAAAGTGCAGATTCTGACAATGAAGTACTTACCGTGAATTTGGACAACTGTTTTTTGTATGAGTGAGAAGAGTAGCTAATTGCGTAAAACTCTTCCGACAGGCATGGCAGTGATACGGCTTCTCTCCGGTGTGGATCCTCTCATGTGCTTTCAGATGTTGTGACTGACTGAATCTCTTGTCACAGTGTGAACACTTGTAAGGCTTTTCTCCAGTGTGAACCCTCTGGTGACGTTTCAATTTGTAAGCTGTAGCAAATGTCCTCAAACACTCAACGCATGCATGAGCTTCAAAACCGGTATGTATTTTCTGGTGTATTTTAAAAGCACCCAGCCATTTAAAATTCTTTCCACATGAAGAACACATATAAGGCTTCTCCTTTGCATGAACTTTCAGGTGCTTCTTCAGGGTATCTGCCCCAAAAAAGTTTTTACCACACTGATCACAGAAAAATTTTCTTTCTCCAGAATGAGAATACAGATGCGATTTAAAAGCGCTTACATGTTTGAAACTCATCCCACACTGATCACATATGTACGGCTTCTCTCCGGTGTGGATATTCATGTGATCATTAAGGGTTCCTTTTTGTGTGAAACTCTTCCCGCACTGATCACATGTGTACGGCTTCTCTCCAGTGTGGGTCTTCTCATGAGTTTTCATGTTTCCTAACTGACTGAATCTCTTGTCACAGTGTGAACACTTGTAAGGTTTTTCTCCAGTGTGAACTCTCTGGTGCTTTTTCAATTCAACATTTTCAAAAAAGGTCTTCCCACAATCAAAGCACATATGATTCTTCACACCGCTGTGTCTTCTTTTCTGGTGTAATTTTAAAGCAACCAGCTGACTGAAGTTTTTTCCACACAAAGGACACACATGAGGCCTCTCCTTTGAATGAACATTCAGGTGAACCTTCAGTGCATCTGCCCCAACAAAGTTTTTACCACACTGATCACATGTGTATGGCTTCTCTCCAATGTGGATTTTCATGTGTTCTTTAAGGTTTCCTTTTCGTGTGAAACTCTTCCCACACTGATCACATGTGTGCGGCTTCTCTCCAGTGTGGATTGCTGTGTGTTTCTTAAGGTTTCCTTTTAGTGTGAAGCTCTTCCCGCACTGATCACATGCGAAAGGCTTCTCTCCACTATGTATTCTTATGTGAAGTTTAAGACTTTTCTTGTATGGGAAACTCTTTCCACAAGGAGGGCAGGTGAAAATTTTTTTGACTCCTTTTTTCAGTTCAAAATTACTTTCAGTCTGTAAGCAACTTTCTTCAGTTTTGACACATTTTTCTTCTGCTTCACTAATTTCTTCACTCTCCTTGTTCTCTTCCATCATGTCTAAAATGAAAGTAAAAAGCTTTAATTTTAAACATGAAAAACTCACCTGTACCCAACTCGTGTTCGTTAGATTATTTGCTACTTCAATGTAATTTATCACATTTTATGACTTCTCTAACTAAAACCACTATATCTACTGAACTGCTTGAAGTTTTATAATCTAAATGTTCTTCAGCATCATTACTAAAGAATCAAGAATAAACACCAACCTTCATCAGTATCTTCATCTTTTATTCTGCAGGGTTCTGGATCATTCATGTTCTCATTTTTTTTAATAAACTCTCATAAAATCTTCTTCACTTGATGAGAATATTCCAGTATTTATTGGTGAATTGTGGTCATAGAAGATCTACAAAAAATATAAAATAATAAATCAGTTATTAAATCAATAATTTCATTAATTCAAGCATTTTAAAAGCTTATTTTGTGTTCATCTGTCAAAATGTGAAAGGGTTAGGGTTAGTTACTAACAAATTCATTTTTAACCACTTTCTTTTTTTCTTACCTTTATCTGCAATATGGGCATACTGACAAAGAAATACAGAAAAAAAGAATATTTATTTAAAAAAACAAAATAATACACTTCAGGCCTGGCAAGATGTAAAGAGGTTCTGTGGATCCTTTGCTAAAATTTCTCTGTTAGCTCCTCTGTCCTCCAATCCAGACCTGCCGCCTGCTCTTGGAAAATCCTTGTTTATAAAGTGGAAAGAATATGGTATATACCAGTTTCAACATTTGTTTACCATTTGCTTCCTTAAGTCCTTCTCAGATTTAAACTCAGAGTTCAAGATTCCAAATCAGGAGTTTTACAAATATTTGCAAATACACCATTTGATACCCAATTTTGAAAAGGCAGGCTGACTATCACTGGAGTGGTCCAAGATAGAGGAGATTCTGATGAATTCAACAACATTAAAAGGGAAAATCTCTGTGATATATTGTGCTCTTTTAGACCATCATTAATCTTCTCATGCATCACTTAAAAAGGTTATCTTGGGTTAACTTTAAAGACCAGTGGGGAACTATATGTAAGAATGTTTTCACCTAATTATCTTGTAACAAAATAACAGAACAAAACTACAAATTTATGCACAGGATGTACTTCACCCCACTTTGTCTGAGTAAAATACACCCTAATGTATCACATAGATGTCACCGATGTAAAACATACACAGGATCAATTATGCACCTCTTCTGTGAATGTAGAAAACTTTTGATCTGTTTTGATCAAAAACTTTTTGTGTAATTTTAAGTTGATCATGTGTAAAAAGAAAGAGAGAGAGAGAGAGAGAGAGAGAGAGAGAGAGAGAGAGAGACAATACTGTGTCCAACACAACATGTGTTAACTATCATCCAATCACATTGCTGCTACGTCACTCCGCAAGCAGTTAAGCAAGTTCGCGCCTCTTTCTTCGTCAGTGGATGACTTAAAAAATTGCTTTTACTTTATTGCATTCATTTTAACTGGTCAAAAATAGCACATCTATGACACAAATTGTGTGATTTATGACACATTAGTGTGTTAAATATTTTATGCCTGTGTTAAGAAGAATAACACACTGGTTGAGTTAAAAGTAACACAAAACGTGTTGTCCTTAACTAGACACACGGGTGTGTTAAGATACAACACAGGTTGTTTTTTTTATCTGTTTTAAGAGTGTATAGCAAACACAATTAGATGTCATGCTAAATTTCTGACACTGTCAAAATGATCAAAGGCTATCTTTGATCGCAAGACCATGAAAATAAACAGTTTTTATTTATTAAAATCTTTATATTTTGTTTACCTTCATTCATTAAAACATCATTATTAGACATACACACGGCAGTCATAAATGATTACAATTCAATTCTAATGTATTTGTTGAAACGTGGGAGCCAGAGAGAACACGTCATTATTTTTTATTTACATTAAGCAACATATAATGTAATACAATATTATTTATTTTCTCTTTATTCATTAAAATGCATTACGTTAGCATCATAGGCACACATGGCAGTCATAATCATTACAATTCAAGTCTTATTATAATTGGTAAAACCTGAAAGAACAAAAAAGAAAACATCGATTTTTTTTTTTAAGACAGTATAAATTGTCACTCAATATTACACAACGCCTATTATTAAATACTTTTCTCATAGTAAAATCTACATATAGATACCAACATTAGCGGACAGGCAGTCGATAATTAAAGCTATTTCCTCACAAAAGCGGTTTATTCAGCATTGTGAAGTCTCTACTCCACTGACATCCATTAAACAAAAACGGCCTCGATCTCTGTCTCCTTCTCTGTGTACCGCAGTGTTAGCGTTAGCATTTACGTTTTGGGGGTTTTTTTTCGGCAAGCTTGCTTTCAAGTGGCTTTGTTGCAGCACTGCTGGATCGATCCCCAAGATTTTCCCTCACAGACAAGATTGACTGTTACATTATCACGTCAAAACATTAAAACGATCATTCACACCAACATACAAAAACACTGTAGCTGAGATCTCAGTGAATTTAACACTAGTTCCTTCCTCACATTGTCGCTAAGCTATTTCAGTCAACACAGACCAGAAAAGACCCCGAAGAAAATGTTAAATTCTTTTATGAATCAGTAAATATAGGAAACCCCGGGAACTCACCTCACTCAGGACAGAAGACTGCTCGCTGTGGAGGGAGGGAGGGAGCTAGCTGTGACGGCATCAGAGCGAGGCGAAACATTTTTTATACCAAATCTGATTTTAATAAAAAGTGCTTCCTTTTTCTCGTTTTAGGATGATTCTGGAGAAAATGGGACTGCTGATGAAGGTCACTGCCTTGCAGGCCAAAAAAAAAAGAGAAAGAGAACTCAAAAAAAATACAAAGTAAGCAAGTTAACTGACACATCTTTGCTGAAATGTATTGTGCTGTTGTTGTTTTGTTAACAGGCATGGTTTATTTGCTCTGCCTTAGGATTGCAAGTGTCATGGGACAGGCGATGGAGTGAGTGGTTTGTCCTAATGAATGAAGTGTTGGGACAGAGGCATTCCAACAACCCCCTGTCCTAATTGCCTCCATCCGTGAGGACACACCAGGGCCAAGTTCAGCAGTGGATGACCAAGATGAGGAGGAGCCAGCGCCAGAGAGAAGGAGAAAGAGAGACAGAGAGGACGAGTTCATGGATTTGATCAGGGAAGACAGTAGATTGCAGAGGAGAGGAGAGCAAGGAGAGGATGGACAGACTTTTCTCTCTTCTTGAGAGAATGCTGGATAAATAAAATTTAAAAATGAGTAAATGAAATAATATATATATGAGAAGTCCTATACATGATTTATCTCGCATCTTGCCATAAGATGGCGCCCGCAGATGAATCATCCATCCATCCATTCATTCATTTTAATTGATTATTAAATCAGTTTATACATAAGGTTTATACATAATTTCCATGACAGAATTCTGCCAGTTTGATAAAATGATTAATTAAATGATTAAATGATTATTAAACAGCAACAAAAACTATGCAAAAGCGGCAGCCCTTCCGGTGCATTCAGTGTCCAAATTCACTCAGTCGTTTTCAATCCTCCTTCAAGTGAACTATATTAGTGAACTAATGTAGGGAATAGTGAAGAGGGTATGGGGGCGATTTCAGATTCAGCCTCCATTTCCATTAAAGCGACAGATTACCTATATTGTAGAGCTGATCATATCTCGTGTAACCGCTCAATCAGCATTTCAAATACAGAAAGACATTAATAAAACAGTTTGTAAACAATATTTCCTGTAGCATTACATTTACCTCAGGCAAGTCATTCAATGTGCACAGCATTTTGTTTAATATACGCGCTATATTCAACCCAATTAGCATATATATTCATTATATTTTACCTTACCTGACATTTTGATTATTTCATGTATGTTTACATAAGTCATGAAAACAAGTTATGATAGCCACTGTGTAAATAATTATATTTCAACAATGATTTGGAGTAGAAACATAATTTTAAAATTACATTTAAAAGTTAATGAAAAAAAACAAACTTATATGCAATTGTTTTCATACAATTTTTGAGTGTTGATTATTATATCTAAAAATAATCAGCAACTGAATTAAATAGTTTGGACTCTGTTGTTAATTGTAACGTTTAATATAGTAATGTGCAAGTAAGGGACCCCTATATAGTTTACAGCATTAGCATTAGCATGTATCCTTAAAAACGTTTAATTAATTGAATTTATTTAAAGACAGAGACACAATTTGTTCTGTAAACTACTAAACGTACAGAACTGTGACTTCAAAACGTACTGAACCATCAGTTATGCACCCCTAGACAGTATAATGCCAGACACTGTGGTCATTGAGCTGGGGAAAGTTGATAAAGACTCATATGATGTAGTAAATATCTTGCACCTTTTCCATCCTTTAGCTCTGTTGTTCCATATTAATGTTGGTTGTTACACCACATGTTAAGAAATCCACAGCAAAGCAGATCAGAAGTATATGAATTTTGGATCTAAACTAGCCGGATCAAGCTGGTCTCCTCCAGACTTGCAGAAAAGTACTTTAGTGCTTTAAAAAGTACTTTATTATATTAAAAGTGCAGTTAGTCTTCAATGGTCTGAAGGCCACAACTGTGTTGACAACATCAAGCACAAGACAATAGATATAGTCTGCATGGGGTTTTGTTGTTGATGTTGTTCAGTGTCGCTCAAATAAACATTATTTTGTCATGGTAAGGAGTTATATGAAGAATCTTTCACTGTTTACTAAATGCTTCAGTTCAAACAGTTCATATCATGCTCTAAAGATGCTGCCATTATGTATGCACAGTTGTTTGACTAATATATAACTGAGCTTGAGCCCACATTTATTTAAAAAGTGTGTATTTGCTCATGTGTGTAAACTATGAGTTGTATAAAGTGGTGAGTTCATGTCAGTGACACCAGAGGGAGCCTCAAAGCAGCTCGACAACATTTGAAATCTTGGGCTGAAGATGTGAAGCATTCAAACATGGACAGGGTTTAGTTTAGAATTATTTATCAGATCCAATCGATAGTTTGATAGTCTTTGTCTCCTATGTTCTTTGATGCAGTTTTATTTTGCATTATTTTATTGCACAACCAAAAGTTAATACGTTTTACCACAAAATTGGATCCAACATAGAAACTTAATAAAAGGGGGATGATCCTGGATGACCCAGAATGATGATACTAACCAGCCAAACCTTGAACCATCATGGAACCTGATTCAGTCTAATCCGCCATGATTGATATCTGAGGCGATGAACATTGATGAACAGGGTTAGTTCACCCAAAAATGAAAATTCTGTCATTAATTACTCACCTTTATGTCATTCCACCCCCTTAAGACCTTCATCTTCGGATATTTTTGATGAAATCTGAGAACTCTTTGACTCCTCCATAGACAGCAATTTAATTACCACTGTCGAGGCCCAGAAAGGTACTAAAGGCATCGTTAAAATAGTCCATGTGACTGCAGTGGTTCAACCGTAATTTTTTGAAGGGACGAGAATACTTTTTGTGCGCAAAACGCTGTTCATGTGAGCAGCACGACGCATGCATGTGCTTGTTGAATAAAGTCGTTATTTTTGTTTTGTTTTTGCACTCAAAAAGTATTCTCGTCACTTCATAAAATTAAGGTTGAACCACTGTAGTCACATGGACTATTTAACAATGCGTTTAGTACCTTTCTGGGCCTGACTATGGAGGAGTCAGACAGCTCTCGGAATTCATCAAAAATATCTTAAAGTGCCCCTATTATGGATTTTTGAAAATTACCTTTTATGTAGTGTGTAATATAGCTCTAAGTGAATGAATACATCCTGCAAAGTTTTAAATCTGAAAGTGCACTGTATATAAAGTTGTCTCTCAAAAAAATCGACTCAGAGTCAATTAAACGAGTCGTTTGTAAACCGAATCCCAAGCCGTTTCGTTGTGACATCACAACGAAACATTAACATATTGCCTGCCCACTTATTGCACACGCAGACGCCAGGGAAAATTAATTTTTTCAACAATACCACAGCAGTACAATCTTTTGTTGTGTTCCCGTCATTTTACTGACGACTGCTTCTCAAACCTCGGGGAGTTTAACGCAGGAATCACAAAACGCTTGGTCGTAAAATATGGATCAATGCCCAGTTTATTTGGACCAGCTTGCTCCTCTGAATCTCAACCTGTAAGTATGATTAATAATCGATGTTTATATTTCTAGCGATCATTCAAAATTACGCAATTTTGTATGTTATGTTGTGTAACGTACATCCTTTGTATGTCTCCTGCTAACCGGCTAACTCACCTTCCTGTAGTTCTGCTATTCAGATGTGGGTCCAATATTGTCTAAAAAATGTGTCGATTAATGCAGCTTGTCTGTCTTATTACTTGGAGTAATGATCAAGGATGGAGCACGACTTTTGTTTACAAAGTGTAATACATTATCATCTATTCACGTTTGTGCTCGGCTAACGTGGGAGTTTACAACATAGCTGTGGGCCCGGTTCGCTTACATAACTGTAAAACAAACTGTTTTTTCCTCTGCGTTTTGGAGCTCTATCTTTAATATGTTAAGATGCTCGTCCGCGCTAACAAGTTGAAGTATTCTCTCTGTAAACATTGTAATGTCAAACAATGATATAGCCATTTTTTACTTTGTTAATAGTTATGATGAAAAAGTCTGTGTACACATCTGGCCTAAATGTTTATCTTATGTTAGAGGTTTTCAGCTTCTCTTGACATTCTGATACAGTTCCCACTGGTGCACTTACATAAAGTATAACAGTGACGCTGCTATCACGTCTTATAAATAACACAAACTAAGGTGACACTTACCATAGACAAACGTCCTACTCCAGTCGTGATTGCGAATCAGTTTCTGGTTGATCGACTACTTCAGACGTTTCATCGTCGGGCTCGAATTGATACGGTAAAATCGATGCTATCTTTTCTGTCCATACATTGTATTCAATGTCTTGCGAATTGATAGCTGTCATTCACTTATAGCAATGGTCGCGCAGTGCGCGCAGTAGACCAATCACAAAAGACTGGGCCATCTGACCAATCAGAGCAGTGTAGGCTCACGGAAAGGAGGGGTTTAGAGAAACTGATTCTGTGAACTGCTTCTAACGAATCGTTTACGAGGTGAAATTCATTGAGGTGAAATTAAATTTATACTATGAGAAAACGAAAGTGTTTTTTGACCTTGCATGCATGTAAACCTGTTGTAGGAGACTCCCAAAACAATATTAGGAAACTTTAAAAAGGCATAATAGGGGCACTTTAATTCGTGTTCCGAAGATGAACGAAGGTCATATGGGTGTGGAAAAACATGAGGGTGAGTAATTAATGACAGAATTTTCGTTTTTTCTTTAAATATGCTCCTCCCCCTCAGCAGTGATCGGTGGTAAGGATTTACATCACAAAATCTTTCTTAAACCTTTCTTAAATCTTTTATATGGTTTAAGTATAAAGTATAAAATATTTTTTTGTTGTTGTAATTGTCATTAAAAGAGGAGGATTCAGGAATTAAATTAGAAGAGAACAAGAAGAGTCC
Organism: Ctenopharyngodon idella; assembly: GCF_019924925.1. Taxonomy (NCBI): domain Eukaryota; kingdom Metazoa; phylum Chordata; class Actinopteri; order Cypriniformes; family Xenocyprididae; genus Ctenopharyngodon; species Ctenopharyngodon idella. The sequence continues at coordinate 6,192,142 of NC_067229.1, forward strand.
CACTGGATTAAGGCCAACTGCATGTGTTATTTACAAAAGGGCACAATAAGCAGTTTATTTTGGAAACTGGTTTTCCAGGATTTAGACTAGAGGATCACAATCACAATACATAGAGCAGAAAAAAAGCTGACCACACCATAAACAAACAGATCAAATCTGTCTAGTTGATCTGTTTCTGCTGATAGCAAATGCTATGCATTAAAAAATCCGTAAAAATAGGGCACAATGTACTGTATTAATCTGACAGACTTTTCCGTATTTATTTTTTACAGGTGTTTTACCTGTATTTTGAATTTTGAACTTCATTGCGTTGTGTTTTAGGGTTAATGGAAATGTCCGTAAAATTTCTGTTATTTTACAGATTTATTTTTTACAGTGTGGATCAAAAGAAGATTTTGTATATTATTATAATTATTACAAGACAGAAAGATGCCAGGGAGATTCTTGTCGCTGTTTAGCTTCACTGTTAAACCTTGCCGTAAAAAAATGGCCAAATTCTGACAGTAACAAACCATTTTCCATTAAAACAGTAATATACTGTAGGAAACAATGCATTCTGGGTAATATTTGTCATTTTCGAGAAAATAGCCTACAGGAATATACTGTGAGTTAACAGCGCTCAAAGTTGACACTCAGAGGCTGTGTGCCAAATCACACCCTATACCCTCATTCACTATTCCCTACATTAGTTCACTAATATAGTACACTTGACAGAGTTAATTAAAAAAAGTGAGTGAATTCAGACACTGATGAACACCTGATTAGCAGAATCACTGAAGGACAGAGAAACAAGACCAGAAAAAAGAGAAGAGACGAGCAGAAACACAAGAACTACAACTGACTTTCAGCCACACTGAGTGTGAAACCAGTTTACAAACCAGTTTAACATTATTTCTTTCATACATGTACAGAAGATCTTGTTGAGAATTAACAGATTTGGATGTTGATGTTTTATTGAAAATAAAAATGTATTGAAGTTTGCAGTCACCATCGTGGTGACCAGTGTCTGCTTTAGTTGGACTCTTGACTCTTTAACATTAGTTTTCTCTGGCTGCTGTAACTGAATGTTTATAAAACATACGTTATGGCAGGAAAAAGCCAACATGAAGTTGATCAGGTGATTTTGTCTGTTTTGATGGTGTCGTAATCATCTTGGTCTTATCTAATTCACTGATCTCTTTCTGTGTCTACTTTTTGATTTAGTGTGCATTTTATGTTTATTGATTATACTGTGTTTGTAAATCAATAGTGTAACAACCAGTGTTTCAGTTATTTAAAATTCAGTGACAATGTTTCAGTTATTTAGGAGAATATATAAACCATGTAGCACATAAAACATTTTGAGCGCCTGTGTAACTTGGACAGCAGAGACATCAACAATCAGAATATGAATCTCAACAATGGTGACATCCAAAAGTTTAATGTTGCAATGCATGCTGGGTGCCAGCATAGTACAAAACTCTCAGCATGCACTGCAGCATGAATAAATTATGCATCTCAATGGTCCTTTTTTATTGCCACCATTGTTGAGATTGATGTGCTGATTTTTGATATCTGTGTGTGTCTAAATAATGCTGCAGTTGTTTTTTGTGCATTGTGTTTTAAAAATAAGCTCTTTTTAGCTAATTGTTGGAACTCTTGCTGTAGTTTCGCAGTGGTGATAATGTAAAGTCCTAGTCTGTTAATAACAGAGGTGAAAAGTCCAGAGATCAAAAAGTAAAAGTCCTGCCATATTTTTATTCCACCCATTGAAGCTGGTGTTAAAGTTAATGAGAAATTAATTGAGTGATGATTGACCATTTTTGAAGACACCTGATGTTAACAAGCAGAATCACCAAAGGAGAAAAATCAAAATCATGGGGATCAGTGTTTGCTTTAGTTGAGCTCTTGACCCTTGACTTTTTAATATTAGATTTGGTTTGGGCTGTTGTAACTGAGTTGTAACAGCCAGACAAACAAAGTGAAAAGATGATCAGGTGGTGTTGGTTATGTTTTCACATAATCATTATTTGATCTGAAGCACTGAACTCATTTAGAGCCCAATCTCTGAGTTAGATTCACATTATTGATTACAGCAGCACTGTGATTCTACAGCAGAAGAGCAGCTTTTTCAATATAATCCAAAGAATTTCTTAAACGCTGTTCTAATAATAAATAAAATAAATAAATAAATAAAAATTGACTGAGTTTTTCTTTTAGGCACACACAGACATCAAGAATCAGCGTATGAATCTCAACAACGGTGACAAGCAACATATTCTGATCAACTCTGAACATTAGAAAACAAGCTACTAAAAGGTCACATAAAAACAGCAAAAAATAAAATAGTTAGAGTAAAGAAAATTACTAAGACAATTCAGCTCATAATTTATTCATGCAGCAATGCATGATGGGAGCCATGGATGAATTTTGATTGGTGGCACCCAGAATGCATTGCAACATGCTTTATTATTCTCACCATCGTTGAGATTCACAAGCTGATTCTTGGTGTCTGTGTCTCTAAATGATTTTTTTTTTTTTTTTTTTTAATCAGAACAACTTTTAAAAAATCTTTTGTGCTGTAAAAGCTGATCTTCTGCTGTAGAGTCACAGTGCTGCTGTAATCAATAATGTAAATCTAACTCAGAGATTGGGCTCTAAATGAGTCCAGTGACTCACATCAAATAATGATTATGTGAAAACATAACCAACACCACCTGATCAGCTGTTCTCTTTGCTTGTCTAGCTATTGAACTTCAGTTACAACAGCCAACCAAAATGTAATATTAAAAAGTCAAGGGTCAAGAGCTCAACTAAAGCAAACACTTTGTTTTTTCTTCTTTGGTGATTCTGCTTGTTAACATCAGGTGTCTTCAATAATGGTCCATCATCACTCAATTAATTTAATACTGCTTCAGTGGGTTGAATAAAAATATGGCAGGACTTTTACTTTCTAACCCCTGGACTTTCCACCTCTGGTTAATAATGTAACAAGGGATAAAACACAGTATGAATTCAGTGAATCAAAAGACTATGTGATGGTTATATTTTCATCAATACATAACTATCAACACTCAATAGCTTTTTTCTTCTTCACGTTTGTTTCTGCTATAACAAAATTGGCTTGCAAAAATAGCCTAAGCAGGCAAAAAAAAAAAAAAAAAAAAAAATTGATGTATAAAAGGTCATGGGTCAAGAGCTCAACTAAAGCAAACACTGATCTCGTCAATGGTGACATCAAACCAAACATTTTCAATAAAACAGCAACATCTAAACTTCTGTTAATTCTCAATAAGGTCTTCTGTAGAAAAAAAAGTTAAACTGATCAGTAATACGTGTAATAGTGTGTAATGGCTGGAAGACAGTTGTAGTTCTTGTGTTTCTGCTTGTATTTTTTCCGTTCTTGTTCATCTTTTCAGTGGTTCTGCTTGTTAACAGCAGGTGTTCATCATTAATGCTCAATCATCACTTACATATTAACTTAATTATCTCACTGCAACACTGTGTCAATGTTACTTTTACTCTGTAGTTTGGACACTAGATGATGTTCCTGTGGGGTTGAAAGGGTTAAAGGTGTAAGATAAAAAGACACACCCACAAAATGTATTTTAACAGTAACAAACTGTAAGTTAAAAAAAACAGTGTTGGCAGTAGTTTACTGTAAAATTGAGTTTTGTGGGTCACCGTTGTGCTGAAGAGTAGAGCCTGTGCTTAGGTTCAGGAGAAGAACAAGGAGTACTGATGATATGCTGCATGTTGTTTTATTTAACAGATAATGACTGTGTAGTTGCCGATGAAGTGAAAATCTCTTTATTTAAAATGTGTTTAGTTAACTCTAATGAAATATGTTCATAGTAATAACATGCTCACATTATTAGCATATAATAAATATTAATTCATAAATTTAAATGGCAGTCAGACAATTTGAGGCAGTTGGTTTCTGCAAATGAAATGAGATAACAAGTTTTAATTTAGTGCATGGTATCTTTACAGTAACATACTGTAGATTACAGTAAATAACTGTACAATCAACAGTAAATTACTGGCAACAGTGTTGCCAGTATTTTACTGTAAAAAAGCCTGGCAAGGTCTAACAGTGTTGATAAGCATTATATTATGATTTTACATTTTAACTGTATTAGAGTACAACTTTAACAGCAACCAGCAACCAGGCTAAACAGATCATAAAGAAACCTGAAACTTAAAAATAATGTTTGAATTGGATTAATCTAACAATATTTGATAATTCTGAAATAAATTAGCCAACAATCTCATGGAGAAAACCATCCACTGCCAGTAGAAGATGCAAAACAAAACCTCTCAAGGGCAGAACAGTTATGAACTTTAAATGTTCTCAGCATTATCTATAACGAGTATGAAAATATTATTAAAATTCTTTGACATGCTTATCACAAACTTTCTTAAAGGAATAGCTCACCCAAAAACGAAAACTACCCCATGATTTACCCTCAAGCCACCCTAGGTGTATATTACTTTCTTCTTTCAGACGTATACAATCAGAGTTATATTAAATAATGTCCTGGCTTTTTCAAGTTTTATAATGGCAGTAAATAGAGAATGAGATTTTGAAGCCCAAAAAAGTGCAATCCTCCATCATAAAAGATAACCACAATAACCAGTTTTCGACAGATGGCCATACACATTGATTTACGGCAAAAGAGTGAACTCTGACTCAACGCATGACACATTGATGAACGCGGAAGCATAGAGGAGAGAGCAAAACAAAACACCAGTCACTAATTAGAAGTCTAAAATGAGAACTTTAAAGAGAAATGTCAGAGGATTTCAATATAAGAGAAGCTTGAGTTTGATACTCCTATACATCGCATCAGGAGTTACTCTTTTGCTGTAAGTCAACATGCGTATACAGCTGTCTGCTGGAAGCTAGTTATTTTAATTTTTAAAGTTTTAAATATTTATATTTTTCTTACACAACTGCATCACACTTCAGAAGGCCTTTATTAACCCCCCCAGAGCCGTGGATATCTTTTAGGATGGATGGTTGCACTTTTTTGGGCTTCAAAATCTCATCCTATATTTACTGCCATTATAAAGCATAGAAGAGCCAGGACATTATTTATTATAACTCTTTTTTTATTCACCTGAAAGAAGAAAGTCATATACACCTAGGATGGCTTGAGGGTGAGTAAATCATGGGGTAGTTTTCATTTTTGGGTGAACTATCCCTTTAAGTCTTGATGCTTTTGCATTGAAGCTGTTGTGCACAAGGCCTCTTTTTCATTGCAGAATGAACATGAGATGCTTTGTGCTTTTACTAGCAGCTCATCAGAGTCAGAATGATACCTGCGGTCATTGAAGGTACATGTGGTTTTGTGTTGTTTGAATGCAGCTGCAGGTGCATGGGCGTTTTGGACACATGAGAATGCATGTTTTTGTTTGTGTGTTGGTGTGTCTATATGTGCCCGCAACAAGTGGGTGAAGGGCTGCTTCTGCCCACGTGAAACCCCCTTACCAGAGCTCCATGCTTCAATGGAAACAAATGTTGTGAGAACCTGTCACAGAGTTAAGTTTTGTATACTAACACTAATTTAATACTAATCCAAGATTCAGCCCATTGTCATTATGCAGGTACAAGATTAGATCATTGACGTTAATGAACTGGAAATCAGGTTTACAGTAAACTATCTTCATCCTTCATGCAACATTGAGGAGCCATTTCACATTTTTGAAGCGGCCATTTTGGTTTCGACTTGTTTCACCTCCAGAAGAGTTTGACTGAATATGTGCAACCCAATGGAATTCTTAAAAACATTATTATGTTTGGTAGCTCTACAAAAGCGGCTTTACTACTTAAAAACATTTCATAATATATTGGTGATCCTTCACATTACAGCAAAAGCTTGTTGATGATGAACCTGCTGGTCTGAAAGGGAAGTAACTGATACTTTGCTCCCAGGACAAAAGAAATAAAAGTCCCATTGAATGATCATGTTGTCTGATCCTGGCCTTGAATAGTCATGACTGAGAACAAAGACTGTACTGAGACAGAATATAAAGAGCAAAATTTATCATTCAGGACATTCAGTATGGTTCTCACCACCGTTCACAGCTGCAACCACATAAATGTTTATAAACTAGATTTTGAATATCAATTTGATCAGGTTTTGTGCAGCATGGTCTGATGGCCATGTGACCCAAATCTGCCAGAGTTTGCTAAAGTTATCCATTATCTAAAATTATAAAAAATCTTCTTTAATCCTGCCAAGATTGATGTACTTTAGATACATCACTGTACAGCCTTAATCTGAAGAGAACGTTGAAAAGGATGCTGGTTCTTAGCTGTAAAGGAAATGGTGGCCAGAACCCAATGTTTCAAAAGAAAAAACCCTGAGAAGAACAGTTACTGCTTCTCTTCTGAGTGGTCTAGGTGTTGTACATTGGCTGTTTGGAATAGCATACCAACATTCGACTCTTTTTCTGCTGTATACCTATTGATGACCTATTATATTTGCCAAAATATGCAGTATACAACAGAGCACACTGCATGGAAGACTGTATTTCCAGATAGTAATGTGCTTGACTTTAGACCTGACACTGGGGAGTGGCACACAACTCAACCAAAACCAGGCATTAGAGAAAATAAACTAATTATTGCAAAGCACAATAACACACTGCAAATCTATCTTTTGAAGAATATGTGCCCATATATAATATAGAAATGATCATTAATATTTTGTTGCTGGATTATATCTGTTCAAGTCAACATTTATGTAAATATGCTATGTATAAATTTCTTTAAATATGTGTCAGTCAAAATTGAAGGGTTTCTTTAGCTTGGTTCATTAAAGCATGTTGGTTTAATGTAAAAGCAAAATTAATCATATATTACTTGGTAAACTAGTAAAATAAAATTACTTGCAAAATGGCCATTTAAACAGCTAGATTTCAAGATTAGACAGCTAGATTGCTGTTTAAATAGGACACATATAATAAAAATATTATAGTTTTATTATATTAGTATTAGTGGTATTTCTGTGGGGGAAAAAAGGAAATTAGAAAGTTTTGCTAAAAAACTACTTTGAAGAAGAAGACTTTACAAGGGGAAATATCTAAATAGCTTATATAACAAAATATATAGCATTCTTTCGATATATAAAAACTATGCTGGATTTAAACTGTGAAAAAAAACTGAACTGAGGGAGGGAGGGAGGGAGGGAGGGAGCAAGAGTGTGTAATGTAAACCTGTAGATCTTCTCAAATATCAAGCTGTCTTCACACCCTTGGACTATTCCTCGCTTGTAAACGCTTTTAATTCTTCTTTGTGGATGTTTTGTTTTGGGGGTTTTTGTCGGTGAAGATATGGAGCATGTGAACTTCATCTGAGAATGAAAATGATTCTGTTTATAAGCGGACCTGATGATCATTGAATTGCACCATGTGGAAATTATATATGAGAGGACATTTGATAAACGGAAAATGATTCACAGCACAACTTTATTCTGTCTTTGTGTATTGATCATGAATGGTACGTGCTAAACACCCTTTTATGAATTATGAACATGTTTGTCTGTTGGGGTTAGTAAACTAAAAACTGTTAGAATAAAAAGTTAAAACTACTTTCATGTATTTTCCATCTGGCATTTGAACACGATTGTTAGCATCTTTCTCACTAACATCCTGTTTGATCTGAAACAGGTTTTTATGCTGTGTCTTTCTGCTTGTGTTTCAGGTGTGTCTGGTGTTTATTCAGATGAAGTGAAGTCAGTGTCAGTGTCAGTGACTGAGGGAGATTCTGTCACTCTAAACACTGATCTTACTGAAATACAGAGAGATGATCAGATACTGTGGATGTTTGGACCTCGAGAGACTCGTATAGCTGATATATATACCCAGAACATCAAATTATTTAATAGTGAGACATTCAGAGACAGACTTCAGATGGACAGTCAAACTGGATCTCTGACCATCAGAAACATCAGATCTGAACACACTGGACTTTATAAACTACAGATCATCAGCAACAGAGGAACTTCATACAAGAGATTCAATGTTACTGTCTACGGTGAGTAAATGATTCATGATCATCTAGACTGTAGTGATTCTCAAAAATACATATTAACAATAATTAGGATATATAGAATTTCTGAATGTGCATGTTGATCCAGATGTTGCATCTTCTGTAGTCCTCGCAGGAGTTGGTGCCGTCTCTTCAAAAGTGTTGGTTATCTGAGGTCTTCTTAAGAGGCTGGATCCAAACTGAAACTGATGTACTCTCTAGTCACCTCGGGACGGGCGTCCCGAGGTAAAACGGAAAAGCAAATGGAGAATAATTAGCGTAGCTGCTGTTTATAACATTAAGCAAAGATAGTCATGTGCAATTGATCTGATATGAGATGGATTATGTGAATGCTTGGGTAAAGAGATGCGTCTTTAATCTAGATTTAAACTGGGTGAGCGAGTCTGAGCCCCGAACATTATCAGGAAGGCTATTCCAGAGTTTAGGAGCCAATTGTGAAAACGCTCTCCCTCCTTTAGAGGACTTAGCTATCCTAGGTACAACCAGAAGTCCAGAGTGTTGTGATCTTAAAGAGCGTGAAGGATTGTAGGGCGATAGAAGATCGGTTAAGTACACAGGAGCTAAACCATTTAGAGCCTTGTAGGTCATTAGCAGTACTTTATAATTGATATGGAACTTAATAGGTAACCAGTGTAGAGATGATAAAATTGGTGTTATATGATCATATTTTCTTGACCTGGTAAGAACTCTAGCAGCTGCATTTTGTACTAATTGTAGCTTGTTTATTGAGGAAGCAAGGCAACCAGCTAGTAATGCATTACAGTAATCTAGTCTAGACGTCATGAAAGCATGAACTAATTTTTCTGCATCAGAAATAGATAACATATTCTGTATCTTAGCAATGTTTCTGAGGTGGAAGAAGGCTGTTTTTGTAACATATGAAATATGATTTTCGAAGGACAAGTTGCTGTCTAATATAACACCCAGGTCTTTAACTGTCGAGGATGGAGTAACAGTACATCCTTCTAAATGCAGATTGTAGTCTGAGAGATTCTGTGTACAGGTTTTTGGCCCAATAAGTAATACTTCAGTCTTATCTGAATTTAATAGAAGAAAATTACTAGTCATCCACTGTTTTACTTCTTTAACACACTCTGTCAGATTGGATAATTTAGAGATTTCATCTGGTTGTGTTGAAATATATAACTGAGTATCATCGGCATAGCAGTGGAAACAAATTCTATGTCTTCTTATAATATTACCGAGTGGCAGCATGTATATTGAAAATAGCAGAGGGCCTAACACAGATCCTTGCGGCACTCCATAATTTACTATCGTTATCTTAGATTTTTCCCTGTTTAAATAAACAAAATTGTGACGGTCTGATAGATACGACCTAAACCACCGTAATGCCTGTCCCTGAATACCAGTGTAATTCTGTAGTCGATCTAGGAGTATTTTATGATCTATAGTGTCGAACGCAGCACTGAGATCAAGTAGCACTAGTATTGAGATACAGCCTTGGTCAGAAGCTAGAAGTAAGTCATTTGTCATTTTAACGAGCACAGTTTCTGTGCTATGATGAGGCCTGAATCCTGACTGAAATTTTTCATAGATAGCGTTTTTTGCAAGAAGGAGCACAATTGGACCGACACCACTTTTTCTAGTATTTTAGATATAAATGGAAGATTTGAAATGGGTCTGTAATTTGCCAATACATTTGGATGTAATTGTGGTTTCTTAATGAGGGGCTTAATAACTGCTAGCTTGAAACGGTCTTGGGACATGACCTAGAGATAAAGACGAGTTAATAATATTGAGAAGAGGCTCTTTGCTACAGGTAACAATTCTTTCAGTAATTTAGTGGGTATTGGATATAATAAACATGTTGTTGGTTTAGATGCAGTGATAAGTTTATTTAGCTCTTCCTGTCCTATAGTTGTAAAGCACTGAAACTATTCTTGAGGGGTGATAATATTCTTGAGGCTGAATCATAAAACTCTGTCAAAGGTTACAATTGTATTTCTGATGCTTTCAATTTTCTCAGTAAAGAAATTTATAAAGTCATTACTACTAAACTGTAATGAAATGTTTTGTTCTGGTGATGTCTGTTTATTTGTTAATCTAGCCACTGTACTAAATAAGAACCTTGGATTGTTTTGGTTATTTAAGTTTGCGGAGACGCTCGGCCCTGGCTGCATTTAGAGTCTTTCTATAACGGGACGAGCTGTCTTTCCACGCGATTCTGAAGACTTCCAAATGAGTTTGTCTCCATTTGCGTTCTAGATTACGAGTTTCTCTTTTGATAGCATGAGTAATACTGTTGTACCATGGTACAGTATTTTTCTCTCTAACCTTTTTTAATCTCATCAGTGCAACAGTATCTAATGCTTTGTGTGTTTAGGTACAATGAGCAGCTGAGACAGATCAGGCAGTTTATTTGTGAATTTATCTATAGTTGTCGTGAGAATTGTTCTACCTAGTCGATATCGCGGCACAATTTGACAAATATCAGCAGTATGCAGTACGCATGTTACAAGGTAATGATCAGTGATATCATCACTTTGCGGTAGAATTTCTATATCAGTAGGATTGATTCCATGTGATATAATTAAATCTAGTGTATGATTAAGATGGTGAGTGGGTCCAGTGACGTTTTGTTTGACCCCAAAGGAGTTTAGTAAATCTATAAACTTAGCCCCTAACGCATCATTTGTATTGTCTACATGAATGTTAAAATCTCCAACAATCAGCGCTTTATCAACGTTGACCAATAGGTCTGAGAGAAAGTCCGCAAACTCTTTTAGGAAATCAACATAAGGCCCTGGAGGTCTATAAATGGTAGCCAAAGCAAGAGATAGTAGCGACTTTTTACTTATATCTGAGAGTGTAACATTTAGCACGAGAATTTCAAATGAATTAAACCTGTATTTTGTTTTCTGAGTAACATTAAGAATATCTCTATAGATTGTTGCAACACCACCACCACGGCCAACCGGACGGCATTTATTTTTATAACAGTAGCCAGGTGGACAAGACTCATTAAGACCGAAATAATCATTTGGTTTAAGCCATGTTTCAGTAAGGCAAATTACATCGGGACCATTATCTGTAATCATTTCATTTATAATAACCGCCGTAGGTGTCAGTGATCTAATGTTTAGTAGCCCTAGCTTTAGAAATTGTTTTTGTTCAGTAATTTTGCGAATTTCTGGTTTGATCACGATCAGATTTTTTCTAGATCCTTTATTTTTATTGTTAAACCTCACTATTCGGGGAATAGACACAGTTTCTATAGACTGTACTACACTCAAATTTCTATCAATTAAGTGGGTAGAACACAGACTGTGATTTGAGCTTTGACTTACTAGTCATACGGTTTTTTAAAATAAAACTTTTCAAGTCATACGGTTTTTTAAAATAAAACTTTTTTCCCCTGATTCATCCATGATTCATAAGCATTTTATGACTAAATTGAGATTGAAACTTATATTCTACACCTAGTTTATAAATAAATTGCTCTTGGTCTAATGTGCTTTTGCACTTCCTAAAGGAAATAATAGAAGAATAGTATTGATGTTTTAGGTACTGTACAATGATAGTTAGAAAAGCTGCAAACCCACATTTAGAGAAAAAGAGAAATAAATAGTAATATGCAGTTTAGACTGAGAAGTTGATATGAAAAACACCAACCACAATTAGAAGCAAGACCATTCGAAAATTCAGTATGCACAGATAGCAATGGCACCATCACTGTTTGTTACATATTTAATGCACCAGTAGACGTAAAGGGGGATTTTTCCCCCTTCATCTTATATTAATCCTAATTTTAATTTCTTAAGGAGTATAGCTGATAAAAACAAAAATAGATATCAGACCTAAGGCAGAGTCTTTATGTTGAGCTGCAGCTCAGATGTAATTCAAAAGCTGCTGCATTCATTTGTTTTTGACAATATATTTATTGAAGTATGTTGGCCTGCATGTTTGAGAATCTTTAAAGATGTCTCACTTGATCTTTAAATAATATTTTAGTTTTTATTTAATATTTTCCAGCTCATCTTCCCATTCCTGTCATCACCAGTGACTCTTCATCAGAAAGATCTTCAAGCCAGATTTGTTCATTGGTGTGTTCAGTGCTGAATGTGGGTCATGTGACTCTCTCCTGGTACAAAGGAAACAGTTTATTGTCCAGCATCAGTGTGTCTGATCTCAGCATCAGTCTCTCTCTACCTCTGGAGGTGGAATATCAGGATAACAACACCTACAGCTGTGTGATCGACAATCCCATCAGTAACTTGACAAAACATCTCAACATCACTCAACTCTGTCACACATGTCCAGGTACGTCAACAGTAATCAGTGTCTATTTACCGAATTGCTCTGTTACATCAAATAGATATTTTCTGTCTCTGTATCATTGCTATTCTGTAACCATTTCTATTGTTCAAGGTCTATAAAGGCACTGTTGATGTATAAGGCCAAAATTAATTGCTTCCTTTCCATTTTAGGATCTCCTCCAGCAAATAAATTCCTTGCAGCATTAATTCCTGCTGTAGTTCTGGTTGTTCTCGCGGGTGTGACATACTTTCTCTACAGGAAGTACAAAAGAGCAGTACAAAAAGGTAAGACATATCTTCAGCTTCATTAAACCAAGAGGAAATGTATTAATACTTTAGCATTTAGTTCTTATAATTGATGTCAGTTGAGAAGTTAACCCTATTCAAACTCTGACACTTAGGAAAGGTTTTTGAGCCATGTGTGAATACAGAGCCAACAGCCCAGTCAGAAGAGGAAGAGGTACAATATGCTGAAACAGGATTCTTTAGACAAAATGAACAAAAAAAGGTACAATTTTCATGAAACACCATCTATCAGCACGTGCATCCTCACATCAGACCAAGAAAGCAATATTTAGAGGCTTAGTTCACACACACACACACACAAAAAAATATCTGTCATCATTTACTCAGCCTCATGTTGTTCCAAACCTGTATCTTTCTTTCTTTCGGGAGAACACAAAATGAGAATTTTTTAAAGAATATCCAGGACACACTTTTCAGTATGATGCCGTCAAGCTCAAAAATGGCAAAAACAAATGTAGCCTATATGCTTGTGATATTCAAAATAACATTAAGAACATTAACAGTCCTGAAGGTCTTTAGCTTATTGAGATGTTTGCTGAGACTGCTAGAGCTTGGGCAAGGTTAACTCTGAGTCTTTTTTTAACCTGCATTCAAGTATATTTCCACTACATGATCTGATTTAATTTTGATGTTTGCTAGTCACACAGCTGTTCTCCTGAAATGTGTTCAGCTGAGATACTCCTTGTAGTTTCTCACCTTTGTTTCATGTTGTCTTGCAGAAAGCTAACGGGACAGAGGAAGTGATATACTCCAGCGTCGCCATATGAGACTCTGTTCAAACCAATATTACATTTTGTCTTTTTTGTTTGCGTGTTTGTTTTTTTCAGTCAGTCTAATACAGGAGATGAAGACAGAATTCAGCTAAAATGAATTTGATATTTCACTGATATTCAACTGATATTTGAAAGAAGCCATCTAACAAACAAAGATAAATTTGCATGTAGACACAATAAGGACAAAAATGAGCACAAAAATAAGCTAAAACTCATTCACCGATATACAATATACCCATGTAGAAGGCAACGTTCTCGGGACCTTGCGCAACGTTCCCTAAAAGTTCTCTAAAGGTGACAAAAATTCCGAACCTTTACAAGACATTAGGGACGTTCCTAAAACGTCCTCTTTTGGTAATGAAAGTGCTGCAGTTCAGTTCCTTATATGACTTTAGGGGGATGTTCCATTTTGGTTATTCTATGGTCACGTAAGAACGTTAAAAAGAGGATATTTGGGACATTAACAGAACATTCCCACGCAGTCCTCTGTTGGTCATTTAATAACATTCCCGAAATAAGTTTAGGGGGACGTTCTATTTTGGTTAATTTATGGGCGCGTGAGAACTTTACAAAGAGGACATTTTACATCAGAACGTCCTATAGTAATAGTCCCCTAAACATTCCCAGAACGTCCTGAATGTTCCCTGAAGGTTCACCAAATAACGTCCCCCAACCCTTAAAAGAACTCCACATCGTGACCGTCTCTGAACGTTACTAGGCAACGTCCTTAACACCAGTGGGGACGTTCTGAGAATGTTCTGGGAACGTAAAATTTCTAGCGGGGTACATTGATTCATGTCTCTCTCTAAGAACAGCCAATGTCAGAATGTCAGAACAGTCAATAAAGAATCCTGCTGAAGGTACACCAAGTCTCCTGGTCTTTGCTTCTAAGTTTCCTACAGGTACAGCAATATTGTATACACAATATGGTGAGATACAGTATTACTGTGTGCACTGTATCAGTGCCTGCCTGCTCATAGAGCTAATGGAGAAACAATTATTAATATTTGTGTCTGTATGCATTGGTGGATCATTCTGTGTGTTCTTTCAGGATTCGTGCACAAAGAAAACATTTAAACATTTTGTTTGTTTGGTTTTTTTATATAGTATTTGATTTATAGAAATTTTTCATCCAAACACATTCCCATACAGCAACAGTTCATAGTCACCCTGCTGTCAAGCTCCAAAAAAGAACAAATAAGCACTATAAAAACACCATAAACGTTCCATAGCTGTAGTCCATATGATTTGTGTGCTATATTCGAGTCGTCTGAAGCCATGTGCTAGCTTTGTGTGAGGAACAGACTGAAATATATCCCATTTATATCGAGACTCAGTGGACGATCAATGACCAGTGCTTGAAAGTTCTGCAGCTCTACCAGTGACTAACAACCAACAGAGAAAACTGTTTTATGAAAGCTTTGAATCATTCAGAAAGCAAAAGCAAGACCTTTTGTTTGAGGATGCCCCCTGGTGGTAAAAAAAAATATTTCATTTTTCTGCAACTGTAAAGATTGTCTTCATTGTTAATATTTTTCAACTCTGTATCTATTGTTTTAATGATTTCATTGTTTTTATAGTAATTCTTTTTGGTCAAAATTCAACAAGGTGCTTTCATTACTTTGCTATAACTCAGAATTATACATTTCTCTTGTCCTGACTCCTGACATTTGTGATGTTTTCTTGATTGAGAAGACCACAAACTTTAGTCAAGTTTCATTATGAGGTGATATGATCATTGTAAATGTGTATGCAACTCAACCTATACTTACTGTTAAATACTTTATATTTATTTGCCTTGAAACATTTACAAGACTTTTACATTGAAGCCTTTTAGAGGTGTTTTAGCCTTTTAGAGCTGAACATTATTCTTGAAGTATCATTCCTGCCACTGGCCATGTGTAGCTCTCATCAACACTGTTAAATTCTGTTTTCTGGTTTTGTGATTGTTTCTCTTTCGTATTACAGTAATGTAATAGAGCAGATCTGTGTTCTCAAGTGACAATCTGAGAATCCAACAGACTGCAATAGCATTAAGACAGAACTCATACAGCCAGATCATGAACAAAACCATTAACGAAATGTGGTATGTATAGCATGAGCATGAATGCAAACTTTGTTGCCATTTGGACAAAACTATGAAAAAGCTTGTGACTGCACTGAATAATTTAATGTGCATTAAGTAGAAATACTTGCTTTTACATGTCTCCCATTACTGGGTGCTTTTTCTTAGACTGACATGTCAGTGTATTATTTTAATTGAAAATTGTGCTTAAAATATACCGTATCAGTGTATCTTCAGATATATATTACTTAGACCTGCTCTTGGAGAATTTCCTGCTAAGGTTTTGAACAAGCTCATCATTTATGGCTCTGGTGATTTGGCTCTTAAAAAAAAACCTGTACATGGAACTTGCCTGTGTTTAGTAAATAAACTGACTGTGGACACTTGTTTTACTAATAATACTTGATGGACAGCATGTCATCACTTGACACAACATCAAAAACATCAATATTTAATATACTTAGAGCCTTGTTATAATTTTATGTTCATAAACTTCTAATGTTTGTAATTCTGGATCAGAGTCTGGATGTTTAGTAGCAGTTCTGAATCTCTTTAAAAACCGTTAATATAATTTAATATGTATAATTAAAGTTAATTCATAATGAAGTCATTTTTCATGAAAGAGATGCTCTATCAGCCAGAAAACTGACTACTCTGCTTTCAAGCTATTCTTACCATACCTTCAAGATGCAATGCACTGTGAATGTACAAACCGTAAGACAAGAACTATTTCTAATTCTATACCATGACCTATACTTTTTTAATATAAAAAGTATATTTATATATTATTTAGGTAAATATTTAGATACTTTAGATCAGTTCTAACACTTAACACCCTATTTATTCTCTCGCAACAAAGATGTTGGTCCAGGAACATGTTGTACTTGGTGAAATCACGTTCTGCTTGTTGCCACTGTTGTGAGGGCCATTTCTGGCCATTTTGGCACCCTATGCGAGATTCCCATTGGTACCCCCTTTCCCGCTTCACAACTTAAAACACTCAAAACTTAAATAGCAATGTTTCTAAGGATTGATTTGATACATTTTACAAAGTATATAAATAAGTTGTCTCCTAATATGAACTGAAATTATTCACCAACATATGCTGATCAGCCACAACATTAAAACCACTGAGAGGTGACGTAAATAACATTGATTATACAGTCATAATGGCATCTGTCAAGGGGTGGGATATGTTAGGCAGCAAGTGAACGGTCATTTCTTGAATTTCATGTGTTGGAAGCAGGAAAACTTAGCAAGCGAAAAGATCTGAGGGCAAGGACGGATTATGACACTGTCGTGCCCTGGGCACAGACCTGTTTCAGGCCCCCACTCCAATATAGCATTGAGTGTCGAGTTTTAGTAATTTTATTATGTGCTATTGTGATTTTATTTTTATTTATTTTTTAATTTTGCCATTTAGGTTTAATTCATTTTTTATTTCGGTTCTAGTTTTAGTTTAGTTTTATTTATTTCCAGTTTACAATTTTAGTGCTTCAACTTTATTTTAATTTATTTCAGTTTATTAGGGATGCTCGTAACCGTTAACCGACAGTAAGAAGTTTGACTGATTAAGACTACTATCAGTTAAATGGTTTAACAAGTAATTTAAGTGATTTTTAAAGTAGGCTAATTGTTCAATATATTTTTAAACATTTGCTGCATGGTTATAAAATACGCTATATAAAACTGCGTTTTTGAGAGAAAAAAGATAAGTCGTGAATAGGTTGCATTTTATTATTACATCCAGAAATAATGTAAAATACTGGTAGCCTATATAAAGCTAAATGTTTACAATCATCATAAAAACAGATAAACATAGCTACAAGCTATTTTAGTCCCCACTCCACAACAAATCCTTTAAATTTAACAGTTACTTTAGTTTCTGTGCTTTGTGTACTTTGATTATTATTTTTATGATTATTATAATTTTTATGCTTTATCTGCATTTGGATCCTGCTTCCACGTCTGAGTTTGCTCACATTATAACAATATACATATATTTAATTTACTTGACATAAAACATGTTTTGCAACCTGTCTACTCGCCGTCACGACCCTTTACAGTGTTCTTACTTAGCCTATTTGTTATTCATGTTTTCCAGTTCCACTGCCCATTCCCATTATTAGATCTTCCCCACAATGTTCATCATCAGAGTCCAGATGTTTTGTGCTGTGTTCAGTGTTTAATGTGAGTCATGTGACTCTCTCCTGGTACAAAGGAAACAGTTTATTGTCCAGCATCAGTGTGTCTGATCTCAGCTTCAGTCTCTCTCTACCTCTGGAGGTGGAATATCAGGATAAAAACACATACAGCTGTGTGATCAACAATCCCATCAGAAACCAGACCAAACATCTGGACAACATCAGTCAACTCTGTCACACATGTGAAAGTATTATTTACTGATTATATTAGAGATTATTTGTGGCATCATTTACTGATTTATTCATAATCATTTTTTGTTGCTAAATTGATTTAATGAATGAAAATTATCAGATTAATTATATATTTAATAATGGATTCTGGAATTTTTTTTTAGATATCTAGTCATTAAAAAGGTTTTTAAAAATACATTTATGGTTTAATTTTTGCTTTATATTCAATTGAGTTGCTGTTTAAGAAGGTTATTAGCATAAAATATTACTCTCTCTGTTTAGTGGCCTGTTTTACATCACACGTCAGAAGAGTTTGTTCAAGTACACTAATGATTCAGTGTTCTTCTGTTTCTCAGTCTCTGTCCACTGTTGTGGTTTCTCTGAAGCTGTGATTCGATTAGTCATCTCGGCTCTGGTGGGCGTGGCTACTGTTGCTGCAGTTTATGACATCAGATCCGGAGTTTATGTGAGTTTATGTGAATACTGGGCCAGAGCTGGCTCACTTTTGGTGAGCCACTGCCAGAACACGGCTGAGTGAGCCAACACTCAGCCGCAACTGGCTTGATCGCACTGGTAATCACATGTTTGCTGGGAGCCAGAGTGCCTGACATCAAAGCAAATTTAAAAGTGCTGGCTAATGCTAATAGTAAATTCTCTATGGCCTGGTTTCACAGGCAGGGTTTAGCCTAAGCCAGGATTAGACCTTAGCTCATTTAGGACATTTAAGTATCTTTTATAAACGTGCCTTAGAAAAAAAAATTACTGTGTGCATCTTGAGACAAAACAATGCCACTGACATATTTTCAGAAATGTCAGTGCAAGTTACTTTCAGCTAAAACAGTTAAAACATGCATCTTAGTCCGGGACTAGCTTAAGCATTGTCTGTGAAAAAGGGGGTAAGATTATGCTGGCACTAATGATTTCAAACTTTGCCGGTCAGAGATCATTAAAATTAACATTAAAGAGGTGTATGAACTTGCAAGTACAATGTCAGATATTGTAATATGCTAATATGCTCTGGACGCCTTCCTGATGAGATACTTAGCAGACTGTCCTCATTCAATGACTGGCTGTCTAAGTGGTATCCACAGAATAATATAGGGTTCATAGACAATTGGAAGTTTTTGGGGCAGACCTGATCTGTTAAAAAGAGATGGTATTCATCCCTGGGGTGGTGCCACAGTGGTCCAAGAAAATTTGTTTGTGTTGGGTGCAGATAGCAGAGGTGATGATATGCAGGTTCTGGATTTTTGGAGAGCTGTTGTCCAGGGAAGGATAAACTTGAGGCAAGCATGAGCGTGGTCTGCACAATGGGATGCATTTTACAGGCAGCACAATGAGCATTCATATTGGAAATTAGTGACCCTGAATTGTGAGTACAGTTTGATAAAAGAGAGACTATTCAATTATACTAAATACACTTTAAAACATGAAGATCAGCCTGCCAGCTGAGATAAGCGTAAACAGCAGAAGGTATTTGTCATAACAAGTCCATTAATGTAACCGCTTTAATGGACCGAGTTACTAATTATAAAATTATTTTTAGTTCTATTTTGTCACTTCTGTTATTTTAACATGGAATGTAATTTTTACAGATAAACACACATAGCATGGTTGCTCATTTTCACTTATCTTATTTGCTATAGCTGTTTTTCTGCAGGTATCAGAAAATACTGAGATAAAGAGAATTCCTCTCCATTCACGACTGACAATGTTTTGTTGTGCTTCTAATGTGAAATATCTATTTCACAACTCACTAATCTGTTAAATACATTTGGATTGTTTATGGATTTTCAGTCAGATGGGAAAATGCAAAAAATAAGCAAGCAATATGAAAAGCAGCAATAATAAAATATATAAAATATTGTACTGGCACTTCATTTTGTGGCAATGTGAGGATGAAGAATGACTACAGAAGCAAACATATGCAAGCATTCAGAGGTTTAAGAAAGCACAATCCAATATTAGTTCAGTCATAGTACCACTCTTTCTAAAAATGTGAATACAAAAAGCATATATATAATTTTCTCACATTTTGCCACTAACCTATATAAGTTTTTATCATCTTGTTGTTTTTCTTCATCCTATTTGTTTTCTTTTTATGTTAAAAAAAAAAAGAAAAGAAAAAAAAAGCTAATGGCGGATTTCAAAAGCAATTTAAAATACTGAAAGGAAGTGAGGAAAGAAGGAATTTTAAGAGAGTGAAATGATGAAATCCCAAGTTTCTAGCAATATATGGACTTCAGAAGACCTGATCTGAACGAACCATCAATCATGTTGGCGGATGAATTAAGTCTCCCTCATGGCTGAAGTTTGAAGTTTTGAGGCGGACAAAGTCTATAGAGTCGTTGGTAAAACTTAACTTAGAACACGAGACTCAACGGAAAAGAAAGGAAAGTGAGACAAAAGTAGTTAGATGGCTTGAGTGAAGCTCTTCGTTCTTATTTTCATCTGATCTTGATCTGCCTTGATCAGGTCGTCTGCTCTTCATCGTCTGCTTATCATTGTCTTTTTTTTTTTTTTGTCTGAATTGTTTGTTAGTATAGATTTTAAATGAGGTGTTTGTCCAACCTCTTTGAGGAGTTCTGAACAATTAGGTATTGTCTTTGTTTTAGAGGTGGCTTTTCTCCTCCACTCATCATAAATTAAACTTCTCTGTTGACTCTTTAACTTTCCTGCTATTAGCAGAGAGTACGGAGAATACAGTTTAGACATGATTTCTATAAAAGAATGCGATACATTTTACACAGATTTCATTCAAGCCAAAATTTAAGTTATGAACAGAGATTTACACTCATACCAAACAAGGCAAACTTTCAATCAACCATTCAAAAGTTATAACAATTACATGCATTGTGAGTGATCTGAGCATAATAGTCACCAGTATAAGTTTTGAGATGAGTTTTGTATGGTAATTATGTTTGAACGAATCATCTGGAAGATTAATTTGTGTCTGGTTCACCCTCAAATCCTGCAGCTATACGGAGCTACAAATGCAATTCAGGAAACTGCTGTGCAACTGTGAAAATGGACCGTCCGGAAATAAGCTCCTCAAATATATTATGCTACCAAGCATAAGATATGGTCAATTTTGCTTTAACATTAAACCAACATGCTTTTCCTCATGTATGGCCTTTACTTGCGTTTAACCCATCCAAGTTAGTGCAGACACATTAGGAGTAGGGAGTAGTGAACACACACACACTATAAACCATGGACACACCCAGAGCAGTGGGCAGCCATTTTGCTGAGGCACCCAGGGAGTGATTAGGTGTTAGTTGCCTTGCTCAAGGGCACCTTAGGTGTTCTCGACTCTCTCATGAACGTGCGCACACATGTACAACCATTACCGGAAGCCAGTGATTATAATGAATATTCATATTTGGATATTTTTCTAACAAAAAACCCATCCCTTTGCTTCAGAAGGCTTTTTGTAGCTTCAAAAACTTGGACACTACTCTTTTTTTAAAATATTTATTTTTTGTGATTTTGGCCTTTATTAGGATAAGATAGTATAGAGAGGACAGGAAGCGAGGTGGGAGAGAGAGGGGGGGTGGGGGACAGGGTTGGGAAAGGTCCTTGAGCCGGGACTCAAAGGTCGCCTGAAGCGCAACAGCGCTATTGGAGCCAATGCTTGGACACAGTTTAATGCCATTTAAAAGCTAAGAAGAGCCAGGATGTTTTTAACCCTTTGAGCATTAAGGTCCCACATATGGGATTTTTGTTTCTGTGCCCATGGGCATATGGTCCCACATATGGGATTTCGAACGTTCAGCGTTGTCACATAACTGCCAAATTCAAACTGTGCTTTCATGCTTTGGCTGTGAGACGGACGCGCTCAGCGCTTGTCATATATCACAACTATGCAGTGTTTTCAGCCACATAATGTTTTTTTAAGGTTTCAGACATTTAAATACACATAAGCACCAGTAAAACAATACATTTAGAGTTTATAAAATACACACTGATGTCAGACATCTGTGGAAGCAGCAATAACAATCCATTCAAATATAATTTGCTGACATTTATTCATATCAGACACACATAATGGGCCTAAGTAACAATAAAGTTTACTCTATTATTCTTCCAGTTCACCAGCCACTTACTTGAATATATTTCGGGAGAAACTGATGAATTCACATGCTGTAAATCGGACTGACAGGACTCTGTGAACTGCGGGGCAAACTAAGATGGCGGCACCCAGCATTATAGATCAAGATAAAGATCATTTATAAAGGTTTTTAAACGACAAAACACACTCACTTACACATATTTGAGAAGCGGAATATCAGATAGTTGACATGGTAAACAAGTTTGTGAATATTTTAAATAAAAAAGGAAAAACAAAATAATATGCGATCCATCCGTCATACAGTGTTATTGTGGCTGCTGTGTGTTACGTGACACGCATGATGCGTCGCCATGGAAACAATAAGGGCAAACGTTCTAAAATAAGGTCGCCTTAAAAAAAACTCACTCTGGGGGGGGGGGGGGGGGGGTCAGTTAGAATATTTTAAACTCACGCTTGAAAGGGTTAATATAACTCCGATTACGTTTGGCTGAAAGGAGAAAGTCGTATACACCTATTATAACAATGATAAATTATTAAATTGATTTGTGAAATCTGTTATTAAATTGAAATACAAATATAATAAGACTGAACATCTTGAACAATCAAGATTATGTCAGGGTAAATGACTCGAGATTCAGTTGCAAGTGCACAAATATTTATTAACAGAAGAATGATGAACAACAACAGAAAAGGAAGGAAAGTTGTGGGTGCAGATCGGTAGTGCAGGGACTACAATGGACAGCTGAATGAATTCCAAGACAGAAGTCCAATGAAAACGTGATCCACAAATGACAGGCAGTTTAATCCACAAAAGCAGGGAAATCCACAAATGACAGGCAGTAACATCCAAAGGCAGGAACACTGCACACCGCACACGGGAGACAGGTAACACTGAACAAAAAAAACAATAGTGAGCAACACAACGATCCGACAAAGAATGAACAAACACACACTCAATATAAAGCGTAGCTGATCAGCACAAGCTGAAGCCAACCGCTAATCAGTGATCATGAGTTGCCCAGCAACGCAGGTGATCACACACACACACACACTCACACACACACAGAAGACAAGGAAGAATCCACAGACCTATGAACCGTGACAGATAACACATTTGGAAGCACTGACACATCTATCAGTCACAACACATGATCAAGTGAATTAACTGGTTATCATGTGCAATTCACATTCTTTTACTTTCTTTGGGCCTCTTTTGTGGTGGAAGATGACGTTTGACAACACAAATGTAGAAAAACTTGTTTCAGACACTTGTTTACTCAGTGGTATATTTATCAGAATGTGGTGTAATGCAGAAGAAATCATTTACAAGAAACTGAACAGTAGCTGATGGGAGAACTTTAACTCGTCAACTATTCAATCTATTGAAGAACATGACTTTGTTTCTTGCTTTTTTCTGTTTTAATCTATTATGTATGAATGGTGAGTTATACTTGTTTTATATATATATATACACACACACACATATTCTATTAAATTGTCAATTTTCAGCAATTCTTTTGGTTGTAGGTTATCCTGAACATTGTATAGGTTAGGTTGAAGTTCTTGCTATTTGGCTGAAAAATGCAATACAGGGTTTTCAAAACCTCTAGTAGTTAAAAGTTTGACTTATTATTCTGTATAAAATAATTGGTTTAGAAAATGTATATATTTTTAATTTAATTTTAATTTTAGTAATATAAAATCCTATTTATAATGACAGCTGTTTCTCTAAAAGTTTCTGTCTATCATTCTAAATTACAGTAATTTATTCTAAATTCTAAATTTAAATTGGTTTGTTTGCTTTCTTCTTCTTCTTCATGATGTGTCGTGACTTGGCTCAGATTTTTTGTCACGTAGTTTTGGCACACTGATACATTTTGATGCAAAAATAAAAAATAAAAAAAAGAATCCAATGATTCAGGACAGGATTCATTACTGACTGCTTTATATAGCTTTAATTGGCCTTTTTTCAGACTTGAAGTTTAATGAGAATGATGAAATCAAGACTGGAGTGACTGAGAGAGATTTCATCACTCTTCACAATGGCAATACTGAAACTAACCAAGATGATCACATGCTGTGGATGTTTGGATCTCTAAACATTCACACCCCTGATGTCTATGAGAGGATCATCTCTACCTCTCAGCGTTATGAGAGGTTTAAAGACAAGCAGAGCAGATCACACACTATCTGGAACTTCAGCAACACACGCTGTTCGGACACTCAAACTCGACAAAAAAACTCATCCAGATCATGTGAGTATCACTGTTAATATGCTGCACACTGCAGTAGAACATGTTCACCAATTTCATTCATTCCATAGCCTCATGATACATAATACAGGTGTTTTTATTATATTTTATGTTATTTTTCTATTTAATGCTGTTTGGCTGTTTCTATTTAATTTTGTTTCTTATTGAGTCTACTTGTCTTCCAAATGCAGTATCATTATTTTTTATTCCTTTTTCCTTTGAATTCTGTTTAGAAGTCAGTTTAGAAATCTCCTCCATATCCCACAGGTTTTTGCCATGATTCTATTTTTCTAATAATTGTGTTTCCTTTTGTTTTGCTGATTTTTATGTTCTATAGTATTCAGGTTTAGTGAGTTCTTAACATGCTTTTATCTGCTTCATTGTTTCCTTCTATTCCAACATGAGCTGGAACCCAGATAAATGAAATAACAGGGCCCTGATTATTAATTAATTAATTCTCCATATCCAATGAATTATTTAAAGGATATGTTCTTGTCTACAATTAGGCCAGACTGAATGCTTTATCCATTCTTCCTCTACCCACTGGAGGGTAGCTAATATAACAATAGCTACCAACTCTGCTGTAAATACATATAAAAAAATCTGGATATGGTTTGAAGAAGGGCGGAGCTGAGAGCAGTGGGAGCAGAGCAAGGAGTGAATGTTAATGAGCAACGCCTGCGTGGAACACCTCCGTGGTTTACTTTCGTTTTGTTGTTTGTTTATAATGAATGTTTGCCGGTTTCCACCTCCTTCCCTTAGGCTTTAACTCTAATATTATGTTCAAATTCTGGGTGTGATTTTTATGTTGCCCCTAATTGGATTCAATACAATTCACAAAAACTCACACTATAAAAACAAACAAACAAACAAACAAACAAACAGGTAAAAACAATAAATCTTTGATAATACTTCTCACACATTTTAACAAAAATAAAAATGAGAACAAATTATTTTTAAAACTGCATTTAACAAATATATTTTTTAAAATATATATATATGAATATTATAAACAGTATTATATCTATTTCTTTTATTTAATTTTTTGATCTTTTTAACATTTTAAATATTTTTGTTTTATTTTTGTGCTTTCCTGTTACACAAACAGTAGAGCATGGCGCTAGCACAGCCAAAATCCTGCATTCAATTCCCAAAGATATTAACATTCCTGAACTGAAAAAAATATATGCTGTTACGATAACCAGCTGGAGTGCCCTTAATAGCCACTAGAGGGCACTACACCCCAGATTGTTGTCACTCCATCAAGGACTACATTACCCATAACCCTTTTCCTGGACTCATCAGCACTCATTGTTTTCAGCTGTGTCTCATTAGCCTGTTTAGCTCACCCTATATAAGCCTCGTTCTTTCTGTTATTCTCTGTGAAGTCTTTTATGTGTATACACTGCATTTCTGAGCATGCCATTGTTTTATCTGTTTCCCTGATTTTGACTCTTTGCCTGTTCTCTGGATTTAGCCTATTTCCCTGTCTCTTGGTTTACCCTGTCTGTCTGAGTTCCATCTGTTTGGACTGTTTTTTCTTTTGCCTGTTTTGTGGATTACAACTGTAGATTGCCCTTTATTAAATACTGTGTTTGGATCCTCAACCTTTGTGTCTCAGAGTAGTTCATGACATACACATTCAACTACAACCAAGAAGTGTAAATTTCTTTGAATGAAATTGTCTGCCAAATGCATAAAAGTACATTTAGTAGTCCCAGAGGGTAGCAGAGAATTTTTATTTTGGGTCTGTGCAGCCACGGTTTACCATAAAATTGTGAGTCAAACTGACTTATGAATATCAAAATTGTCAGAAAGTTTGTATACAACTTTGAACACCTCACAGTGTAAAAACTTTGCAGGCATGTTCATAATCCTAAATGAAAAATTGTCACAAAAAAAAAAAAAAATCCTAGGGAATATCCGAGTTTGTTCTGTTTGGGTGTACTTTATCTAGTTTTCATTTAGTTCCCTTTCGATACTTCACTTGTACTGCGTCGCTAGACGCGGTGGGGAAAACTTTTTCTCTGATTACTGAAGCCTTTTTAAATCTCACACTGAAACTGCACAGTCATTGGTTTGTGCAGGTCAGGTAAAACGAACCAATGAAGAGGCAGCAGAGCTGCACGAGCCTATGGCGATGAAGCCCGCCAGAGCCCGCCGAAATGGGCGGGGCCATCTGGTTATATAAGCAGGCACAGCTGGCATAGGATCCTCAGATTTATTCTTCATCAGTGATGTAGACTATCCCTTCGCTGGACTTCGAGACAAATTGAAGAAGCCTTCTCGCCGTTGAAGAAGCCCTTGCAGCGGATTGAGCTATCGTGCTGATAGATCAGCACTCTGCAAACAGCTGATTGCAGCGCTCTGCAGCAAGCTAATTCGGCTGCATCCTCCTGCTGGTATCCAGCGATTCTATGAGAAGCTAACTTCAGATGCATCCCTGAGAATGACGCTCCTCCTTTGCTTCTGTCAGGTAAGTATACAGAGCTTATTTCTCTAAAATAGCATATTTCCACCGGAGTTTGTTTCAAAATGTCGTACCTCTGAGCGCGTCTTTTGCCGGCCATGCCCCTGCAAGCTGCGTTCATTGAGGATGAGCACTCTCACTATGAGAGTGAGCTCAATGCTGACAGTGCTCAGCTGATTACAGCTCAGCTGAATACGATCAGACGTTCTCCCCTATGACTCAGGTGAGACTCATGGAATATATTTCCTCTGAAAGCATATTTTCACCGGTGTTTGTTTCAAAATGCCGAACCACTGAGCGTGTCCCTTTCTGGCACCACCCCTGCAAGCCGCGTTCATTGAGAACGAGCGCTCTCACTACGAGAGTGCGAGAGCGAGCTCGACGCTGACAGCACTCAACTGATTACAGCTTCAGCTAAATATGGCATGACATTTTCCCCTATGACTCAGGTGAGACTCATGGAATTAATTCCCTCTGAAAGAGCACATTTTCATCGCCATTTGTTGTAAAATGCCGAACCTCTGAGTGCGTCACTTGCCGGCTCCGCCCCCGCAAGCCGCGTTCATTGAGGACGAGAGTGCAAGTTTTGCCTCGCTGCGTTCACAGACTACTTTCTCTAGAAAGTGGCTCCTTCTCTTGTTTTCCACTGTTTTCTTTCTCTCAAGCTGAGATGAAAAAACAATAGGTCACAGGGCCAAGTGAGCACTCGCCGGTCTGTACCCCGCGTGTCTCACTCTTCCTGCAGCAGGGGATTTCCCGGTGCTGCGTGCGCTGTAAGGGCAAGTACTACACTGACAGAGCTCAGGTGAATGTAGCACTGACAGCTCTATGACATTACGTTCTCCCCTATAACTACCAGGTGAAACTTGTGTAATATATTTCAATCAAAAATAACACTATTTCACTGGCATGTGTTACATGCTGAACCTCCAAACGTGTCACTTGCAGGCCCTACCCCAAGCTGCCTCCGTTGAAGAAGGACGCTCCATTGAAGAAGTTCTATACGCAAGTGTGAGAACAGTGCTGACAGCGATCAGCTGAATGCAGCGCTAGCAGCTCGGTACCTCGAGCATCAGGCCCCTACACAGCAGCCTGTCACTCAAACCAATCCAACCCCTTGCCACACGGGCTGAGGCTTACGAAGCCATCCCCGGAGGTTCAAATGGGGTTTTGGGGATACTAAAACAAGTATACACACATCAGTACGCTTGCAAAACCCCGCGCTTCAGCGGCGTGGTTCCCTCCTCGGTAAGGAGCAACGAGGCTCACATCCTCCACTTCGAGGTGATAAATTTGCCAGCAAAAGGAGCAGTGGAGACGGTTCTGCCAGCCTAGAGCGAGTCAGGCTTTTACAGCCGCTACTTCCTCGTCCCCAAGAAGGATGGCAGCCTCAGGCCCATCCTCGATCTCAAACACCTGAACCGCGGCCTTATGAAATGGACATTCAGGATGACTACTTTGAAACAAATCCTCTCGCAAGTGTGCCAAGGGGATTGGTTCTTCTCTCTGGATCTGAAACATTCTTACTTACACTTCCAGATAGCCTCCCATCACAGGCAATTCTTGAGATTCACCTTCGAGGGCATATCAATATACGGTCCTTATACCTTATACTTTCATGATGGGCATGGATGCGGCCCTCTCCCCTCTGTGACAGATGGAAATCCGCATTCTGAACTACCTCGATGGCTGGCTCATTTTGGCCCAGTCGGAGAATCAGCTAGACTCTCACAGATCCTTGCTCCTCAGCCACTTGGAGTGCCTGGGACTTAGGATGAAGTTCACAAGAGCTCACTATCTCCCAGCCAATGGATTTCATTCCTGGGAGCAGTTTTCGACTCAACCCAAATGAAGGCCGCAGTCATGTCAGAGTGTGCTCTGGCCATTCAGCAGCTCGTGGCCATCTTCAAAGTTGGAGCCTCTCTCCCTGTCAGATCGTTTCAGAGGAAGCTGGATCTCATGGCCTCTGCATCTCCAGTGCTTCAGCTGGGCCTGCTACATATGCAGCCCCTACAGTACTGGCTGAAACTCTGGGTTCCAGCCCATGCCTGGCATCAGGGACGCCTACATATCAAGGTCAACCAGGTCTGCATGGCAGCTCTGGCCCTTTGAAAGAACCCTCTTCATTTCCAGTCGGGCATGGCCCTGGGGACGGTCTCCAGAAGGAAGGTAGTCTCGACAGATGCATCCAACACAAGTTGAGGAATTCTGTGCGAAGGCAAACTGGCAGAAATGTCGGCTACACATTAAATGCCTGGAAATGCTGGCAGTTTGTCGAGCCCTTCAGACCTTCCTACCAGATCTGAGAGGACACCATGTTTTGGTCTGCACAGACAGCATGACAGTGGTGTCCTACATAAACCACCAGGGCAGACTCACCTCGTAGCTTCTCTACAAGCTGGTGAAATGCCTCCTGGAATGGAAACACCTTAACTTGCGTTCACTGAGGGCAGAAAACTGAACCAGGGAGCAGACATGCTGTCTCAGAGCAACATGTCCTCAGGAGAGTGGATGCTCCATCCTCAGATGGTTCGCAAGATTTGGGAGATCTTCAGGAAGGCAGAGGTCGACCTCTTCGACTCAGAAGACAACTCTCATTGCCCAACTTATTTTTCAAAGGACAGGAATGCGCTGGCCCACAACTGGCCCAGCCTTCTTCTATATGCCTTTCCCACTGATCATACTGATGAGTGGCCCTCAGGTCATCAGATGAATCAGGGAACACAAACACATGGTTCTCCTAGTGGCCCCTCTCTGGAGGAACCAACCTTGGTTCTCAGAGCTGACTCAGCCACTCACAGCAGCGCTGTGGCCCATTCCCCTGGGTGGATGCAATTGCGTTAGCCTACTCTTCCATGGGCCTTCAATGCCCCATCGGAGTATGAGCTCACTCTACCAGAGGCATGGCCTCATCCTGGGCATGGTTCAGTGGTGTGTCCATTGGAAAAATTTGTACGGCGGCCGGCTGGGCCTTGCCGTCCACTTTTGTCAGATTTTATAACCTAGGGTTCTCTCTGCATAGTAGAGTTGACCTCTGCTGAGCTCAACCCACTAGGAGCCCACGCTGCCCTCTTGCAGTATCAGTTTTATAGCTGAGCTTGACCCCTGATGAGTTCAAATTCACTACAGCTTCTTTGTGGCTCTGATTTAAATCTGAGTCACTAGCTTCAAGCGTTCACCTTCTCTTACCTTGTAAGCTCTTGGCCCGTCTCTAAATGCCTAGGTTATACAGGTTTTTCTTGGAACGATTGTCTAGGGCCAGGCTTGACCTCTATGAGTTCAACCCGCTATGCCCCTTTGACGGCTCCGACTTATGCCCGAGCCCCTAGTAAGGATGGCTTCGCCCTACTATGTCTTGGTTCCTCTGGGCCCTTTATTAGTGCTTTGAGACTGAGTTATCATATATCAGTCATCCCGCAGCCATAGCACGGTGTGATTGAACTGTTCCCCACCACGTCTAACAATGCAGTACGAGTGAAGTATCGAAAGGCAATGTACTCGGTTACTAAGGTAACCTCAGTTCCCTGAGATATAGGAATGAGTACTGTGTTGTGGGCCATTCTATGTTACTGCATGACTCTGTGTTCGTCGATTCAGTCGAATAAACCTGAGGATCCTATGCCAGAATGGCCGCTTAAGTAGCCAGATGGCCCTGCCCATTTCGGCGGCCTCTGCTGGGCTTCATCGCCAAAGGCTCATGCAGCTCCACTGCCTCATCCTTGGTTTCATTTTACTTAAACTGCACAAACCAAAGGCTGTGCAGTTTGACTGCACGATTTAAAAAGGCTTCAGAAATCTGAGAAAAAGGAGTTTTCCCTACCATGTCTAGCAACACAGTACTCGTTCCTGTATCTCAGGGAACCGAGGTTACGTTAGTAACTGAGTACGTTTCCTGTGTTTCAGTTAGTTATTATGGTTACTTATTTGATAATTGTTTACACCTGGTATTCATTTCATTGATTGGTTTGTTCAGTGTATTTAAGCTCTGTGTTTCTTTCAACTCATTGTCAGTTTTCATTACATTTTACTTTGGTTGTTCTATTATTGTTTCCTGTTCCTGAGTTTATTGTAAATAAAACTTAGGGTACGTTTACACGATAACAATATGCTTAACACGGAGAAGTTTTTCCTGTACGCAGAGTTTTCTGCGTACAGATGACACCATTGTCAAATTGATCCCCATGTACACATATCAGTGAAAATGACTAAAAACGCTGTATTCTGCTGCCAGCTGTTGTTGTGTAAATGATGGGCCAAAACGCATAAAAAGTTTTTAGCTTTGAGTTTTTAGGGTTTTTAGTTGAAAACTGTGCCGTGTAAACAGCCCCTAATGTCAAATTCACACTACAGGATTTTAAGCCCAATTTGTAAGTTAACGAGCTCGCTGACAGGTCGGGCTGTGATCAGGGGCAAATCAGCGAGTGATCAGCGCTCGCCAGTCTTTATGTGTGCACTACTCAACGACACACCAAAGTTGCTCGCTGACGCCTCGCCAACGCCTCACAGACAGCAGACAAATATCTAGAATGCTAAATATCTGGAGCTGTCGACCGACTCAACATCCTGTGGTGTCACTTGTCGCAATGAGCTACAGCCAATGAGAGCATAGGCGCCGATCCCGAGCACCCACGAAAATGGTCGAGCACCCATGGAAAAACACAAGATATTCTCCATTAATTTTAACCAATAAAATGATTTCTTACACTCTAGCACAAAACTGGACGCACACTCACAAATATGCAGAGGTTTCGCTCAGATTTTACGTGCGCACTCACTAGAATTGAAAAAGCTTTCAACGACCAGACTTTCACGATTGACTGATGAAATAACACAGTGTAGCCTACCTTTAAATTCGCCTTTGTTTCATGAGATAGTATTTTCAAGTTGATTTTAGTCATCCACTTCTTTAGTTATTTTATTATTGTAAATAGGTATTTAATTAATTTATTTATTTAGTGAACTGCTACTGATCAGCAGATATCGTGAGTGTGACTCCGTACAACACTCATAGATAGAATGTGTTTTTATTTGGTAATGAATTTACATTCCGTGCATTACTCTTCGCAAAACACAAAAAACATTTGTGTAATTAATTCATCACAAAATTCATCACACATCGAACGGAGAAAACTACATTAATCTTGGAAAAATGTTTTGAAGGGCCACTTGTGTATGTGTTTAATATTTCAGTTATAATTTGCTTATGGAAACTGAGCCGAATAAAACTGTGTTTTATATTTGGTTGGTAATGTATTTGTAAGTGTGTTTCGGTGTGTGTGTGTGTTTGTGGGGGGTTTCCACTTCTTGCATGTTTTTTCGTGACAAAATGTGGTTTGGGGACTGGATAGAGTTGTGGTCAGCTTGTGTAGTGTGTAACCCAGTGTTCCGGATCATTTACGTAGTGTCACATAGTGTGAACACCACAACGATCTGCAGATGTTTAAAACCCTGTAGTGTGAACTAGGCATTAAACTGCTTGCGATTAGATCCTTCACTCCTCGTTATTGCAACTGGCTAGGATACCTACTCTAAGTTAACCAGTATTTCTGACAACTCAGTTTTGTTTTGGGTCCAAGTCAGGGGTTGCATGTGTAAGCAGCACGAAGACAAAGGAGAATCATGATAAATGTCTTCAATGACAAAACTCAGGAGATCAGTGGGGTAAATCCAACATAACAGTAAAATGGACAAAGACTGCAGGAACACAAGGAGTATAAATTGGAGCAAACAATAGGAACTAATGAGCTGATTAAAGAAACACAGGTGAACTAAATGACTAATCAAACACAAGGGGAAACAAGGTCATGGGATACAATGAAACAGAACATAATTCTAACAGTCCAACTGACCCGTACGGGGCCCCGCAGGTGACGTGCAGGAAAGAAGTAGTAGGCTAAATCGTGCACGCAATTTACTGATTCGTTCCCTTGATTTACTAAATCGTGTGCACGATTTAGCAAATCGAGGGAACTAATTAGTAAATCCTGTGCTCAATTTACATTTTGTTCTTGCATGTCATATGCAGGGTTTTGTAGACCCACAACATACAAGGGTTAAACAATTATTTCATGTTTTGTAATACTTTAATTAAAGATTATGAGGTCAAAATATTAAAAAAGAAACATGCCCATATGAATCTTTCACACCAACATGCATTTAAAAAAAATAATTATAATCTAAATTGTGTGTTCTATAGGTGTGAGAGCTGATAAGAATATTTCAGTGATGGAAGGAGATTTGGTCACTTTTTTCCCTGATGCTACTGAACTACAGATAGATGATCTGATACAGTGGAGGTTTGCAGACAAACATCCACATATTGCTGAAATCATTGAAGAGAAAATTATTACCTATGACGAGAGATTTAAAAACAGACTGTCGCTGGACAGCGAGACCGGATCTCTGACCATTAGGAACATCAGCACAAAAGACACTGGACATTATGAATTTACCATCATCAGAAGAGGAAACATACCAACATACAAGTGTTTTAGTGTCACTGTCTATGGTAAACAGATTAATTTCCCGTAACACTCAATTTTTTTCTTTGTAGTTACAAATGAATTTCGTCCCCTTGGAATTATAAGGTTCTATCTGCATTCTGAGCAGTTTTGAGATATACATTCCATATAGCAAAAATTATATGGGGAACAAGTTCATACATGAAAATGACAGGGAACCTAAATATGTTCTAACTGTACAATATCAAAATCCTCTCACATTTGTAAATGGGGATTTTTGGAATGGGTCAAATGCAGATAGAACCTTCTAATTCTAAGAAATCACTTTTCGCTTGAAATTATACGGTTCTATCTGCCAAAACATTAATTGAAGCAATAATTTTCAAGAAACACAAACAGTTTCCTTAAAATTAGTTTTAAAACATAAAATTAGTGTCATAGCAATGTGTTGACATGCATGAGAAAGTTACATTTAATGACATTAATTAACGACATTAATGACATTTATTTCATATTTTAGAATTAATATTTTTTTCTTGTTCAAGTTAAGCATAAGAGGCAGTGCTAAATATTTTGTCCAGTGCAGATGTTGAATTTAGGTAGGAATATGGTGGGTAATTTAACACATTATTGCAGGATCCATTTAAGTTTAAGTTTCCTTTTGTTTAGACAGAAAGCAGCTACTGTAATATATCTGACATAACTTTATTCCACAGAAAGTGGGTCAGGTAAAATGGCTTTCTCTCTAGAAATTTAAATTTAAGACATTTTAAGACTAAAAAAACTGCAAGAAAACAGACAATGCTTCAGCAAAGGTGTTTAACAAAGTTTAATAAACATTGAAAAATGTTTCACTGACTAACTATATTAAAAATATTTCACATTTAAAATATTTAAATTATTTCAACTATGCAACAACTCAGTTTTACCAACAATGTAAAATTTAACATTTCATCTCACTTAATGTAGTTTATACACTTTAATCCAGTATGCCATAGCATAGAGCTTCATAGCTACATACAGCTCAATACAAGTACACAGGATGGATCAAGGTTAAAACTTAACCTAATATATACATAACTTTCCCTTGTATGACAATGACGTTACTGGAATAAAGCAAATAGCTAAACAAATTGCTAAAAGGAACTATTTCCTTTGGCAGGGACTTTAAACATCATCATGACAAACAAGATTTGGACAGCATTTCTCAAAAAAAAAAAGTAGATAAGTATTCATACACAGCGCAGATCATAATCAGTGAGCATGTTCTTAAATAAAGTTGTTTTCTAAATAAAGTTTGAGGAAGCTTGGTGGTGGTGACGTTGATCCGCGACCATGGTGTGCTATAGTCTGTTTATAGCCTACTGTTAGCTTTTTATATCTGACGACTTTATTTAGGCTTCAAAATGTATAAATGTTGTGTTAACTTGTAAAGATTATCTTGATAGACAAAATGTGTAAGTGTCATAACCCTTTGTTAAACACAGAGCTTATTTTTTGCGATTTTGCGAAGTCTATGGGAAAAATGCATAGGCTTTTGATCGAGGGAACCGTGCGCCGCTAACTTCCGGATTGGCCTACAAAAACACGTAATCTCTGAGGTACTCTATAGCGCAGCTGGCTAGCGTGGTAACTGAAAATAACTCTTCAGCAATAGATACAGAAAAACACACAAAAAGACTGTAATTCCCTGGATTTTGGGCTGCTGTCATTGACAAGATTATAAATAAAACAGTTGATCATGAGTTTTCTCATAAACATTGTGTTGCGTGGAATTGTTTAGTCTTCACTGATTTAGCATTTTCTGCGCTCTTTTCACGAAGAAGTCCGGCGACATAACAAAGAAAGC
Organism: Ctenopharyngodon idella; assembly: GCF_019924925.1. NCBI lineage: Eukaryota > Metazoa > Chordata > Actinopteri > Cypriniformes > Xenocyprididae > Ctenopharyngodon > Ctenopharyngodon idella. The sequence goes on from NC_067229.1 coordinate 6,227,080, forward strand.
TGGTCCTCGTGTGTGCATTTAAAGTGCTGATTGGCTCACAGATAGAATAGAACCAAGTTAGAGTTCGACTTTGTAGATAGAACCTTTTTGTTTTCTAAAAAAAAAAAAAGTCCCAAAATGTACACAACTTTAAAAAAGAAACATCACATAATGTAAATAAATTGTCACAGAATATGAATTTGTGAATAACTCAATTTTGACAAAAATGTCAGATAGAACCTTATAATTCCAAGGGGATGATATGTCTTAAAGAAAAAATGAAAAAATCTATCATCATTTATTCACCTGCAAATCATTGCACTTTTACTAAACACAAAAGAAGTATCTTCAAGCAGCTCTTTTCAGTAGCAACCACATAATACTACATTTAATAAATCAAGGTCAGAGGACATTCATTAATTGTTGTACCTATTCCTGTTGTAGTTATTTTGATATTTGTTTTTCAGGTTCTTTACCCATTCCTGTCATCACCACTAACTCTTCAAACTGTTCTTCAGCATTAGAATTTATATTTAACCCATATTGTTCAGTGGTGTGTTCAGCTGTGAATGTGAGTCATGTGACTCTCTCCTGGTACAAAGGAAACAGTTTATTGTCCAGCATCAGTGTGTCTGATCTCAATATCAGTCTCTCTCTACCTCTGGAGGTGGAATATCAGGATGAAAACACCTACAGCTGTGTGATCAACAATTCCATCAGCAACCAGACCAAACTTCTCAATGTCACTCAACTCTGTCAGATATGCCCAGGTACATCAATTGTGATAATAAAGACTTTTTGGGGGCTTCCATTTTCATACAACTGACACCTCTCTTTTATCTGTGGTATAATTTTTGAAACAATAGCACAGATTTACAGCACTTAAAACTTTAAATATGAATTTAGAGTAATTGATTTACATGCTTGCTTGTTTTTAGTTAATTATTCATACATACAATCATTTTCAAGAGATCAACAAAATGTTGATTACATGCTGTTGTTTGTATCAATGGCTTTTGAATCCATCTGGTTTTACCCTTTTAAGCCATTAACTGTTTTCCATTTATCCCTTACAGAATCCATTGAGGATTTACTTCATATTACAGAAAACCTTGAGGAATTTCTTAAAAAATGCATGAAGCTCATTGCAGTAATTATCACCATAATTGCAGCTATGGGTATGGTTATAGTTGTACTTCATTTTTTAGGTTTAGTTGTAGTGCTAGTAGTAGAAGTACTTGCAGTAATAGCTGCAATCATAGCTGTAGTTTTTGCTGTATCTGAGGGTGTGAGATACTATCAACGCAGAAACAGGGTGACTTAGAACGTTTCTACTTGGCCCTGACAAATTTGCTGCCCTAGGCAAGACTTTACCTAGTGCCCCATTGTGTTCATATACTCACACTAGAACTGCACAATTCTGGATAAATTGAGAATCACGCTTTTTTAAATAGGGATCACGATTCTGAATAGATAACTAAACAAAATAAGAAGTAATTTACTAGAGGTTCAAACTAAATGTTGATTGCTGCTGCAGTATATCTTAAAAAATGAATTAATTTGGATTATTTTTTTTAAATATCGGTTTGAAAGAAGTAATTACTGACTAACTTATAAAGACTTCACTGCAAAAAATGCTTTTCTTACTTAGATTTCTTAGATTTTTTGTCTTGTTTCCAGTCCAAATAATCAAAAAAAAAAATCTTAAATCAAGAAGCATTTTCTAGACAAGTAAAAGTTATTGTCTTCTTTTCAGAAAAAAATAAGTCAAAATTAAGTGTGTTTTTGCTTAAAACAAGCAAAATAATCTGCCAAGGGGATAAGCAAATAATGTTTCATTATTAGAAACAACACCACCTACTGGTGCAACGTTGTAACTGATACAATCTTTATTTGAAGTGTCAACCCAGATAGCAATCAATGATCGAAATAATGTTAAATCAATGTTAATGTGTCAACGTTAACTGCATTGAATCAATATCACTTTTGCACCCTCAATTAATGTTGAAAAAATGTTGAAATTTCAACAAAAAATCAATGGTAATGGCATTGAATCAATGTTACAATGTGATGTTGGTTCAACATCATGCTTGCACTCTCAGAAAATGAAACACAACTACAACTGACCAAAATGGTGACCAAACATTTTCAATAAAACATCAACATCTAAACCTCTGTTAATTCTCAAAAAGATCTGCTGAGATCTTGAGAGATTTATTGTCTTTTTTTATCTTCAGTTGATTTCAGGCTGTGTGGCTTTAAGTCAGTTGTAGTTGTGTTTCATTTTCTGAGAGTGCAAGCATGATGTTGAACTAATATCACATTGTAACAATGCCATTACCATTGATTTTTTGTTGAAATTTCAAAATTTTTTCAACATTAATTGAGGGTGAAAAAAAGGGATATTGATTCAATGCAGTTAACGTTGACCACTACTGTAGACATCAGTGTTTATATCCAAACTATAAACGTTTATCCCAGTACTTCTCTGATAATTTTAATTACTGTAACACAGAAATAATGATACTGTGGTTGAACAGACTGTTTGTGAAGCTGTTTCATACACTATATTGCCAAAAGTATTGGGACATTGGGACATGAATTCAGGTGTTCCAATCACTTCCATGGCCACAGGTGTATAAAATCAAGCACCTAGGCATGCAGACTGCTTCTACAAACATTTGTGAAAGAATGGGTCAGGAGCTCAGTGAATTCAAGTGTGGTACCGTGATAGGTTGCCACCTGTGCAGTAAGTCCATTCGTGAAATTTCCTCACTACTGAATTATCCACGGTCAACTGTTAGTGGTATCATAACAAAGTGGAAGCAATTGGGAACAACAGCAACTCAAAATCACAGAGCGGTGCGTAGAAGTCGCCAACTTTCTGAAGAGCAGAGGTGGACATTCCAGGGGTCAGAAAGTAAAAGTCCTGCCATATTTTTATTCCACCCACTGAAGCAGTGTTAAAGTTAATGAAATAATTAAGTGATTAACTGAGTGATGATTGACCGTTATTGAACACACCTGATGTTAACAAGCAGAATCACCAAAGGAGAAAAATCACAATTTTTAAGTCACCATCACTGAGATCAGGGTTTGCTTTAGTTGAGCTCTTGACCCTTGACTTTTTAATATTTTAGATTTTGTTTGGCTGCTGTGACTGTGTTATAACAACCAGACAAGCAACGAGAAAAGATGATCAGGTGGTGTTGGTTATGTTTTCACGTAATCATTATTTGATCTGAATCACTGAACTCATTTACAGCCCAATCTCTGAGTTAGATTTACATTATTGATTACAGCAGCACTGTGATTCTACAACAGAAGTTTTGACAACAGCTTTATTAATATAATCCAAAAGATTTCTTAAAAGTTGTTCTGATTTAAAAAAAAAAAAAGTCTTTCTTTTAGACACACACAGACATCAAGAATCAGTGTATGAATCTCAACAACGGTGACAAACAAAATATTCTGATAAACATCAAGCCTGAACATTAGAAAACAAGTTACTAAAAAGTCACATAAAAGCAGCAAAAAATAAAATAGTGAGAATAAAGAAAATTACTAAGACAATTAAGCTCATAATTTACTCATGCAGCAATGCATGATGGGAGCCATGGATGAATTTTGATTGGTGGCACCCAGAATGCACTGCAACATGCTTTATTATTCTCACCATTGCTGAGATTCACAGGCTGATTCTTGATGTCTGTGTCTCTAAATGAAAAAGACTTTTTTTTTTTGTCATAACTTCTGCTGTAGAATCACAGTGCTGCTGTAATCAATAATGTAAATCTAACTCAGAGATTGGGCTCTAAATGAGTTCAGTGATTCAGATCAAATAATGATTATGAGAAAACATAACCAACACCACCTGATCATCTTTTCTCTTTGTTTGTATAGCTGTTGTAACTCAGTTACAAACAAATCTACAAAATCTAATATTAAAAAGTCAAGGGTCAAGAGCTCAACTAAAGCAAACCCTGATCTCTGTGATGGTGACTGGAAAATTGTGATTTTCTCCTTTGGTGATTCTGCTTGTTATCATCAGGTGTCTTCAATAATGGTCAATCATCACTCAGTTAATCACTTAATTATCTCATTAACTTTAACACCGCTTCAGTGGATGGAATGAAAATATGGCAGGACTTTTACTTTCTGACCCCTGGAATGTCCACCTCTGCTGAAGAGTCAATAGCTACAGACCTCCAAACTTCTTGTGGCCTTCAGATTAGCTCAAGAACAGTGTGTAGAGAGCTTCATGGAATGGGTTTCCATGGCCGAGCAGCTGCATCCAAGCCTTACATCACCAAGTGCAATGCAAAGCGTCAGATGGCAGTGGTGTAAAGCACACCGCCACTGGACTCTAGAGCAGTGGAGAAGTGTTCTGTGTAATTGCATTAGAGGGCACTAGTGAGTACAAGGGGGAGAGAAGAAGAAGGATATGAGTGATAGACATGGTTAATATGATTTTGTGTAATAGTGTTAAATAAAGAAGTTACGTTTTTTTACTTACCTCATCAATACTCTGATTTCATAGAGTAACTGCTTACTTACATACTACTACCAAATACAACACGGTGGAGACGTGTTCTCTGGAGTGATAAATCATGCTTCTCTGTCTGGCAATCCGATGGACGAGTCTGGGTTTGGTGGTTGCCACGAGAACGGTACTTGCCTGACTGCATTGTGCCGAGTGTAAAGTTTGGTGGAAGGGGTATTATGGTGTGGGGTTGTTTTTCAGGGGTTGGGCTTGGCCCCTTAGTTCCAGTGAAAGGAACTCTTAATGCTTCAGCATACCAAGACATTTTGTGGGAACAGTTTGGGGATGGCCCCTTCCTGTTCCAACATGACCACACACCAGTGCACAAAAGCAAGGTCCACAAAGACATGGATGAGCGAGTTTGGTGTGAAGGAACTTGACTGGCCTGCACAGAGTCCTGACCTCAACCCGATAGAGCAACTTTGGGATGAATTAGAGCAGAGACTGTGAGCCAGGCCTTCTCATCCAACATCAGTGCCTGACCTCACAAATGCACTTCTAGAAGAATGGTCAAAAATTCCCATAAACACACTCTTAAACCTTGTGGAAACCTTTCCCAGAAGAGTTGAAGCTGTTATAGCTGCAAAGGGTGGGCCAACACCATATTAAACCCTACGGATTGAGAATGGGATGTCATTAAAATCCATGTGCATTTAAAGGCAAACATCCGAAAACTTTTGGCAATATAGTGTACCTATACATGACAACTGCTGTCTCTGGGTCAGAACGCAGATCTGAATGTTCGCTGTGATCGTACTTGTCAAAGGTTTGATAGACAGAGACAAATCCTTGTCATTTAGGAACATGATCACGTGGTTGTTTGGATTAAGATTGATTGCGATCTTTTAACAATTAATCATGCAGCTATGACTCACACAAAAACTGCATAGCTTTGTCTTGATTCTCTTTATTTTAGAACCAACCTCCCACACACACACAAACACACATAAGACAAATTATAAATACAATATTAAGATTAATGCACAAAAATTATTACAGTAATTATTCCATGTACAAAACTGTGTTCATTAAGCATGTCTCATCTAGCATACATTTTAATTTTCAAAAGAATTTTTAAAAGTTTTAAAAGATATTTCGAATTACTAGTAGGCCTATTAAAATAGTATTAGTAATTAGTAAAAATGAAATAGTGAATAAAGTGAAATAGAAAATGTAATGTTTAAATAACAGAATTAAGGTATGTTGTGGTTTAGACAAACATGTAAGTGAGCTAGAATTGTCTGTTCAATTTTTCCTGCAGCCTGACTTTTTTTTCTCTCTGTATGTTAACATCTGTTTTTCATTATGTAAATGTATAAGCTTCTTCCATATATGGAAGCAGGAGGTTTGGGTGAGCCCAGAGAGTGGCCTCTTTTTTCTTTTTTTTAAGACCCTTAAGGCGGCTCTGGGCTAAATAGTGCTTTCAGCTGGAAATTTGCCATATATAAACTTGTTATTCTCTCTGTATTCACATTTGATGTAATGTATATTTCTAACTGGATGAAATGCTTGTACCACCACCCTAATAGCTAATCTACCTATATTAAGGACTGTGGAAATCATTAAAATCTTGAGAAAAGCTCAAACTTTTTCCCTCGACTGAGTAATTATTCCTGCAACCGCCAATTAAAGGTCTGAGAATGAGGCACACCTAGGGCCCTATTTTAACAATCTAAGCACATCGTTAAAATAGGTTAGTGCGTGTCCGAATCCACTTTTGCTAGTTTAAGGATGGGAAAAATGGTCAGCGCACACGGCGCATGGTCTAAAAGGGCTGTTTCTATTCTCTTAATGAGTAATGGGTTTGTTTTGGGTGTAACGTGCAATAAACCAATCAGAGTTTCATCTCCCATTCCCTTTAAAAGCCAGTTGCGCTCGCGCAATGGCGGATTCGCTATTTACATGGCAGAATTCGCAAGCAGAAAAACCAAACGCTTCTCTAGTGAGGGAACGGATCTGCTCATGCACAAGGTTAAAGCGCGTGAGCAGACCATCTACAGGAAAAGCCGGATTCCACCAAAGCATTTTTATCTTTATGCACACAATAATAATCTTTCACATTCCAATCCTTTTTATTTTTAATATTTGGCATGTTTGTGTGCAGCTGCGCATGTGTAATAAGCAGAGTATATGCACGTTGTGCACCTGCATATAGGCGCATATTACTAACACACTCTTTAAATAACAAAAAAATATTGCGCCATTGACTTTAGAAGAGGTTTCAGTTGGTCAATGGTGCAGTGGTCAAATGGGCGCAAATGCATTTGCTATTTAAACAACGTGGCGCAAGACATGAAAATGATAACTACATCGGGCTGAAACTAGCAAAAAACACTTTCATTGTGCCTTTCCGCTTGCAAATTCCACCATATAAATAGCGAATCCGCCATGGCGCGACCTGGCTTTTAAAGAGAATGGGAGATAAGACTTTAGTTGGTTTATTGCACGTTATGCCCAAAACACACCCATTACTCATTAAGGGGGCTTTCACACTGGCAGTTTAGTTCTAAAATCGCTAATGTGAAAGCTGTCATGCGAACCTGGGTGCGCACTGGGGTACTGAACCTGATACTACCTGAAGGAGGTGGTCTGAGTTCGGTTGCACTCGAACTGTATCGCTGTTCGCGTGAATATGAAAGCAACTCGGACTCAGGTGCGCACTTGTAACTTGAAAGTAAAGTAACCTGCGTATGCGTTTTCGCCAATTGTAATGTAATTACTTAAATAAAACACATGTAAGAGATGATAGTGTTGATGATTTACTTCAGATTAGAGCAGAAGTGAGCCTGCAGTGTATTGAGGAGATTCCCCCTTCCATATGTAAAGTGCTTTGAGTACCCAGAAAAAACGCTATATAAATTTAACGAATTATTATTATTATTGTTATTATTTTTATTATTCGTGTTTTGCGAGTGCAATCAGAGTGGCAAATGAATGGTAATCAGCCGTCTCCTCAAAATAGGCTGCTTGCAAACAGTGGAAAACGTCTACATGCGGCGCACATACAGTAAACGCAAGTGTCGTTTACTCTGCTGCAGATAAATGCTCCAGGGTTCAATAGAATCAATTTGAGTGTGAAACCAGACCAGAACCACGGCAAACGAGCCCAGTGTGAAAGCCCCCATAGGGGACAACCATTTTAGACCATGCGCTGAGCATGCTGACCATTTTTCCCGTGCTTAAACTAGCAAAAGTGGATTTGGACACGCCCTAAGTACACTTGCACCGTGTGCTTTAGGCAGAGGTGGAAAATCCAGGGGTCAGAAATTAAAAGTCCTGCCATATTTTTATTCCACCCACTGAAGCAGTGTTAAAGTTAATGAGATAATTAAGTGATTGAGTGATGATTGACCGTTATTGAAGACACCTGAACTTAACAAGCAGAATCACCAAAGGAGAAAAATCACAATTTTTAAGTCACCATCATGGAGATCAGGGTTTGCTTTAGTTGGGCTCTTGACCCTTGACTTTTTAATATTAGATTTTGTTTAGGCTGCTGTAACTGAGTTATAACAACCAGACAAACAAAGATGATCAGGTGGTGTTGGTTATGTTTTCACATAATCATTATTTGATCTGAATCACTGAACTCATTTAGAGTCCAATCTCTGAGTTAGATTTACATTATTGATTACAGCAGAAGATCAGCATACAAGTTCACCATAAGTTAAAAGGAAATTTACCTCTCTGTCTTTATGAGACTCATATGAACGGGAATATCATCACTGTCTCTCATCATTTACCTTAATTGAGCATTATGTTAAAAATCTTTCTTTGAAATAGATTACTGTAAGGTTCTTTAAATTATAAAAGTAATGGAAAGTAATGTCTGAAATGATGATTACTTGTGATTTGAGTTCAGTTAACCCCAATCTGGATGTGTGGGAAATGGCATGAAAGAAAGGTCTCTATAACTGTCTCCGGGATGAAGCAGATAAATTGATGGATTCCTGTGATGTATCTCTGGAGAAAGACCTGGGAATCAAACCATCATTATCCTCTTCATCATGGTTGCCATTTGGTGGGTCATCTCTGGATGCCACTGTTACAAAAAAAAAAAAAAACTCTTATGATAATGTAATTTTAAACTTTAAATGGTTTGTATTGAGTGTACTGTGAAAATGTGGAGCATAAGCTGTAATTTTCTTGTACAACCTGGTGGGAAACTAAGTCTCAGTTCAACCCCTAGCCTTTGATAAACACACATTCATCAGAATGACCGTGAGATCTGATAGGGCTTTCATTTTGCAAAAATGCTAATTTTTTCATCCATAATTTGTATGCTTCCATGGTTTATTCTGTATTTATTCCTCCATGTATATCAATTTCTGTATTTTTAAATTCTCTTAACAATCTACACAGCAAAAACTCCAGTGTTAAATTAACTCTCCTGGAGAATATGTGAGATCACATTCAAGAGTTTTAAAGTGTTAAAATAACACTGAAGCAGTGTTAAAGTTTACGAGATAATTAAGTGTTTAATTGAGGTGATGATTGACCATTATTGAAGATGCCTGATGTTAACAAGCAGAATCACCAAAGGAGAAAAATCACAATTTTTAAGTTGTCGAGAAGAGTCCGACATATGAGATGAACTTTACTGATAAATTTCTGCCAAAAGAACCACATAAAGCAAAAGAACTTAGGGTTGATATGGTTGATTTGATCACTCAAGGTTTGCAAAAAGAGCAAGACAAAATCTCGAAGAAGCAAGCCAAAAAGGAGAAAAAGAACTACCAGGATGGAAAGAATGAAGATGGATTCCAAGGCCAAAGAGATTAGTAAGTTACTTAAATTACTGAGGCAGCAGCAGAAAATTAATTTGAAATTGATTATGCTTATAAAACAATCATATGCTTTGAGTTCTTTTATTGGTAAAATGGACAGATTACAAACGAGGTTGAAGCTTTGACAATGGAAGCTTCAGCGCTGGTTGTATCTGAAAATTGTGTTTAAGGGATAAAAGGTTAAAATGATGTCTAAACAGAAGTGATATCTTTCCTGCTGAATTAATGGAAACTAACCGAAATGTATGTTTTTATTTTAACTAGAAGTGTTAAAGGGAACTAACGTGAAGGTCTTAAGTTCAAGTGATTAAAATGTGTCAACATTCATAGAATGTGACGCAGACTACAAAAGGTGTTGTTTAGCAGGTTGCAGCTGAACTTTGTTTCTTATACTTTGCATGAAACAGGAAACAGTGCTGTATTAGGGGCTGTACTCCTGTTTACAAATAAGGAAATGTTTATGTTGGGAAAAGGATGTGATCTTTGGAGACTATATCTTGAAAACATTGTAACAAAAGGTGGCCACACCTCGGGTGAAGACTTCCTCGTTGTTATGTTCCATGTATGTTTTGTATTTTATTTTGTTTCCTCCCTCTCTTATGTTATCTATCCATCGAGTTGTTCTAGGTTGATCTTATTGGACCGGAAGACCAGCAATCATCGTGATGTCATGACGCTCTGACGTCACGACCAGCGTTCTGCCAATCTGCGGGTTGCTGATTGTTTAAAGGGCTTTTGGCGGCGTTCCACCTGCAGTGAGCGTTTGGGCTTCGGACCTCACTCACCTTTGTCGAGCCAGAAGCACTCAGCCAATCTACGTGTCTTTGAGCCGTTCATTTAGTCTGTGGTTTACTGAGACAGTATTCTGTGAGTTGTTTGATGCATTCGTGTAATAGTTAATCTGATGGAGTTAGAGCGTGATACAAGTTTCACGTATTCATTGTATGTGCGCATTCGTATGCTGGTGTGAAGTTAACCACTTGATTCGGTCTTGATTGGAAAATAATGATCCCTTTGTGGTGTACAACCCTACTCGGTGTTAATCTCAACCTTCTTGACAACTGTAGTGAATGACGGCTCGATTTGTTAGTTAGTGATTTATGTTAGTTAGTGTGGGGGGTGTTCGCCTCCATTGTATTTTTGGTTATTTATGTAGTAAGTTTAGTTAAGGCGTCGTATACGCCGAAGTTTTCGGTTTTGTTTCTACATTTTATTTTTGGTAGTTAGTTTAGGGGCGTGGGCGCTAGTTAATGGGGTTTTGTTTTGATTATTTCTTTTGTTTGGCGACACCCTCGTTTTTTTTCTTACTTTTGAGTTTGTTTCTCTTGTATTGTCCATTTTCCCACCCGTGTCAATAAAGATCGGGTTATTTTTGCAACCCTTGTTGTCTGGTCTGCTCTTCCTCACACTGCAACAGCTGCATCTCACCTAAATGTTGCGTTCATTCCATTTAACATCTGTAAACTCGTAACACTCGTCTTTATGTTCTGTTTTTTATTCTGTATCATGTTATTAAACCGAAACCATTGTATTTGGTGATTCGTAAACCTCTCTACAACAAGTCTCAGAGTGAATTACTTTTACATAAACTATTATCAATACCTGCAATTAAATTACTTCCATCGAGCTTCAAGAGCATCGGATCCTGACTGAGCTGGTGCGGACTCCATCTTGAATTGTCGTGCAACGCTCTCAATCCAATTAATCAGAAGGTTAGGCCAAATCTTTTGATGCAGAAAAGGATTGTAGAGATGTGTGTTTGAAAAGTTAGTGATTGAGGGGGATAATAAATACAACACAGTCACCATTGATGTCTGGGTGCCACCAATCAAAATTCATCCATGGCTCCCATCATGCATTGCTGCATGAACAAATTATCTTAATTGTCTTAGTAATTTTCTTTATTCTCACTATTTTATTTTCTTCTGTTTTTATGTGACTTTTTAGTAGCTTGTTTTCTAATGTTCAAGGTTGATCTGTTGATCAGAATATGTTGCTTGTCACCGTTGTTGAGATTCATACGCTGATTCTTGATGTCTGTGTGTCTAAACGAAAGAGGTTTTTTTCAGAACAATTTTTAAGAACTCTAACTCAGAGATTGGGCTCTAAATGAGTTTGGTGAGTCAGGTCAAATAATTATGTGAAAACATAACCAACACCACCTTTAATACAAACTCTAATGTTAAAAAGTCAAGGGACAAGAGCCAAACTAAAACAATTTTAAACAAAATTAAAATTGTGATTTTCTCCTTTGGTGATTCTGCTTGTTAACATCAGGTGTCTTCAATAATAGTCAATCATCACTAAATTAATCACTTAATTATCTCATTAACTTTAACACTGCTTCAGTGATAATTTAACACTTTTCAGTGTTCATTTAACACTCTTATTTTAACACCTTAACACCCTTGAGTGTGGTCTCCCATATACTCCCAGGAGAGTTAATTTAACACTGGAATTTTTAATCAATGTGTTTTGTAACAACTGTGATGTCCACAGTTGATGACACATCATAAAACTCAAATTACAAAGGCAAAAAAGGCTAAATGTTATTCCTCCACTATATGCAAACATAAATAATAATTACAAAAGGCTGATATATCAGCTGTAGGTACTTGCCCATTTGATTTGCTTGTCTAGAGTTCCAGACACATGTGATAACCAGTACAACAAGTAAACCACCAGCAACAATCCAACCAATTATCATCAGCTGCTGGCTCTGACCACCTGGCTCTGAACAATAAAAACTGTAATTAGTGTAAAAATGACAATTTCAAGCAAGGTACAAAAACAACAGTATATATCCAGAGCATCAGGATCAAGACCACACAAGCCACAAAACTTCAGAGTCAAATAACCATGGGAATGAACATACTGTATTTAACCATTTGTTTACAATTTTTACCCAGTAAGTTATGCTGCAACACCACACGGTGTTCATATGGGAACCATCAGCAGGGTGTTAAAGTAACACTGAAGCAGTGTTAGAGTTAATTAGATAGTTAAGTGATTAATTGAGTGATGATTGTTTGATTATTGAAGACACCTGATGATAACGAGCAGAATCACTGAAGGAAAGAGAAACACAAGAACTACAACTGACTTCCAGCCACAGCCTTAGATGAAATCAACTGAAAAGACATTAAATCTCTCTTATTACAAACAGACTGACTTTATTTCTGTCATTCATCTACAGTTCTTTTTGAGAATTAACAGGTTTAGATGTTGAAGTTTTCGAAAATGTTTGGATACCATTATGGTGATCAGTGTTTTCTTTAGTTGGGCAGTTTGACTCTTGGCTTTTATGTTAAGTTTGTGGTCTTTGTAACCATGATTATCAAAACATGATTTGTTGTAATGGAGACCATAAACAGAAGCAATCAGGTGATATGGTTTATACCATCAAAGAAAAAACTGGTTGTCTAGTCCCATCACTAACTGAAAGCTGTTGTGCCTTGCAAATTATTTTCACCAACAGAACCATCATGTCACAGATCAGACATTTTGAATTTTTAAAAAAGATGAGACACACCCACAGGCATCAAGTATCAGTATAAAACTCACGACTCCCAGCGTAAAGCATGTCACCATTGACAAGAAACATTTGCTGGTTCTTGATGTCTGTGGGTGTGTCTAACGTTTGATATGTGGCATTAAAGTACTGTTGGGTAAATAACTTAAAAATAAACAACCAATTTTGGTCAGTGATGGGATTAAACAATCAGTTTTCATCTTGATTGTATAAACCATATCTCCTGATTGCCCAACTAAATGAAACACTGATCACCAAACATTTTCAATAAAACGTCAACATCTAAACCTCTGTTAATTCTCAAAAAGAACTGTAGATGAATGACAGAAATAAAGTCAGTCTGTTTGTAATAAGAGAGATTTAATGTATTTTCAGTTGATTTCATCGAAGGCTGTGGATGAAAGTCAGTTGTAGTTCTTGTGTTTTTCTTTCACTGATTGTGCTTGTTATCATCAGGTGTCTTCGATAATCAAACAATTATCATTCAATTAATCACTTAATTTAATATCTAATTAACTCTTACACTGCTTCAGTGTTACTTTAACACCCTGCTAGTGCCCAGCTAACAGAATTTTGTTATAAGAATGTTCTCTAAATATTCAGTGTTGGTTCTGGGAACATAAAAAATTAGACGAACATTTTTAAAAGGTATAATGTTCCTCAAACATTCTTTCAACTTAATTTTGATTAACAATTCAACATTCCAAGAACATAAAAATGGCAATTTTACATTGTGACCTCATGCTGAGGAAAGGTTAAATTACATGTATTTTCCAAGTATAGAGCATGTATTTAAAATGATACTAACAAAATTATTTAAAAATAAAAGCAATGAATGTCCTGAGGATCCAGATTTCCTTTAGATGTAACTTTTTAAGTATTTTTATTTTGATGAATTTATTTATTTTTAACATAAAAAGGACTTTTGTGTGTAGGACATGTTTTGTCCCTTATCTAAAGAATCAGTGAACTGTTGGTATATCTATTTTATTCTCTGGCTCTTTGCTTTCATGGGTCACTCTCTCTTTGCCTCCTCTTTTCTTTGTCTCTTTCTCTCTTTCTTTACAAATGATGTGCTATCTAGATCTGATTGGGTATTAACTTTAAAGTGCTACCTATTTCAATACAGTATCATCACACTATAGCAACACTGTAAAAAGAAGTGTACAGTTTTCTACCATCTTGCTGTTAACATTTCTTTAGCCATTCGGTAATCCTGCAGCCTGAACTACTGTATAGGCAAACCACCCTTACATGAGAGGAAACAATATAGTAGCTCATGGCATACCTGAAAAATGCAGCCATAGATAAGCTTCTCAAATAAACACTAATATCAAATATGAAAACCTGAACAAAGTTCCGTGATGTCCAGATGTTTGGTCTGGTTGCTGACGGAATTGTTGATCACACAGCTGTAGGTGTTTTTATCCTGATATTCCACCTCCAGAGGTAGAGAGAGACTGATGCTGAGATCAGACACACTGATGCTGGACAATAAACTGTTTCCTTTGTACCAGGAGAGAGTCACATGACTCACATTCACAGCTGAACACAGCAGTGAACATTTCTGACTTGATGATGATGAAGAGCACTCTCTGGTAATGACCGGAACTGGCAGATGAGCTGGAAAACATGAGAGAAGAAATAAATGATTTTGTCTCAGGATCAAAAATTGAATAAACAATATACAACTTGATTAGTTTTCATTGTTCACTGATATTGAGATGTGTACATCAATCAGATTGATGGTATAGACTATTTGTCTCTCTCTATATTGTCTATTCATCATCTTTAATTGTGTTTCACTCTATATCTTTCTATTGTACTTTAACATTAAATTCAGACTAGAACTGAAATCATTTATTCAGTTTACTCACCATAAACAGTAACTTTGAAACCCCAACATCTGGAAGGTATACTGTTAATCTGTAGTTTATAGTACCCATTGTGTGATTTGGTGGTGTTTATGATGGTGAGATCTCCAGTTTTACTGTCCAGCAGGAGTCTGCCACTGAATCTCCCATCACAGTTATATAGATGAATATTTTTTTTAATGATTTCAGCAATGAAAGTCTTTTGAAACATCCACAATACATGATCTGTCTCCTGTATGTCTAAATTAGCATGTAGAGTGATGGAATTTCCCTCCTTCACTGGCATCTCTGTCTGTATTATATCTGTTTCATAATCAAAACAGCAAAATCATACAAAACAGTTTTCACACACAGTTAAAGGGGTCATACTGTAAAACTTTACAGGTTATTTCCAACAGTATTATACTGTATTTTCATAAAACAGTAATACGCAGTATCTTTTACAGAGTGACTGTAAATATACAGCAGTTTTCTGTTTCATTCATAATTCAGTATCATAATGTAGAGGCATTGCATTGATTTATTTTTTCTTCTGCGCTCATTTTAAATTTCTAGGTCAAGCAAATAGCCTACATTTTAATTTCTCTCCAAACACGTTTAGTTATTTTGTCTACTATTCAGGGTTTAACGTGAACATTAAAAGATGTTGGAGTGAATTTGTGTGTACATTTAAGCTTTTGTGAGCATCAGTTTGCCTTTGAAGCATGATAAATACACTGTTAGACTTTACCAGGCTTTTTTACATTTAAATACTGGCAACACTGTTGCCAGTAACTTATTGTAATCTACAGTATGTTACTGTAAGGATACCATGCACTAAATTAAAACTTAAGTTAACTCATTTCATTTGCAGAAACCAACTACCTTAAATTGTCCAACTGCCATTTAAATATATAAACATATATTTATGACATGTTTACTAAGTGAGCATATTACTACTGTGAACTTATTTCATTTGAATCCACTAAAAATAATCTTTTAAAAAAAATGAATTTTTATTGTATCAACAACTACACAGTCACCACCTGTTTAAAAAAAAAAAAAAAAAAAGCAACATGCAACATATCACCAATGTTTTTTGGTCTTCTCCTGGAATGAAGCACAGGCTCTACTCTTCAGCGCAACGGTGACCCACAAAACTCAATTTTATAGTGTTTTTTTTCCTTAAAGTTTATTACTGTTAAAAAACATTTTGTAGGTGTGTCTTTTTATCTCATACTCTAGTTTCCACACTACAAAGAGTGTGTATTCTGTCAAAGATGATTGTTTACAACGTTTTGGAAGCGTTGATAATTGTAGCCAATCACAGACATATATATGTTGAGTGTGTGAACACACAATGGCTAATCAGAGGTGTTTAAGAATCCACTCAACAGCACACAAAATAGGCTAAGCTGGTATCATCACATTTTTTAAATTTCAAAATACCCAAGTTGGTACCTTTGACAACACTATTCCCAGGTTTATTTTAATGTTCAGTTGGACATTTAGAGGAGTTTCTGTTATTGAATTTTGTGGTTATCATTGTGGTGAAGAGTAGTGCTTGCGCTGTGACACTGATTTTTTTTTTTTTTTTTTTTTTTTTTGCTCAGTACTGACATCAGTACTGTGAGAAAAAAACCTGCTAATAGCATTAAAATGAAAGTGAAAAAGTATTTTGTTATTTTATTATATACATTGTATATACTGATGAACATCATTGTTATTTCAACTACACTGTACAGAAATTTTATTTGAGATAATAAAATTGTCTTTAACACAAAAAGACTGTAGTTTGTAATTAGTTTATTCAAAAGCTAAAACTATATTTGGGTTTAATAGTAGAAATTAGAATTCTCCAAAATAAAAATTTAAGTTGTAAGTAAAAAAAAAATATATATATATATATATATATATATTCAAGGTCTCTAATAAACAGTATTTTAACTTTGTGTGAATGCATTTTTTTTTCTTGGGCAGAATAACCATTTTAATTGATATTAAATTAAATTTTAAAGTTTCAACCAAATCAAAAAAAAATAGTTTGAGAAAAACAAATAAATTTAGCTGTAACAAATTACAGTATTTTTAGGTATGTCCAAAGTATCATTTTTTGCTGTGTAGGGCTATACAAATTTTTTCTCAATATATCAAATTATGTGACATACCTTCACATGTCTGACAGAGCTGCATAATGTCCAGATGTTTGGTCTGTTTGCTGATGGGATTGTTGATCACACAGCTGTAGGTGTTGTTATCCTGATGTTCCACCTCCAGATGTAGAAAGAGCCTGCTGCTTAGATCAGACATAATGATGCTGGACAATAAACGGTTTCCTTTGTACCAGGAGAGAGTCACATCACTCACATTCAACACTGAACACATCACCAAACATTTGGACTCCGATGAAGAACATTCTTGATACGCTCTGGTAATTTTAGGAATTGGGAGCTGCAAACCACAAGAAACTCATTAAGAACAAAAATACAATATAAAAATTAAAATAAAGAAAATTTGATCAAAGCTGAACCACTCTGACATATTTACAGAAATAAGTTGAATTATTACAGTTAAATTAGTGTAGGAATCTTCCGGCAGCACTTTCATTTCATCTGACTCTGCACCTGAAACTGATGAGAACAATTTACAAAACTGCTAACAGTGTACAAAAGTTTCAAATAAGCCTATAGGCTATTTTACGAATGAATTTGTTGTGTGGTTAACAGAAAAAAACTAGGCTATTAAAATAAAAACTTACCACATAAAAGCAACAAAAAGAGCAAAAGAAATGAGCGCTCCATGTTCACTTACAGGAATATTAAGTCTGCAAATAAGAAAAACAATAAGTCAAATTTCTTAAACGAATACATTTGAAAATGAAAATAAAAATAAACATTTCCTAAATGCAATTAAGCGTTTAAGCTTTCATTCGCCATTACAAAAACTATTAGCCTACAGATTTATGTAGTGATGATAATACCGTGTTTTTTAATAATTAGCCTAAGGTCGGTTCGTCTGAATATACAACACGGATTGTACAGCCGCTGTGAGAAAAAAACCTGCTAATCGCTTTAAAATGAAAGTGAAAAAGTATTTTGTAATGAGTTATATGCCAGTAAGGAATCCGCTGCGATCACAATTTTTTAACCCCAGTCACGCTACCATCCGTTTTTTTTTTTTTTTACCTTATAAGTGCATTAGTCAATAAGACGTGTCAAAAATGTCCTGAGCAGTGTCGGTTACGAAAATAAACCAATTCGTTTCGGCTTCGTTTATTGAAATTACAAACTAACATAGGCAAACTAACACAGGAAAAATAGAAAACTATTATAGCCATATACATATAGCCTAAATATCGCAATAATGCTTAAAAAGAAAAGGCTGGCTGGTGTTTGTAATATGTCATTTATTTAACGAGACATTTGCCATTACAATATATAGGAATACATTAGAGACAATAAATGGCATTGTTAAGCCTTAGAAAAAGATATAGGGCACTATCCAGATATAACAGGCTAAATATATTCTAGACCATGTAGTGCAACACCACTGCATTATTAGATAGTTCTTGTCTCATGGTTTGTACATTGACAGTGCAAGTGCATCTTACCTGAAGGTAGGGGCCCAGCTAACAGAATTTTGTTATAAGAACATTCTCTAAATATTCAGTCTTGAAACTTAAAAAATACCGTTTCTTGATGTTAGGGGAACGTTCTTTTTTATGAGGTATGATGTTCCTCAAACGTTCTTTCAACTTAATTTTGATTTAAAATTCAACATTCCAGGAACGTTGATTTGTAACATTCCAAGAACATAAAAATGTCCAGTTTCCTTAATGTTAGTAGAATGTTATTTAAAGGTTAGTATGATGTTCCTGAAACATTCTTTCAATCATTCAAACACCTGCTGTGAACAAACACTGAAAGAAAGAGAAATAAGAACACAAACTACAACTTTCTTCAGCCACAGCCTTAGATGAACTGAAGATAAAAGACATTAAATCTCTAGATCTGATTAAACAACTCCACAAACAACATTACCAGCTTCACTTATTACTAACCAGACTGACTTTATTTCTGACACACACCTACAGAAGTTCTTATTGAGAATTAACAGAGGTTTAGATGTTGATGTCTTATTGAAAATGTTTCGTTTGAGGTCACCATCGTGGAGATCAGTGTTTGCTTTAGTTGGGCTCTTGACCCTTGACTTTGTTGAGTTGTTTCTTTTTCAGTGTTTGTAGGTGTTTTTAGAAAAAGTTTTTGCACTGATAAAACAGATCAACATATCTGATTTTAACAGCAAGTAATTGCAGGTTTAATTGAAGAATAATTGGAAAGTATAACCCTCAACCAGTGTGATAAAGATCATTTATAACACCATTGTTGCTTTTCAGATTCTGGAGTACACTTGAACCCATCTTTGTATGAAAGACCTATGTTAAATGAAAAAGTATGTTAAAAGCACATTTTAGTTCATATTCATGGTGTCTCAAAATAGCACAGTTGAATACACTTAGATGTTCTTAAGATTATCTTTTTTAATCTCTTAAAGTTTAAGGGTTCTAATGCAATTACTTGAATTTCTTTTCAGTTACAATTCAGTAAATTCCATTTTCTGTTTCTTGTGGCCAAACATAAAACTAAAGAAACTAAGAAATACATTCTGGCAGTGGAAAATGATGACATTGTCTTAAAATAGTGCCTTTATTGCAACATTGTGTGATGTCTGGAAAAAACACATGACAAAACTACTGCTCAATCATGTGTAAGCGAACAGATTTCTGTGGTAGCAGCTGGAGTTTCCTCAGACAGACAGATTTTCTTTTTCTTTTTCTTTTGCATACAGAAACAGAACACTGCATGCACAAAACGTTGTTTCTGCGTAATGAATCTCTTCCTTATCAGTCCGAACTGCTTAAAAAATAATTTCTTTGTTGTTCAAAGCAGTAAAACCTCAATCTCAAAGTTATATGTATAAAAACGATATTTTTGCACTTCTCTTGAATTCGGTTTTTATTAGATATGTCATGAATATGGCTCCCACGGCTCATCCTCCGGACCGCCGGAGGGAGCCATCTCCGGAATATTGACTCTTTGCCATTCGGACTCCATTTCCCATAGGCCCTCATTCCTGGGACTGATTGCACTTTCACCTGCACCACATCACACACACTATTTAAGCCTCACACGCACAACACATCTTTGTGAAGTCTTGATTTGCTACGGTAGTCATTTCTGAGCGTTATTTCTGTGGACTGATCTCTTGTTATTACCCGGACCATTTGTTATCTGTGAACCTCTGCCGCCTGCCTTGAACTTTGCCTGTACCTTGGACTGTGATTGTTTGCTGCCTGTCTTGATCTCTGCCTGTGACCCGTCTCTGATTCTCGCTGCCTGCCTCGACCCCTGCCTGTCCCTGACTACGGTATTGCTCTGCCCTTTTCTGTACTGCTGCTGTGTGTAATAAAGCTGCTTATGGATCCACACGCTGTTGACCCATCACTACAAGATACTTGCCTTCCTGTCCATTTTGTATGGCTTTGTTGTGACAGCATTTCAGACCTACAGCTACAGCCACAGCCAGAATCACTCCAACAAAAACTGATATTATGATACACTGTAAAAATTGCCAATTTTTAACTGTAGCATGCTGTTTTCCGTTAAAACAGTAATATACCATAGAAAACAATGCATTCTGGGTAATATTTGATGTTTTCTAGAAAGTAGCCTACAGCAATTTACCGTGAATTAACAGCACTCAAAGTCGACACTCAGAGGCTGTGTTCCAAATCACACCCTGTACCCTCATTTCCTATTCCCTTTGTTTACTAATATAGTCCACTTGACATTGAATGAAAACACGTGTGTGAATTCAGACACTGATGAACACCTGCTGTTAACAAGCAGAATCAATGAAGAAGAGAGAAACAACAAGAACAGAAAGAGATGAAATCAACTGAATATGAAAGAAGACATTAAATCTCTCAAGATCTGATTAAACAACTCCACAAACAGCATTACCAGCTTCATTTATTACTAACCAGATTAAAGGCTTGTTTGACTTGAAGCAGCGCAGCACAGACCGATCAGCGGCTGATTTGAAGCAATGCATGCTGATAAAAAATTTTGTCCAACTTGATACTCTTTTTATTGTTTAACCCTCCTCTGCTGAGATCTTGAGAGAATTAATGTATTTTATCTTCAGTTGATTTCATCTAAGGCTGTGGCTGGAAGTCTGTTGTAGTCCTTGTGCTTCTGCTCTTTTTTTTTTTTTTTTTGCTCTTGTTGTTTCTTTTCCTTCAGTGATTATGCTTGTTAACAGCAGGTGTTCATCACTAATTAGGTTGGCTTGAAAAAGATTTACGGTTTTCCTAAAAATGACTATCAAAATTCGGAAAAAATCCCATAGACTTACATTGACGTTATGTTCAGACTCCAACTGTCAAAAATTCAAATCTAAAAATCTAAGTCTATAAATGAAATGCAAATCTATCAATGAAAATGTGTTTGTGGCCAAAGAAAATAGGTAGATATTAGAAACATTCAACAACAAGACTTTGTACATAGCAGCTGTCCAAAATGTAGCCATATGCATATTGAACTCAATTATTTTTATTTTTTTGTGGCCTAAACAGAAAAAAATATAAAATTTATATATTAAATATAATTAAATATAGTTTTTCACAAAACTGAAAATGTTTGTGCACATTTTAGTTGTAGTTGTGACTATTTTGTAATGCATAATCTATTACTGAAAGTTGGGCCTAGAAACTTGTATCTTATAAAAAGCCTTTCAGTATAGTTGTCATGCATTTCTGTTATCTAATAAATGTTTGCACCTCTCACAGGCCCATGTCAGACTCTCTTTTTTCCCCTGCTTTATCAATATCCAAGTATCATAGTTTAAAAAAAAAAATCTCAACAAAAATACAACAACCAGCAATTTGTGCCTATGGCTTTATTTAAATGTATTCAAATGGCTTTTTCTGTCATGACACCAAAACATAAGAAATTATACAGTGAGGTGTTTCTAAGGTTAATTGAACAAACAGTTCAAATAAACCAGTTCATTAAAATTATATTTTTCCAATCATACTTTAAAGTGCCCCTATTATGCCTTTTTAAGGTTCCTAATATTGTTTTGGGAGTCTCCTACAACAGGTTTATATGCATGCAAGGTCAAAAAACACTTTTGTTTTCTCATAATATACATTTAATTTCACCAAAGATTGGTAAATGATTCGTTAGAAGCAGTTCAAAGAATCAGTCTCTCTAAACCCCTCCGTTCCGTGAAACTACACTGCTCTGATTGGTCAGATGGCCCAATCCTTTGTGATTGGTCTACTGCGCGCATCGCGTGCCCATTGTCATAACTGAATGACAGCTATCAATTCACAAGACATTGTATACAATGTATGGACAGATATGAACAATATATGGAAAGTCTCTGAAGATCCTCTGTGCTTTCCTCACACACCACCTGGTGTAGATTTCCAGGAGGGAGGGACGCTCACCTCCAACAATGTTCTGTGCAGTTCGTAATGCTCTCTGCAGAGATTTGCAGTTGAGGGCAGTGCTGTTCCTATACCAGGCAGGGATGCAGCCAGTCAGGATGTTCTCCACAGTACATGTGTAAAATGATTTGAGGGTTTGGGGCTCACGCTGAACTTCCTCAGCTGAGGAAGAAAAGACATTGATGAACCTTCTTCAGTACCGCATCAGTGTGGATGGCCATGTGTGGTCCCCAACTAACAGAATTTTGTTATAAGAACGTTCTCTAAATATTCAGTGTTGGTTCTGGGAACATTTTTATAAGGTATATGTTCCTCAAATGTTCTTTCAACTTAATTTTCTCTAGTTTTCATTAGCTCTGGAATTGATGTGTTAGGAGAAGAAAATAATAAACTCAAAAATGTGATAGAAATCATTTTTAACGCTGAACTGATTTATGTTGGATTGCCCAAAACTAATAATAAAAAAAAAATAAATAAAAAAAACTAAAAACGACACACTTACACATCAGCACTCATCATACAAACCTCAACAATGGTGACAATAAAAAAAAAATATTCAGCAGCATAATTTATTCATGCCGCAATGCATGCTGGGAATCATGAATGTGTTTTGTATGCTGGCATGAAGCGTCACCATTGTTGTGTTTCATATGCCGAATGTTGATGTCTGTGTATAAATGACACAGAAACATGTTTTAAACAAAAAGTTAACAATGACAGTGTTGCAAATGATATTTTTCACATTGGTTGAGTTTGATACAGCATTTCAATTTCATAAATAAGCAATTGTTTAAACCAGTTATTTGTCTACATGTTTTCTGAAAACACTTCTTATTGCTGATAATGAAGCAACTTTATGATAGTCAGGGGTCAAAAGCTCAACTAAAGCAACCACCAATCTCCATGATGGTGACCTCAAACGAAACATCTAAACTTTGGTTAATTCTCAATAAGAGCTTCTGAAGATGTGTGACAGAAATAAAGTCAGTCTGGTTAGTAATAAGTGAAGCTGGTAATGCTGTTTGTGGAGATGATTAATCAGATCTTGAATGTCTTTCATCTTCAGTTCATCTAAGGCTGTGGCTGAAGAAAGTTGTAGTTTGTGTTCTTATTTCTCTTTCTTTCAGTGTTTGTTCACAGCAGGTGTTTGAATGATTGAAAGAACGTTTCAGGAACATAATTCTAACCTTTAAATAACATTCTACTAACATTAAGGAAACTGGACATTTTTATGTTCTTGGAATGTTACAAATCAACGTTCCTAGAATGTTGAATTTTAAATCAAAATTAAGTTGAAAGAACGTTTGAGGAACATCATACCTTATAAAAACGTTCCTGTAACATCAAGAAAACTGGACGTTTTTAATGTTCCCAGAACCAACACTGAATATTTAGAGAACGTTCTTATAACAAAATTCTGTTAGTTGGGGACCACACATGGCCATCCACACTGATGCGGTACTGAAGAAGGCTCATCAATGTCTTTTCTTCCTCAGCTGAGGAAGTTCAGCGTGAGCCCCAAACCCTCAAATCATTTTACACATGTACTGTGGAGAACATCCTGACTGGCTGCATCCCTGCCTGGTATAGGAACAGCACTGCCCTCAACTGCAAATCTCTGCAGAGAGCATTACGAACTGCACAGAACATTGTTGGAGGTGAGTGTCCCTCCCTCCTGGAAATCTACACCAGGTGGTGTGTGAGGAAAGCACAGAGTGCTGGGTCCCCGGTGATGTGAACTTGAAGTAGCTCAAATAGTTCATCAGCACCACTGATGCACAGTAGCTTTTTCTCAAGCAAGGGATGAAGTCCTAGTACAAGAAAACATGTATTTAGGAGGTGGTAAATCAATAAACAATATATAATATTATTATTTATAATTGTTGCACTGGACTTACCATTTGTTATCTCCCAGTTCTCACGGTTGTGATGTTTACTTTTATGTTCCATAACATCTGAGTTGTCACAGTAGAGCTGTTTGGGAAATCAGTCTTCACATCGGATAACTGATGGTTTCAGGCTGCAGTGCTGCACTTGGTGGCCACAGAATACTCCCGTCAACAAAGACTCCATCATCTCTGGCCTCAGACCCGCTTCTCTTCAGTCTGGGCCATGCAAACTGACCACTTCTGTGAAGACTGACCTCAGCATTGAGTGTTTTTAGTCCCAGCTGACAGCTCTCCTACCTCTTGATGTAGTCTTTCTGTACAAGTAAAAATTAGACCATACAAGCAGTCATAAGTCAGTAATGTATTGAAAACTCTTTAGTACATATACAACATGCCTATTTCTTCATCAACTAACTTCATCCTCCTTCAAACAATCAGACAAAACAATAAGTCAATAATAACTCGTGAGCAATAGTTTTGGTGAATACAGGTGTCAGTACTCACCATATTCAGTAATTTCCTGCCCAAATTCCAAATATGGTGGCACAGCTGATTACATGCAGCTCGTTTAAATAACTTCACGATTAACAATCTAACATGAAGTTTGTTTTTGTTTTTTGTTTTTTTGTTTTTATCAGAACAATTTTTAAGAAATCCTTTGTATTTTATTGTAAAAGCTGATCTTCTGCTGTAGAATCACAGTGCTGCTGTAATCAATAATGTAAATCTAATTCAGAGATTGGGCTCTAAATGAGTTCAGTGATTCAGATCAAATAATGATTATGAGAAAACATAACCAACACCATCTGTGGCCTGTTGCACAATACCGGTTTCAGTTTCTACCCAGGTAAGTTCAAGATTAGTTTGAACAAACTCTGTTTTTTCAGGCTCATGAAGGTGGATTGGTTTTTAGCGGGTGTTCGATAGCAGGTTTTAAAAAGGTCAGACTGTATTAGGTGATGGTCTGTTGCTAGCTTTCCTCAATGGGGTGTCGGTTAGAACACACTGAATCGGATCAGTTCCATGAAAAGGGGGTTTAATGTTGATAGTTTGGGTGGTACACAACACAGCACACAGGCTTTACAGGCTTTTGTGTGTATAAATTTGGGTGTGGTCTACAAATGATATATATTAACAAATATGTCTTGAGTATTATTACACAACATTATTTCAATTAACAGCCACAAATCTCTCAAATAAAGTTCTCAAGTTAAATCTAGAATGAAATGAAGAAATCAACAACCTTCATAAACCCGAAAAACCAGAGTTTGCTCAAACTAATCTTGAACTTACCTGGGTAGAAACTGAAACCGGCTTTATGCAACAGGCCACTGATGAGTTTGTGTGTTTAACCGATGCTGGGCATCACACTGCGACCAGTCAAAATTCCCCACCAGGTTTGACAAGGAAATTGTAGTTTATGTTCTACCTTTTCACAATACACTCAACAAAAACCAGTATAAATTAAAGTATAAATATATGAATTAATTATTATTTATAACAATAAAGTATAAATTATAATGGTACATTTGAATTGTTCATTTTTTAACAGAGGCATCCAATAACGCCGCAGACAGCAACGCTGGAAATGAGCAACAACCTTTGATTGACAGATTATCCTTGCAGTTCATCCCTTTGTGCTGCAAATAGACATTTCCAAAGCACATGTCAGGATTTATAAAAAAAAATTAATTTTTAAATTCATAATCCTTTTACTTTTTTATTTGTAATATTGTGCACAAATTTTAAATAAAAATTCCTCTTGTATGGAGTTAAGGATTCAAATAACAAGTAATCAACAAATAAATACTGATGATGCTTGTGGCAAGCAGATGAAATCAGAATATAAAAGGATATAAACAATATCATCTGTTTGCCTGTATATGCATCATCAATAAGGTGTATGCTGAGATTGATCTTTTAATATCACTGTTTTAGTACATTAAGGCACTTATGTTTTTCACATTTGGCGTTTTAGAACGTCCCGCTGTTTTTAGTGATTGAAATCCTGCAGCAGGTGCTGTAGAATATGTTGATCCAGGAACATGTCTTACTTGGCAAAATCACAGGCAATAATATTTTTGTTGGTTTCTCTTAACAATCTGTACTATTTGGGAGTAAAAGGTGTAGTTACATGAACTTAAATGTAATAATTGAGTCACCATTATAAAATGATTTGCAGGGGCATGGTTTAACTTAACATTTACACCACATCTGAAAGTAAAAAAAAAAAAAAAAGTTATAATAACTTAATATAAATAACATGTTGATCAAAAAATAAGTTCATACCACTTACTAAATACTACCTCTGGTTGAATTTATTCAAAAATGCATGCAGGTTGCTGCCTCAATTTTTCAGAGTGTCCAATAATTCAAACTGCAGTATACATAAAGCGGTAAGAGAAAATGGTAACACTTTACAATAGGTTCATTAGTTACATTAGTTAACTACATTAGTTAACATGAACTAATAATGAACTGCACTTATACAGCATTTATTATTCTTTGTTAATGTTAATTTCAACATTTACTAATACATTATTAAAATCTTGTTAACATTAGTTAATGCACTGTGAACTAACTTGAACAAACAATGAACAGCTGTGTTTTCATTTACTAACGTTAACAGAGATTAGTAAATACAGTAACAAATGTATTACTCATGGTTAGTTCATGTTAGTTAATACATTAACTAATGTTTAACTAATAAACCTTATTGTAAAGTGTTACCGAGAAAATGTCTATGAGTTAGAAATGATCTAGACTTGAATATAGCTATATGAGCTCATGCAGTTGGCAAACAAGTTTCAGGGGTTTTGTTTGTTTGTTTGTTCGTTTTGTAATTTGCCACATTTCAGCATTGATTATTTCCTGAGTGCTGCTGAATCCACATAAATGCATTCAATAGAATAAACATGTTTTATTTCGCTTGAAGTAGTTGAATTCTTTCATTTGTTTTGCACACATTGAAACTTGTAATTTTGTTTGATCCAGCTTGTTTTCCCAGTAACAGACACCAGTGTTGGGGGTAATGCATTACAAGTAACTTAGGTTATGTAATCAGATTACTTTTTCAAGTAAATAAAGTAACACATTACTTTTTCAATTTACAACAAAATATACAAGTTACTTTTTCAAATAAGTAACACAAGTTACTTTTTTCACATTTATTGACTGACAGCTCTCCTGTCCCCATGTTGAGAGAAATAAAGGTCAGAGGTGTTGTGTGCGCTGTGAGCATGATGGTTATTGTAGTTCTAGACTAAATGTGAACATGCATTTACTCATCTCACTTGCACAAAAACATTCAGTATTCGTCAGAATGAATAAAAACAGTGAAATTCAATCTCAGAATTTTATACAAACCTGTAATAATTAACTATATTAAATTACAAAAATTTCACTTTTGGTGTGAAAGGGCCTTAACATTTACCAAAAATAGAAAAACAATTTTGTTGTTGTTTTAAAACAAACAAGCAAGCCCAGCCCAGGTGAGAAAAAGTAATGCAAAAGTAATGTAACGCATTACTTTTCAAAAAAAAGTAACTAACCCAATTAGTTACTTTTTTAGGGAATAACGCAATATTGTAATGTATTACTTTTAAAGTAACTTTTAAGTATTTTTAAGTAACCTTCCCCAACAATGACATACACCTCAATTTTCCTAGGTTGAGCTCTTATTTAAAGGGGGAATTCTGGAATGGCTCTGCCATTATATTCCATCATCATGTAAATGAATTGCCAAAATGCATAAAAAGTTTTCAGTTGTGTGCCAGCCAGGTTGTGAAATTTGTGCAAGTATTTCAAAGCTAAAATACAGAACTACAGATTCCATTGTTAATGTTTTATGAACATTAATGTTTATTTATTATTAATATAATTTTATTTGTCTTCAAAGTGACTATAAATTTTCATTTAGTTTTTCATTGCACACAATCATATATTTATCAAATCAACCAAGTACATATAAACACACACAAACACCCACAGACATATAAACACACATTCACACACTGCTAGTTTTTTTCCCGACTTTATCTTATATGACACCATTTTTCTACATTCTTATAGCATTGCTCATTGTTATGTGTATTTTTTTCAGACTTCAAGAGTAGTTCATATACTGTAATGTTTAAATTCTAGTAAAATATGATGCATTTTTTGTTGCTTCAGTCATGGAAAAAAAAATATAATAAAAAAAAGTTGGCACAAATTTTAGACTCGGTCATTTCTACATTGGAGAAGAGCAAATATCAAGTGGGTCATTTTTTTCTCAGTGGGAAAAAACAAGTGCAGGGGTTAAAAGCAAAGAAAAAGTGAAGTAGAAAAAGCATTTCGAAAGGGAGGGGCTCTGATGGGGCTGTTATTTTAAGGAACGTGGTTTGTACTGTGGGACGCATTCAGACACACTTTGACTTTTGTGCAAGAATATGCGTCACTCATGTTTGTTGCTCTGTCTTTTCTTACGGCTCTTCAATGGTAATTAGATTTACGTTCATGATTTCACCTTTTGCTGCTGTGGTAGAACAAGAATCTTTTTTATTTGAATTTTTGAAATGTTTTATAATACCAAGATAGTAGATAGGTAGCAACTGTTCATCTCTGTTAATCTATCATTACCGACTGTGTTTCAGGTGTTTGTGCATATGAATTGAAGTCAGTATCCGGGACTGAGGGAGATTCTGTCACTCTAAACACTGATACTACAGTAGAGGGACATGATCATATAATGTGGACGTTTGAATCAAAACACCTCCCAATTGCTCACATTTATTCTCCCATTAACGCTCATAAAAATTATATTGATTCTGAGGTTTTTGGAGACAGACTACAGGTGGACTATAAAACTGGATCTCTGACCATCAGGAACATCAGAATCACAGACTCCGGACTTTATCATGTAAATAAAGTCCTTCCTACCAGAAGAGCGGAGTCAACGACATTTAACGTGACTGTTTATGGTGAGTGTTGGTATTCTGGATGTGTGTTCTAATATTAAATAACATGAAGGGTTTTTAAAAAAAAAAAAAAAAAAAATCATAATGGTTGTAGAATTTTTTTTAGTTCTGTGTACTTGCTTTGTGGCCATCAAGGTGAATGTTCTGTTATTAGCAGCATTTATGTTTTGGACATTAAAGTAAGCATTACAATTTTTTTTTTATACTATTGTGTTTTACAGGTTTCTTGTACACCACCACTCCCAAGAACAAGTCCAGAAACTGTTCATCAGAAAGATCATCAGTGATATATTTTTTTCTTTTTCTTTTTTTCTTTGGTAATTGATGCGATGGAATTTTTAATTAATCATAACTAACATTACTCTTCCTTGTAGGATTAATATTTATATGCTTTTGAAACCTAAATGTCCCCAAACCTTGGGCCAAAGTCAGTGTGTGTTTGAATCATATCTGAATAAAACAAAAGGGGAAATGAAACTTAGGGACAGCTAGAGAACTATATAAATATAATAGCCCCATGATATTGAGTAACCAACAAACTAATAAACACATTTGGGCAGATCTAAATGTGCTTTTACCTAGTAACAGAAGGGTTTGAAACAATCATATTGTATAATGCTTTGCCATAAGCAGTTGTATTCTTTTTGCTGGTGGGATTGTCTGTGATTGATACGAGGTCCTCCGGCTGTGATTAAAGCATATTCTATGGCATTGTCTGGTGTCTGTTTGTTTTTTTGTTTGTTTGTTTGTTTGCGCAGCAGACTAGACACTAAAGAATCTTTCTTCTATACTCAAGTGATAGTGTTTAGTGGAGCACTAAAGATCTTATTCTCAAGTGATAGTGCTCAAACAGGTTTAGATGTTGACTGACTCGAACCGATATTGTAGTATGCTTAGTAGAGTATAAATTTATAGGTGACACCTAGTTTAATTTAAGTCAGGTGTGTAGGGGAAAGTCTACCACAGGGACATGCAGCAACATGGAACAAATCTTGGAAAGGAAAATAGTTTAACAGGATCATATTGACATCATAAGCTGATGTCTTGCCTGCACGTGTATTGTTTTACTTCTATTCAGAAACCAGTATTTAAGTCACCCGCTGGGGTGGGGGGAGGATTGCTAATTGCTTAAAGTTTGGATGTTATTTGTATTTCAGCACTTTTTATACAGCACTTTTAGTTGTTTTTTGCACTTTTTCTCAAGATTACATTTTTGTTTTGATGAGGCAGTTGTGGCCTAATGGTTAGACAGTCAGACTGGTAACCCGAAGGTTGTGGGTTTGATTCTCAATACAGGTGTTCTGACAATTTGTGCTACCCTGTCAGATTTTGCTACCTCCCAATGAAACAGTACACAGCAAAACCCCCAGTGTTAAATTAACACTCAAAGTGTACATATGAGTCCATCTTGCCGGGTGTTAAAAAGTAACACTGAAGCGGTGTCAAAGTTAATGAGATAATTGATTGATGATTGAGTGATGATTGACAATTAGTGGTGACACCTGATGTTAATAAGCAGAATCATTGAAGGAAAGAGAGAAAAAAGGTGTTAATTAATGTTTTATGGAATGGTTCATTTCAAGTCACCATGAAAGAGGTCAGCGTTTGCTTTAGTTGGGCTCTTGACTCTTTACCTTTTATTATTAGTTTTTAGTTGTTATGGCCAGAGAAAATATGATCTGGTCGCAATATGTTTTGATGATATTATCATCATGCAATGGCCTGATGTCATTTAGAGCCTGAATCTCTGACTGTATGCTTGATGTTTAGCTTTAGTATTAATGATTGTAGCCCTGTGATTTTACAGCTTGAGATCCAACAGCAGTATGAACAAGAAAAGAAAATAATTTAAGAAAAATACATTATGCACAGAAGCGTTTGCGTTTAGACACACACAGACATCAAGAATCAGCATATGATTCTCAAGAACGGTGACAATAAATAAATACAAAATACTGACAAACATCAACTCTGAACATCACAAAACAAGCTACTGTCACAACAAAACAACAGAAAAATAAAAGCAAACATGAACAATCTACGAAAATTACAGGACAATTCAGCTGCATAATTTATTCATGCAGCAATGCATGATGGGAGCCTACCCCAACCCTACACCTTCGATTTCAACAACGCAAATACAGTAATTCTGTGTTATTTATCATGACATAATGATGTAATATTATTGTACGCACACGCAGTAAGCCCGGGTAGGACAATCTGACAGGTATGAAATGTCAGGACACCGGCAGGAAATAACTGAGGTGCCCTTGAACAAGACACCTAACCCCCAATCGCTCCCCGGGTGCCACCACAATAATAGCTGCCCACTGCTCCAGGTGTGTGACTCCAGGTGTGTGATGGAATTTTTTTTACAGAACGCATCATCCACTCACACCTGT
Source organism: Ctenopharyngodon idella (assembly GCF_019924925.1). Taxonomy (NCBI): domain Eukaryota; kingdom Metazoa; phylum Chordata; class Actinopteri; order Cypriniformes; family Xenocyprididae; genus Ctenopharyngodon; species Ctenopharyngodon idella. The sequence continues at coordinate 6,258,539 of NC_067229.1, forward strand.
TTGAAAGATAAACCGCGCACTCTTATTTTAGCAGAAGCACACAATTCTACCTGTTACAATGTATAAAATATAATGTGCACTGTAAAACAAGCGATTTTATGGCAGCAGGTTACTGATTACAAAGTACATGACAAAAATTGTAGTTAGTAATGTAATCTATTACATGACATATTTAGGGTAATATATTCTGACTACTTTTGGATTACTTTTGACCTAACTTGTTTATCACATTGATGTGAGTAGAATAATCTTGTAACATATTGATATAAAAATACAAAGAAAAAGAAAGTATATTCTTTGTTATCAACAACATGAAGTGCATTAAATATTACATTACGTCAGGGTTTCCCAGTCTGGGGTTTGTGATGAAACTGAAGGGATTCGTGAGATTAGTGAAAAGCTATTAATATTATTAATTAAATCATAAAAGTTCACTAACGTGAACAATCTTGGGACTAACAATATATTTAATGCAAATTAATGCAAATATTATTTGCAAATAGTTCCAAAATGAGTCTCCCCCCTGCCTTGGTTACTGCCTTGGTACAGAAACTTTCTGTTATCAATTAACAGTTTTTTACCATAGCATTTTTACAGTCTTTTAACGTTAAAATCACAATAATTCTTTACAGCGTTAGTTTCCTTTTTTGTATTTTGTATTTTTGTATTAAAATCTGTAAAATATAAATCAACATTTTATGTAAAATTAAACATTGTTCTGTAAAAATACAGAAAATTTCCTTTAAAAAAAAAACATAAATTTGATGTAATACCAAAAAACAAGGAATTCTATGAAATCTAATAGTGGAAAAATATCTGTAAAACAACAGGTATTTCATTGTATAATAAAAAAACAGGACAATTCTGTAAAAAAAATACAGACCATTACATGTAAAAATACATTTATTTTTAACAGTGTACAGTAAACCAGCCATTATCGCAAAATAAACCGTAGCTGACATCATGAGATATACGCAAAGCGACACCCATCCAAAATAGCCAGCTTGATCTCATGAGAAAACATTACTATTTTACTGTGTTTTTTCCTTTCAGCATTGGAATCCATCCATTTTTCTCAACATTTTGTGCTAGGGTCGCGAGGATGCTGATTGGCCATCAGGATTTGCATTATTCCGCTTAATAAATAAATAGGCCTACAACTTTTGATGAAATAATGATGAGCTATTTTTCTTTTGGCCCTTTGCAACTGATTTAACTACAAAAGCTCATTCACTTTTTGTTTAATTTTATGTCCGTGGTGTCACAAATTTAAGCCGACCAAAAGTAGTTTCATAATTTCAGAAGTTTGGGCGAAGATCATGGATCACTAATTTCTGTTGCTCTGTCTGCTCCGGTTTGTTCGATGGTAATTACCTTTATGTTCATTATTTCGTCTTTTGCAATTTTAGAAGAATCTTTTCATTCAGATTTTTAAGATGTTTTATAATCCCAACTTTCCTTTAAGATTTTTATTCTTGTTTGTGATGTTTTAATTAAATCACAATAAAACAACGCTTCTAACTTATTCCCACATAGCAATGTTTTTCTGGCAGTTCACACAGCCCCTTTTCCCTCGGCCCACATGCTGTAAAGAATGACGGCCGTGGAGTGGCACAGATCTGGATTAAAATCAAGGGCCACACATGGGCCATAACTGGCCCGAGTCTCAGCCAATTACTAACCCATTACTGGCCCTGCACTGGGACTGAATAGGTTTTAGTGTTGGTACTGATTCTCCAGCCTTAAGTAAACCAGAAACCCCAAAACTGAGCCAAGCCTAAGCCTTATCTATACTGAAAAAAAATCGTAAAAAAGGTCAATGACTGTCATGTCTAACAAACATTCACTGTAAAATGTGAATATCTTGCAGTTCACAAGAAAGAGCACACATGCATGAATTAATGTAACTATATGTCACTGCATTAGCAACTACAGTTACTGCCTCTGAAATAAAGCAACATGCAGCATAACATCAGTGTTTCTCAGCTCATCACTGACTGAAGCACAGGCTCTACTCTTCAGCACAATGATAACCTCACAAAACAGATGATACAGAAACCCTTTGTCTTGAGAGATCTGTTAAGTGTTTAATGTTCTGTTGCTGCCAGTCATTTGAATTAATTCAGGAAATACATGTAAAATAACAGTGTTTTCTGTAAAACATTTAAGGAAAATTTCTGTTAAAGTTTTTTTCACTTTATTTAAATTAGGATATTTTACTTTAATTTTACGGTTTTTATTTGGCAGCCACTGCTGCCAGTCATTTGATGGTTTTTTTTTTTGTTTGTTTGTTTTTTTACGATCAGTAGTAAAGAATGGAGATAAATATTCCTGAATAAAAGTTTGAATTTGGATCTGTTCCTGTCATAACTTGAGAGAGATAGCTCTGAGATTTAAAGACAGATCATTTTCTGAGTGAGTTCAACAGCAACATCACAGGTGGATTCACATGCACAAACAACAGCTTCTTCTTTGCTGATTTTTAAGCTAAATTGAACTGCATTAGACGGTCATAAATATTCACATTCAACTTTTAAATCTCACTCTACACCAGTTCCTTACCCAAAACATCACATCCCGAAGATTTGAATTACAGCACAGTAATAAAATATGGTGTATTGTATGACTGCATATTAATAAAAATTATGTCCCATGATAAACAAAATGAATGAAATATTGCATAATTATGGTTAAATGATCACAGAAATTTTAATAAATTCAATATTTTAAACTGTAGTATTGTTTAAAATTAATCTTTGAAATGCCAAGTCATAACAGATGAAACATTATCATTTCAAATGAAGTAATTTGTAAATCAGTCAAATCAACTGCATTAAAGTGCACTTAATTGGCCCAAGGTCACAATCCTGATTTGGAGCAGATGATCACTGGATTGATCTGGGTGCCACTCTCCTCCCACCAACAATCATCCCTCATGTTGTTTGCCGTGACCCATGCTGTGCCATCACTGCCACACATGGCCCAGCTCTGGCTGACAGGATACATGCCATTGATGACAGGAGTGACAGCTTGAGGCCACATTCGGGCCAAGATTGCTTGCTATGTGGGTTGTTTCTAGCATTGTTTTGATATTTTGCAGTTTATCTGGACAATAATGAACAGTAAACTGTCCATCTGTCATTCCTCTCTGTGTTTCAGGTGTTGATACAGATGTAAAAACGCAGAGGTGGAAAGTCCAGGGATCAGAAAGTAAAAGTCCTGCCATATTTTTACTCCACCCACTTAAGTAAACTAAAGCAACTAAAGCAAATCCTGATCTCCATGATGGTGTCTTAAAAATTGTGACTTTCTCCTTCAGTGATTCTGCTTGTTAACATCAGGTATCTTCAATAATGGTCAATCATCACTCAATTAATCACTTAATTATCTCATTAACTGTAACGCTGCTTCAGTGGGTGGAATAAAAATATGGCAGGACTTTTACTTTCTGACCCCTGGACTTTCCACCTCTTTAAAAACGTCAGTATTCACAAAGGAGGGAGAATCTGTCACTCTAGACACTGTTACTGAAATAAATCATAACATAATATGGACGTTTGGATCAAAACCCTCATTGCTGACATTTATTCTATTATTAATGCTAATTCTGTATTCTGAGATTTTCAAAGACAGACTATGGTTGAACTTTAAAACTGGATCTCTGACCATCAAAAGCATCAGAACAACAGACTCTGGACTTAAAGGGTTAGTTCACCCAAAAATGAAAATTCTGTAATTTATTACTCACCCTCATGCCGTTCCACACCCGTAAGACCTTCGTTCTTCTTCGGAACACAAATTGAGATATTTTTGTTTAAATCCGATGGCTCCGTGAGGTCTACATAGGGAGCAATGACATTTCCTCTCTCAAGATCCATAAAGGTACTAAAAACATATTTAAATCAGTTCATGTGAGTACAGTGGTTCAATATTAATATTATAAAGCGACGAGAATATTTTTGGTGCGCCAAAAAAAAACGAATTATTTAGTGATGGCCAATTTCAAAACACTGCTTCAGGAATCTTCGGAGCGTAATGAATCCGGAGCGTGTCGAATCCGCAGCTCGGAGCGCCAAAGTCACGTGATTTCAGCAGTTTGGCGGTTTGACACGCGATCCGAATCATGATTCGAGACGCTGATTCATTATGCTCCGAAGCTTCCTGAAGCAGTGTTTTGAAATCGGCCATCACTAAATTTTGTTTTGTTTTTTTGGCGCACCAAAAATATTCTCGTCGCTTTATAATATTAATATTGAACCACTGTACTCACATGAACTGATATGTTTTTAGTACCTTTATGGATCTTGAGAGAGGAAATGTCATTGCTCCATGTAGGCCTCACGGAGCCATCGGATTTAAACAAAAATATCTTAATTTGTGTTCCGAAAATCAACGAAGGTCTTACGGGTGTAATTTTTTTATATTCGTTTTTACAACTTCCTTGCCCACTCTTAACATAAGGGTCTACACAAAATGTTCATCAACAGGAAGATCATCATTGTCCACTTGTTCACCGCTGTGTTCAGGTGTGATTCCAGTTCTGGCAGTTGGAATATTTTCCTACTGGATTTACAAGAAACAAAGACAAGGGGGTATATTGTCTGCTGCTAATGAGGATTGATTAAAGTGATAGTTCACCCAAAAATGAAAGTTCTGTAATAATTTACTTACCCTATATTCAGCACAACATGATCATAATAGCATTATTTTAACATCCATCAATCTTGTCTGAACTTGTGTTCTCTTCATTCTGATCAAATATTCTGAAACAGTATTAAGGTCACCCGTTGGCTCTAGTTTTTGTTTCCTTGGATTTTGTATAAGCTTAAACTTAAAGTTTAGGGGTCAGTGCCATTTCAGCACTTTTATTTTAGCTTTTGTTTTGCACTTTTTCTAAAGTTTTCTTTGAGTCTGTCTCGGTCTATATTGGTTGTCACGTGCTCAAATATTCCTTTTGGTGCAACAAATTCCAAGTTAAACGTCCTGTAAATTGTGATTTTGAAGACATTTTAAAACTGCATATTTAAAAATGTTTTTTTTATTTATATTTGTCATTAATGAGCCCTCTAATGAGTGTCCTTTTGATAATATGGGATGGGATAGGCTGCGTGATTCCATTTGCTGACCAGTTTGCTATTCACACAATAATGAGGTTACAGACTTACTGATATTCAGTACAACAGCACGATAGTGAGGGTGGCTTTTATAGTTATTATTGATTACCTTACATTTTAGGCCAAATCTGGCTATACAGTTCTTTTCTCTCTCTCTCTCTCTCTCTCTCTCTCTCTCTCTCTCTCTCTCTCTCTGCTAATGAAAATGGTTCATTAGCATCAAACTTTTAGCATCAACTCACGAAACCCTGTCCTGATGAAACAGAAAATATGTGTGATGAAACAGGCAGCCATTTTAATGATGGTTGAAAGATATTAGCTAGTTATTTTTTATACCTAATGTAAAAATGTACTTATGGAAATAATCATGAAAACGGTTTTAATTCATTAATAAATAAATAATAAAACTTTAATTTTGCAGATTTTTTTCTACATTTCTTGTCCTGGTCATCACTATGAAGAAATAACATCTAACAACCGCAAGGTGGCGGAAATGTTTAAAATAAAGAACGTTAATCCGCTGCAGGCTCCTCTTGACAAGGCGTACCAAAGAGAACGCGGGGGTGTTTATAAGGACGGCGGGAAAATAAAGAGCGTTTTCCCGGGTTCCAAGATAGGGCAGCCCCTTAGGTTAACTTACGATACGCGAAACAGTAAAAATCTTCCGTCTTGTGACATATGGTGTACATGTAAACAGCTTCTACATTACATACATTAGTATTATGATTTACCTTTTGTAAAATGGTTTGATCTGAGGCAACGCCTCAGTAACGGATAGCGAGCTTTTCTACTGATGATGCGGTTTGATAATGAGGAAAACAAACTCTTTAAGGTTTTGAAAGCAAGACGCGACTGGGTGTCAGAGCAACGTAAAATATTTACTGAGTGGACTTTTAAGACGTGAAATTAACAGCTTTTTTGCGTTTATACAAACTATTTTAAATTGCTGACCGTAAATATGGTTGGATATACTATTTAAAGAAATAAGTTTTTAGAAATAGTCAAGATTGCTTGAGTATGTTAAAGTGATAGCTCGTTCAAAAATTAAAGTTCTGTCATCATTTACTTACCAGCATGTTGTTCCAAACCTGTATGATGTTCTTTCCTCTGTGGAACCAAAATGAAGAAAGAACTTGGCCTAGTGTTTTATTGTTTGTTTGTTTGTTTGTTTGTTTCCATACAGTGGAAGTCAAAGGGGGCCAAAACTGTTTGGTGACCAACATTCTTCAAAGTAATTTTCTTTTGTTCAGCAGAAGAAAGAAAATGATAAAGGTTTGGAATGACATGAGGGTGACAAAATTCATTTTTAGATGAACTATCCCTTTAAATTCAGCATTTCTGTTCTTTATGTGTTTCTTCTACGTTTGAGGTTGTATGGCTTGAGTTAGAACCCCTAGGCTGCACACTGTAATTTCAGATGAAGCAGCTGCACTTTTTTTTTCCATGGAAATTCCCCCAGCTCCATCTTCCCCTGTGTTTAGAAGATAAGCAATACACGGAAGACTGGAAGGGAGGGGGAGGGTAGAAAAAGAAATGGATCCTTTGTAGATCCTTTTTGAATGTGATAGTCTTTGCTGGGAATCTGCACTCTGTGGTTTAACATACTGCATTGTTCCCTCAGTTGTAGGTGTGCTTTCTTTGAACAGAGACCTGAAGTCAATATTTGTAGAGGAAAGGACAAACATGGTAGACTTCACTTTACTGTCACAGGAAGCTGGGTCTTTTTAAAGCACTCTGTCATTTCACATGGTCTGCCTTGAGACCTCTGACACAGGATGCGGTTTGGTAAGTGAAACGGTGACAGACCAAGATAAAAATATGAAACTTCTATTGATGCGCAAGTACATATCTGTAGTTTCTCCTCTACCTCACGTGTTTCCCTAATATTGTTTCAGTTTTGATTCAGCATTATTAATGTCATCTCTAACAGACAGATCCGTTAGAGAACAAGGAAGTGAACATTTGAAAGGAAAGGAGGAGGTCTTAAAATGAGGAACTGGTAAATGATTTACAAGCTAAATTTGAAGACTAAACACCTCTTCAATTACATAATATTCTCTGGTAATGCTTACACAACGTACTGTCTGGTACTGAACGTTGGAAACATCAGGGAATCCCACTTTTTATATACAAACATTCCCTAATTCTAAGCTCCTCAAACCAAACCCTACAGATCATGTTGAAGATGTTATTCAGACCACACTTACTGGAGGCAGAACAAGTTACAGTATAAACATTGGGCTCCTCCCATAGACTCCCATTAACCAGGCCAACATCCTCTGTGTGTAATGGATGCTTTCGGTTACTGATGAAGTTTATCATTAGAAATGGTAAATGAGTGTGGAAACACTGGCAGATGCTGAGGGTCTGTTGCCCATGTAACCCAGAATGAAAAATTACCCCCATCCTTCGTGTTTTGTGTGACTGATATATCACACTGTATGCAAACAAAACACAGTTGTCAAAGATATCAGATATCACTGGCCATCTGGGAGCTGTAACTTGGCAACCATGACTCGACTAATAAGGTAGGCAAAACATGAAGTGGTAAAACACGGAAGCTCTTTCCCTACTGTCTGTTTAAGCAAGTTTGGTCAGTCTAAATCATAGTGATGACTTTAAAACAAATGGAAACAAGGGAAATTTTGAAAGGAAAAAGATCAAATCTTGCAACAGCAGTGGAGTTCAGTACTTAAACATTACATTAGATTGCTCAGCATAAATCTAATAGAACTGTATAGAACACTATCTCCCTGATCTACAGGAAACGGTGGCCTACCAGAACCCAAAGTGTGAAAAAAGTGTGAACTGGGGGTTTTACCAAATTTAGCACATTTTTAGATCCATCTGAGATTATTAGCATTTTTGTCCGTAAACAACAAACAATTCTGAGATTTTAAAAAGTAATGTTTTATTTAATTCCTTATTGTGTAATGTGTTATTAAACCAGAGAATGAAACTTTTGTACACGTTTTAAGAATCATTCAGTTTATCTGGATCTCCTGCTGTAGAGTCACAAGGTTACTATAGTCAATGATTCTCATGAGATCAGCAAATAAGGCCACTATATGATAACTGTATCATCAACAACAAGCCGACATCATCTGTCATCAATTCGACATCATCAATGTTCTCTTGCTGTTCTCGCCATAAAAATTCATGTTAAAAAGTCAAGGGTCAAAAGCCCAACTAAAGCAAACACTAATCACTATCTACATCTAATCACTATCTAATCACTAATCACTATCTAATCACACTACATCTAAACCTCTGTTATTTCTCAATAAGAGCTTCTGTAGACGACTGACAGAAATAAAGTCAGGCTGGTTAGTAATAAGTGAAGCTAGTAATGTATGTGGAGTTGTTCAATCCTCCTCTGATCTTGAGAGATGCAATGTTTTCTTTTATCTTCAGTTGATTTCCGCTGAGGCTGAAGTCAGTTGTAGTTCTTGTGTTTCAATTTTTTTCTGTTCTTGTTGTTTCTCTTTCCTTCAGTGATTCTGCTTGTTAACAGCAACTATTTTCAATAATGCTCAATCATCACTTAATTAATCATTTAATTATCTCATTAACTCCAACACTGATTCAGTGTTACATTTAACAGCCTGTACAACAAGCATCACTAGCGAGTCATGTGATTCAGAACTGCTTATAAAACACTCTGTCAGCACAACATGTTTACAGTATACAGCTCTGCTTTCAGTAAACTTCATCTTAACAAAAACAGCTTTACTTGACATCAGTGGTGACCATGTGACCACGATGTGGTACAATTATTAATACACTTTATATGTTATTTGCTTTTTTAACCACTCCATCAGACACCATTTTTATTCTTTCATCACATTGCCAACTCTACTTTGAGTGAATTGAGTTTGTTTTTTTATGAATAATATCCAAAACCTGGTGAAAGTTTTCATTGAATAATTTCATTTGCATTTTAAAATACTAGCTACACACATTTTGTCAAGTGCAATCACAACTTTTGGTGACCGTAAATGGCAAAAGTTGAAGTTAACACATAAGGGGGATTAATTCATGTGAAAAAGGATGACTGTATGCACACACTGCTTTTTGGTTTTGACCTTTTTGTTCTCCCCTGCATCTCTACAGGAAGTGGTGGTCACTCTGAACGTGATGCTAGACACTGTTTCATAAATGCTTCAGCCACTGTGACCTAAATAGATTTATGGTTGTGCTGATCTGATCATTTTTGTAATGTACACTGTCGATTATTGTTTTAATATTTATCAGAATCATCTATTGTGAGTTGCACTGCACTGATAGGGACTTTTAGGCCTGAGATGTGAGAATTTCTAAATCTTTATCTTCTACGAACATCACAAAGAGATCACAGAGATCTCTGATGGTTGAGTCAGATCAGAGGCCTCAGTTTGCTTTGGGTTTTTGTAGCAGAGAGGAAAAGAAGAGGAAGGGGCTTCAGGTTCAGAGAAGAGCTGAAAACCGCAGTGATCATTAGACTGTAACATGGCTTATCATTACAATCATGAAGTTTGCTCTGCACTTCATGCTTTAACCGCAAACATGCAAGAGTTATGTATCATTTTGTAGAATAAGCAAATAAATTCCAAAAAATGATCTGAACAATTAAAAGAATATATGTGCAACTAGAGTTTAACCAGTTTAATCACCTCAATAAATGTAATCACTTATTATAATCTAGGTCAGGTACTGTACCTATAAGTTGTGTACCAAAAGTGTGGTTTGTACCAGTGGAACGTGCAAGTTGTGCAGAACAATGAGTTTGAGAGTTGGATGCGTGGTGGCGTGTTCATGTGCGGTACCAGTGTAGGTGGATGAGGTGCTTCTGATGGCCTGACCTTAATACTGCCATATATAAGCTTCAAATAAACCTAGACATTACATTCTAAAGTAAAACACATTAGCAAGACAGAAAAAAGCATTGGGCTTCCTGGCTGCTGCATGCCTCCTACAATACATGGAGATTGTAGTGTGCTCTACACCATCTCAGTTGCTCAAAAAAAAAAAAAAAAAATCGAGATTTTGTCAACTTTCATTATATGGTTACAGTACTAACTTTTAATAGTGTTATAGCACCACTGTATTGGTGTGATGACATTGTTTGATGAGTTACACAGACATCAGGGCTGCTGCTGACCCAGGTAGGTTTTTTAGTTGAAAAACAAAAGGTTTCCGAATAACCTACAGCCTTTGAAATTGAAAAATACAATTTAGGTGAATTTTTGTGACTATTTTTCTTAAAGAATGTAGTAGGCGACTTAGTGTATCTGCTTAAAGTTGGCAAAATCGCAAGTGTATGCTAGGTTAGTTACTGGGAGCTTATAGCCTACCTTGAGAAAGTGAAAATATTGTTTTTTAAATAATACAGAAAAAGAAACATATGATGCATTATTATTATTAATAATATGAATATTTCAAATGTTGATGAACAAAACAGAAAATAAAAAATAAAAATATCTATTGCTCTAAGTAGCTACACCGCAGAACTTGTTTCAGTCAAACGGGCGTGACTCCAGCGTAGGGTTTTCATATCATCTAGTGCTTCACCCACTGTCGGTCTGTTATTCCAGCTCAGTGTTAATAATGGAGGATTTAAAGGAATTGGGCTTAATCTTGTAACTCGATATGGATTAGATTCGGATCAATGTAGAATTTGTGTCTTTCGTGTATCAATTCGTTTTCGTCATCATGAGGAGTTTAACTGTCTGCTCGGCGAAATGTTGAGAAATACTATTGGCAAAACAGCATTCTTTTTTTTGTTCCTTATGGTTTTGAAAGGTGAATGTATGTACTGGCGTTTTTCTATTGTGTTTGTCGGTTTGTTTTTCATGTTAATGTTAAATTAATTTTTCTAATTGTCCAGTTTATGGGTTTATATGTCTAATGCTTAAGCTATATTAGAGCTTTTGTAATTCGGCTTTTGTTTATGAGAATATGTCTGCTTGTAAATTATAACGAGAATCTAGATATGTTTCTGAATGTGTTTCAGGTGTGTCTGTTGTTGAGACAGATGAAGTAAAGTCAGTATCAGTGACGGAGGGAGATTCGGTCACTTTAAACACTGACATTAAAGTACAGAAAGATGATCTGATATTGTGGAACTTTGGACTTCGAGAAGCTCGTATAGCTGAGATCTATAAGCAGACGACTGATATTCAAAACAGTTATGAGACATTTGGAGACAGACTCCAGATGGACAGTCAAACTGGATCTCTGACCATCAGAAACATCAGAACTGATCACTCTGGACTTTATAAACTACAGATCGGCAGAAGCAAAGAAACATCATACAAGAGATTCAATGTTACTGTCTATGGTGAGTTAAATATTCTCACACAGTTTGCTTTGTCTTGTTTACTTGTGATATATTTTCAATATTGGCTATTCATCCTCTCATGAAATACACCAGGAGTCGGCAGCTAATATTGGTGCACGGAGGGGTAGGCTAATCATGGCACATGCGCAAAAGCGAGAGAGGTTAGGCTATAAAGTACCTCGTACCTGCAGATCAACATTTTGATGTAATAATTCCTCATAATAACACAGCTTGTTTTATTAACGGAGGAACTATAAATACTAATAAAGTGTGAGAATTAAACCGCGTAAGTCAATGAAAGCGCGCAGCTCTGATAAACGAGCGCGAGCACTGCGCATCACGAGCCGCTGAAAACACGACACGGATTAAGACTACAGATGTAGACTATCACACAAGTTAAGACCGTTTGACTGACAGTTTACAGTTTGTTCTACTGTATTTGTAGCGGTTAGCTTTTAGGGAAAAAGTTAAGTCTAACTTAAACCTGAGAAAAAACAAACTTGTAGGATTTTGGCAAATTTACAACACATTTTAAGGAAAATTGCGTCCGAAATGTTTAATGTTGTGCACTATTTCTGTGTTAGCTTACAAATCAAATAAGCAAGTTTGTGATTAATCAAGTAATGCTGTAAAATGTGTTAATCGTTTAATTAAGCCATTATATACTTTTAAAATGTGGTTATGTGTATTGATACATTTATGGCACAGTGATTAATTAGGAAACTTAAAAATCGCACTTCATGACAAAAAGGTTGTCGACCCCTGCTATAAACACAATTGATGCATCAAGTTATTTGTTATTGACTGATTTACTCTCATAAAGGAAAACCTTTTATGTTTTCCAGCTCACCTGCCTGTACTTAACATCACCAGTAACTCTTCAAACTGTTCATCATCATCAAGATCATCAGAGTCCAATTGTTCATTGTTGTGTTCAGCTGTGAATGTGAGTCATGTGACTCTCTCCTGGTTCAAAGGAAACAGTTTATTGTCCAGCATCAGTGTGTCTGATCTCAGCATCAGACTCTCTCTACCTCTGGAGGTGGAATATCAGGATAAAAACACCTACAGCTGTGTGATCAACAATCCCATCAGTAACCAGACTCAACATCTCAATGTCACTCAACTCTGTCACACATGTGCAGGTACATTTGCAGTCATACATTTCTAGTACTGAACAACTCTGTTTCATCATGTATGAATTAAATATATTTTTCCTTCTGTTCGAATGGCATCATTGCTATTCTATAACTATTCTTTGTATTGTTTAGACTTGACTGCATTGACTATATTCCTTGCTGCATTCATTCCTACTGTACTTTTGGTTATACTCGTGGGAGTGATGTACTTTCTCAACAGGAAGCGCAAAAGAATAGATGAAAAAGGTAAGCTGTTTTTTTAGCTTCTGTTAAGAAAGTAGAAATCTATTAATACCTTTGCATTAAGTTTTTTTAACTGATGTTCATGACTCACCCTTACCCTTGAGGAAACTCTTTAGGGTTTGAACCATGTGCTCATACAGTGGAACCAGTCCAGACAGAAGAGGAAGAGGTACAATATGCTGAAACAGGATTTTGTAGAAAAAATGATCAAAAAAAGGTAAGATGTTCATGATCCGCCATCAGCATGTCCATCGTCACATCTAACCAAAATTGATCATTTATTCACCCTTTATGTTGTTCCAAACTGTATGACTTTTTTTTTCTTTAGTGGGACATAATTTCCAGGTCATTCTTTTTATTAGAATTAAAGTGAATGAGAATAGGGGCAGTAAAGCTCTGAAATGACAAAAAGCACCATAAAATTATCATTAAAAAAATTGATTATGTGATATTCCAAGTCCTATGTTAGACCCATTTAAGTGGTATAACATAGAAAATATCCCTATTTCAACAATATATAATAATCTCTATTTCTTAAAAAAGGGTGATATAAAAGATCTGTCTTGAACCTGTATTCAGGGATATTTCCACCACATGCTCTGATTTGCCTTCTCTGTGTATTTCTTGGAATTCTGACGTCTGGTAGTGACAAATTTTCTCCTGGCGTGCTTTTAGCTGAGATTTCAACAATCCTTGTAATTTCTCACCTTTGATTTGTGTTGTCTTGCAGAAAGCTAAGGAGATACCAGAAACGATATACTCCAGCGTTGTCACATGAGACTGAGCAAAATTTGAGCAAAATTCAGAATGTCAGCTATGCAGCTGGACTTGTTTTTATTTTGGACCTATTTGCCTAAAACAGGAGAGGAACACAGAAGAACTCAGCTGAAACTGACTGTTGATGTCTTTTACATATCCAAATAGACCTGTGAGGACCAAAGACACATTTGCATGTGAGAGTCATAGTAAGCACAGAAACAAGCTAAAGCTTGCTGAAAAGCTTAAGTGATACATAGAACCACAAAATGCTATTTTATGTTTTCTAAATGTTTTTGTTTTTGTTGAAAGCTGTTTTTTAACCTATTGAATAAAATTACTTACTTAAGTATTAAGTATTTAATTAATTAAGTATTTTTATTAACATTAGTTAATAAAAATACATTGTTCATGGTTAAGTCATGTTAGGTCATGTCCATTTTAATTTTAACTGGTACTACTTTTGATTTTAATAATGTATTAATAAATGTTTAAATTAACATTAGCTAAGATTATTAAAGGCTTTAGAAGTGTATTTTTCATTATTAGTTTATGTTAACTAGTGAAAATCTTTTGGTATCTCACAATTCGATTCAAATCGATACTTGAGGGTCACGAATCGATTAAAAATTGATTCTCAAATTTGAACTGCATTCAATTCAGTATATACATGATTTGATAGATTTGATTCTAAGCTTTGAATTTTAGCTATTTTATTTATTTTAACTCAAATTAAATTAAACTGAAAATATAAAAGAAAAATAAATGAAATGATCAGTTCAACACAAAATGAAGGAAATGTACAGTGGTGTGTCAGAGTGTGGAAAGATTGATGAGCTGTGCATGTCCTTTATTGGAACGGCTAATTCGATCACTTAGGCTATGTGCATGTCAAGTTGAGAAACGTATCGAATCAAAGGAAATAATTATAATCTAGTTCGAATTGGTATAAGATATAATTGCGATTCATTGTGAATCGATTTTCCCCCCACCCCTAATGTTAACTAATGTATTTAAATAATGTTAACAAATGGAACCTTATTATAAAGTGTTACCAAATTATCTTTCAGGAAACTTGGGGGAAAAAAACCTTCACATTTTAGTTCACATTCTACATTACCTTAAATGCATTGCTCTCACGTTAAAAAAAAAAACTGCATGTTCATGCATTAGACTGCTTTAAATGCACATTCTCTGTCTGTACACGTTAATAACCAATGGTTGTTGTGCTTCTCGGGGTTGCTCGAGCTAATGTTTCTTACGGTAAGCAGCAAGCTTACCCCACCCCAACCTTTTTCCTGCCTGTCTTGTAATACAACACTGCAAGTCTTTACACGTCCCTTCATCTTCATACCATATAATTTCACATGAAGGCTTGAAATCTGGCATGGCATTTTTATATCTGTAGTATTTTAAAACCATGGTGATACTTTTCCCTTTTTAATTGGCACAATTTAGTTGTACAAGTATGCTGCAACATTACATTCTTTTTTTCTTTTATTTTTTGATGAGATTAAAGAATATTTCTCTAACAACACTGAATTCTTTCAACTGCTGTTTTTCCAAGAAAAAGGGTGTGGTCTCTGCGGTGTCTGTGGATTAATGTTTCTGGTGTTCACTTCTGTTAGATGTTCATATTACAAGCATTTGAGCTTAACGACCCTAAGTGAGTGTTGTTATCTTTGATTGGAGAAATCTGGGAGATTATACCTAACTTCACAGACTGCACGTTTTGACGTCTTAAATACAGCAGCTTTAGAATAATTGTTTGTAGTGTATTATTTACACGTGAAACGAAAGTGGAAACTATTTTACTAATGTTATTGCCACCTAGTGGCCGCATAACAGAATGACGTCCACTGGCGCGTCAGATCTGCCGTCTCGGGTGTATAAAAAATACACCGTGTTGCAGTAGGCCTATTCTTTCAATAAACTTTCTTCAAGTTTGCCGTTGGAAAAAAAAAAACAATCTTATTGTTGGAATGTCAACTCAGTACACTTTTGTTTTCCAGATATGAAATCTGAATTAAATACAGCAATATTTAACGATGCAGAGTCCTCAAATAACAATATGGTTGCATACGCTGTTTTTTAACGCAGACACCATATACACAAATAGAATTCTGAGTATACAAACAAACTGAAAAAAAAAAAACATATAATAGGCTACATAATCATCCAGCTACTGAGTTTTATATAGGCCTATTATGCAAAGAGTCAGAATTTAAGAATCCCACTTAGTGCCCATGCACTGCAGTATTTGCAGACACTGTCTATATATGGCAGTAATTTCCAAAGTTAAAGGGATAGTTCATCCAAAAATAAAAATGATCCCATAATTTACTCACTCTCAAGCCATCCTAGGTGTATATGACTTTCTTCTTTCAGCCAGACACAGTTGGGAGTTACATTTAAAAAAATATCCTGGCTCTTCCAAGCTTTATAAAGGGAGTGAATGGTACCTTCTTTTTTCTTTTTTTTAAACCCAAAAAGATATAAATATGGATATTTTTCTAACAAAATTGCTTCGCTTCAGAAGGCCTTTATTAACCCCCTGGAGCCGTATGGATTACTTTTATGATGAATGGGTATGCTTTTTTGGGCCTTAAAGGATTAGTTCACTTTCAAATGAAAATTAGCCCAAGCTTTACTCACCCTCAAGCCATCCTAGGTCCATATGACTTTCTTCTTTCAGATGAACATAATCAGAGTTATATTAATAAATATCCTGACACATCCAAGCTTTATAATGGCAGTGAACAGGGTTCACGAGTATGAGCTGAAGAAAGTGTCTCCATCCAATCATTAATGATTTATGAGTCAGTTCTTTTCAGTAAATTGGCCAAAACCGTTTGCAAAATCGATTGTTGTCTGAATCTATTTGTAATTTTGTTCAGTTGGTTCAAATTTGTCCGAAATCGCATACTCTCTTAGGTATTATTTTGAATAAGTAATTATTTCACTTACACTAAAAAAGTACGTTCACTATAGTATAATTGTGTGTAGTATGAATGTAATTTGGACGTATTACATCCATCATGCTCCATATCAAGGTCAGTTGTGTCGCTTCACAGTCATTCATAAATCCTCTCCTGTGGCCTCATGGGATAGTAAAGTTGTATGCACACTTCAGAATCTTGCCAGAAATAGCTAGTAGGTCAGTAGTAGGTTTTTGCCTACTCTTTTATGAGTACATACAGTACTTCTTTTGTCACATACTGTTTTTCACCCACTATGTAGTAGGGAAGTATGCGATTTCGGACGCAGCCATCATCACTAGTACAGCTATTCTTCCGTGGTGTATAGTATTTGAGTAAATGTAATTAGTTACTTTACTTAAGTAGACCTATCTTTTCGGCTACTTTGTAGTTTTACTAAGTAAATGTACTTTTTACTCCAATACTTGTGATGAGTAATGCAATTACACATTACATTTTGCATGGCACCTAACTTATTCTTCTCCCACAGCACAGAAACAGCACTTTTAAAAGTGGTAAATGATTCAGGTGTCCATAGTATCCTTGTTCTCCTTGATCTCAGTGCAGCATTTGATACTGTTTGCCATTCTATACTTCTTTATATCTATCGGATAGACAGCAGTTTGTTAGGATAGGTAAGAATAGATCTTGTACCGTCACTATTTCCCGTGGTGTACCTGGTCCCCTTTTGTTTCTCATTTATGTGCTGCCACTGGGTCAGATCATCAGACGTCATGGTCTCAATTTTCATAGTTAAGCTGATAATATTCAAATTTATTTTACAGTTAAACCCAACTCAGTCTGTCCACCCCTTTCTGTTATTTCTTGTCTTCAGGAACTTAAAACCTGGATGTCTGATAACTTTTTACAACTTAATGCTGATAAAACTGAAATCCTGCTGGTTGGTCCTAAATCACAGAGCTTTTCCCAGCACATTTTTATTGATATCAATGGTGTCCAGGTTAGGCCATCAACAACTGTGTGGAATTCGACTCTACGTTTTGATTCACATTTTGGTCAGATTGTTAAATCATGCTTAGACCAATTGCAAAACATTGTTCGTATACGTCCCTCACTTAATTCTAGAGCTGCAGAAACTGTTATCCATGCTTTTATAACCTCCAGATTGGACTATTGTAACTCCTTATATAGCGGCCTACCTGCCAAAGCAATTAAACGCCTTCAAATGGTACAAAACTCGAGCCCTTACATATAACAAAAAATCTGCGCATATCACTCCCATCCTTTACCAACTTCACTGGCTTCCTGTGGTCAATCGTATCCAGTTTAAACTCTTAGTCTTAGTTTATAAGGCCTGTCATGGCCTCGCACCTCAATACCATGCCGAGTTAGTGCAACCTTATGTTCCTGCCCGGACCCTCAGATCTAGCAATGATAACTTGCTTGTCATGCCCAAGTATAAACTCTCTACTGTGGGTGGTAGGGCTTTCAGTATTATAGGCCCTAAGCTATGGAATAATCTGCCCCATAATCTTCGTGCTACCTCCTCTCTTCATACTTTTAAGTCTCAACTTAAAACTCATCTATTCACTTTGCTCTGTAAATAATTATCTTTCCTTCCTGTTTCTCTGTCTCCCTTTTTTCTGTTTGTATGTTACACAACCACTCTCTTGACATATAGCTTAGTGATGTTTATCATCTGATTGCTTGACCTCTCATGTTAATTATCTGTAATTATTTGTTGTCAACTTCTGTTCTTCTGAATGTTCCCTTCTGACTGTCTGTTATATTTTTTTTGTCAATTGATTGTATTAATTTTGTGAAGCGACCTTGGGTTCTTGAAAGGCGCTATAAAAAATAAACATATTATTATTATTTATTATTCTTGCAGCAGTTTGTTTCTGCTATAAGGAAGCAATACTGCCATCTAAGGGCACTGAAGGTACTATATCTTGTGCGTTTTGCTTTTACTCACCAAAATTTGTCAAAAAAGGCTACTTTACGTGAATGCGAGTGCATAAGTTGATAGTTGCTGAATCGCAGGTGTTTGGTTTTAGAGATGAGGTCATGACTGCAGCCGGATGAGGCCGAAACCAGCATATCTAGTGCAAGTAGACTTTGACTATTTAATTTTAATTAACATTATTTTATTCATCCGCTATTTTGACAAGACAATGTTGAAGGATATTGGTTTACTAATGGCCTTTTTGTGCACTTGAGCTTAACTGAGACTTGAGAGTTTGTAGATGTTTAAGACGCTGTTGTGACGACCTTGATTTATTGCAATATTGAGGTGTTCAGTTTTTGTGTGATTTTAGAAAATAAACATGATTGCTCTCCTCACAAATTAATTGTTTCTTATTTTCACTGCATGTCTCTTAGGTGTCGAGGACTAGTGCATCTCTGAGCCACATTCAGCATGAGTAAAATACTTGAGTACTGTTAAAATCAGATACTTTAAGACTTTTACTCAAGTCTTACTGGAATTGGTGACTTGTAACTTGTAATGGAGTAGTATTAGCTGTAAGGTATCTGTACTTTTACTAAAGAATGGTTTTCAGGTACTCTTTACACTTTCTGCTATTCTTCTACTTCACTTTCCTGCTTTTTAAGCTTCACTTTTGCCACCTAATGATAAGGCATACAGATCGTATAACAGATCATCAGACACCGTAAGTCATCTTGTTTATTTTCCTCAATTTTTAAAGTATTTTAATCATGAACCTCTACAGTTCATTTTAATTTTATGGAAGGGTAAGGTTTAGGGTTTGGGGTAGCTTTTTAGCTATATTTACCATGAGTCTATATTAATTTGATTTTATAATTTATTTTACGCTTTACTAATAGCTGTTATTTCATACTTCATAAGATTCGAAAGCAATATAAGTTACATAAGTTGCAATATAAACATTCCATAAAATTTCAATTCAAATATGTAATAATTTACTTCAAAACATTGTTTTAGTCAATGACATCCACTTGTTTCTTTGCAGAAGGTTTAATTTGTTGTAGTAGGTGTAACTTACAGGGATGTGGTTTGTGCTGCAGGACAGACATAAATACAATCATTTAGAAAAAAAGATTATAGGCTATTAGGCTATTATGTGTCATGTGAATAGTTGTTATTCACACCGAAAGTGTTCTTCGTGCTGCTCCGGTGTTCCATTGCCCTGCATCTTTTGTTTTTGGTGTAAAATGCATTTAGCCTAATTTTACAATTTATTCAGAGATGAAATGGATGTTTTCACCTCTCATTCACATAAAGTAGACAATTGCTCAACTTTCTTTGTCTGGATCTGGCGTAATAAACAAGTACAGCAACAGCAGACATTCCCACCAGAGCATAAATCAGTGAAGGAATCACACCCTCAGAAAGAAGGTATAAGTCTGGGGAAAGAAAAGACCACTATTATGTGAGAAATCTTCATCATTTCATCAGTTCGTGTCAGTCTGACACAAAAAACTATAAATGCCTCTTTGGATACATATTACAGGTTAAACGTACCTTGTAATATACATAATGTCAGTTAACACTTACATTACCATTGACATACCTGCACATGTGTGACAGTGTTGACTGATGTTGTCCAGATGTTGAGTCTGGTTTCTGATGGGATTGTTGATCACACAGCTGTAGGTGTTTTTATCCTGATATTCCACCTCCAGAGGTAGAGAGAGACTGATGCTGAGATCAGACACACTGATGCTGGACAATAAACTGTTTCCTTTGTACCAGGAGAGAGTCACATGACTCACATTCACAGCTGAACACAGCAATGAACATCTGGACACTGATGATCCTGATGATGATGATGATGATGAACAGTTTAAAGAGTTACTGATGATGACAGGAATGGGGAGATGAGCTGGAAAAGAAGGATAAAGGACATCCATAAGGACATCAATAAATAACAAATAACTTGCATGCATAAGTGGAGAATCTCTGGTAGGAAGTGTGAGAGGATTTTTCTATAGTTTGCAAACTCAGGAGATTTTACACACTACACAGGAATACATATATACGTATACTGTATACAAACCCGATTCCAAAAAAGTTGGGACACTGTACAAATTGTGAATAAAAAAGGAATGCAATAATTTACAAATCTCATAAACTTATATTTTATTCACAATAGAATATAGATAACATATCAAATGTTGAAAGTGAGACATTTTGAAATGTCATGCCAAATATTGGCTCATTTTGGATTTCATGAGAGCTACACAATCCAAAAAAGTTGGGACAGGTAGCAATAAGAGGCCGGAAAAGTTAAATGTACATATAAGGAACAGCTGGAGGACCAATTTGCAACTTATTAGGTCAATTGGCAACATGATTGGGTATAAAAAGAGCCTCTCAGAGTGGCAGTGTCTCTCAGAAGTCCAGATGAGCAGAGGATCACCAATTCCCCCAATGCTGCGGCGAAAAATAGTGGAGCAATATCAGAAAGGAGTTTCTCAGAGAAAAATTGCAAAGAGTTTGAAGTTATCATCATCTACAGTGCATAATATCATCCAAAGATTCAGAGAATCTGGAACAATCTCTGTGCGTAAGGGTCAAGGCCGGAAAACCATACTGAATGCCCGTGATCTTCGGGCCCTTAGACGGCACTGCATCACATACAGGAATGCTACTGTAATGGAAATCACAACATGGGCTCATGAATACTTCCAGAAAACATTGTCGGTGAACACAATCCACTGTGCCATTCGCCGTTGCCGGCTAAAACTCTATAGGTCAAAAAAGAAGCCATATCTAAACATGATCCAGAAGCGCAGGCGTTTTCTCTGGGCCAAGGTTGAGCAACTAGAAGCCTGTATTAGACAAGAATGGGACAACATTCCTATTCCTAAACTTGAGCAACTTGTCTCCTCAGTCCCAGACGTTTGCAGACTGTTATAAAAAGAAGAGGGGATGCCACATAGTGGTAAACATGGCCTTGTCCCAACTTTTTTGAGATGTGTTGATGAAATTTAAAATCAACTTATTTTTCCCTTAAAATTATACATTTTCTCAGTTTAAACATTTGATATGTCATCTATGTTGTATTCTGAATAAAATATTGAAATTTGAAACTTCCACATCATTGCATTCCTTTTTTATTCACGATTTGTACAGTGTCCCAATTTTTTTGGAATCGGGTTTGTATATATGATGCAGAGAGATCCATGCAGACAAGCAATGATTATGTCAGAGATCAAATTTGAATAGGGAATAATACATTTTAAATGTAAAATTATAATGTAAAAATGTAAAACTATAAAGACAACAGATGAATTAAGTAAATATGAAAATTGAAATAGCAAATCTTATTCAATAGTTTATAATGAAATCCAAAGTATTGTATGTATCTAACAGATGAAGATCAGAGTATAGAGAAAGAAGGACCCAAAAGAAGTAATATATTTGCAGAATGAAAGAAAAGAAGCAGCAGCAGAAGAAGCAAAAGTAGAAGAAGCACATGTGAAGAACAAAATAAGAGCAGAGAATATATATGCAGGAAACTTGCATCTTCCTAAACTTGTGATTTGATCTGATAAGAAAAGGTCAAACTTTTCCATTATGTCATAGTTGGTGTAATGGCTAGGTTGAAGTGACCGGTCAAATGCTACGGTTGCAAAGATAGACAAATATAGATAGACGAGGTGTGGTTTTGACACCTTTATGCTCTTTAAGACAATATTGCAGATCTTGCATTATCTCATGTCTGCAGAGGTGGAAACAGACATATTTTAATACAAAGGTACATCACCTAATCAATTCTGATAGAAAATACACCCACTCGATCTTATAGCAAAGAAGAGACACCAAAGATCTTACATTTGGCAATAATCAAACATATCAGAGCATAGTAGAATCTATTAAAGAAAGAAGTAGCATTTTATTTTACAGTCCTGTTCTGCACATTGTTACGTATACAGAAGGGGACAGCGACACAGGAATGCAGGTATTAAAGTTTATTGAGTGACCAGAATCAAACAGAGTGCAGATGAGTGAAGACAGGTTAATACGTTGACTGGAGTGGCTGATAAACTGATACTTGTCTTGGTGATGCAGGATGGGCAGACGGATGGCAGACTTGAAGCTTGAGCAGACACAGATGAACTTCACAGGAGACGAGGAGACAACGAGGAGTCGAGGGAACACAGGAGACAGGTAAGTATCGTCAGAGGAGTCCTTAATGTAAGCAGACTGGTGAGTACCAAGTGCAAACGAGACCGGACAGTGACTGAGTGAGAGTGTGGGCCTTTTGTGCTGCTGGTGATGAGGGTGCTGATGAGCTGCAGGTGTAAGTGATTAGTACTCTGGTGATGACGTGCGCTGTGTCTGTGAGAGTGTAGAGCCTGGCGTGTCTGTGACATTACCCCCCCCCCCCCCCCCCCACGGCCCGCTCCTGAGGGCCGCGGACCCCGACGTCGTGGTGGTCGGCCTCTGCCACGGGGTGCTGGTCTCTCTGGATGAGTAGCATGGAAGGAGTCAAGTAGGTTGGGGTCGAGTATGTCATTCCTGGGGACCCATGAGCGATCCTCGGGGCCGTAACCTTCCCAGTCCACCAGATACTCGAGAAGACCACCACGACGCCGGGAGTCCAGGATCTCTTTCACCAGATAAGCAGCTCCATCATCCACGATGATAGGAAGGGGGGGTTCCTCGACTGCGCCAGGCTCTGTGGAAACAGAAACAGAGGGGTAGTGAGGCTTCAACAAGGAGACGTGGAATGTGGGGTGAATTTTGTATTCCGGTGGGAGCTGGAGTTGGTAGGTGACCGGGTTGATCTGCCGCAGGATGGTGAACGGGCCAATGAATCTGGGACTCAGTTTCCTACAGGGCAGGCGCATTCTGATGTCCCTAGTGGACAGCCAAACCTTTTGTCCCGGCTGGCAATTGGGAGCGTTGGATCGCCGAAGGTTGGCTGTCATCCTGCGCCTGCGTAGGGCTCGTTGGAGCTGGTGGTGTGCGGAGTCCCAGACCCTCTCGCTCTCTCGGAACCAGTAGTCGACCGCAGGTATGTCCGAAGGCTCTCCTGACCAGGGGAACAGTGGGGGTTGGTAGCCGAGTACGCATTGAAACGGGGTGAGTCCGGTGGTAGGCTGTCGCAGGGAGTTTTGGGCGTACTCGGCCCAACCCAGGAACTGGTTCCAAGAGTTCTGGTGGTCGTGGCAGAAGGTACGGAGGAAGCGGCCGATCTCTTGAACCTTCCGCTCCGTCTGCCCGTTCGTCTGGGGGTGGTAACCGGAGGAGAGGCTGACGGTCACACCTAGGAGGGTGAAGAAGGCCTTCCAGACCCTGGAGATAAACTGGGGCCCTCTATCTGACACGATGTCCTCCGGAATTCCATAGTATCTAAAGACATTGTTGAACATTAGCTCAGCAGTCTCCATGGCCGTGGGTAGTCCCCTTAAGGGAATCAGGCGACATGATTTGGAAAATCTGTCAACGATGACTAGGATGCAGGTACAGTTATCCGAAACTGGGAGGTCGGTGATAAAATCCACTTCTAGGTGTGACCAAGGGCGGTTGGGAACGGGCAGAGGTTGGAGTTTGCCGGAGGGAAGGTGCCGAGGACTCTTTGAGATGGCGCATTCCTTGCATCCCTGCACGTACCTTCTGACGTCTGATGCCATGTTCGGCCACCAGAAGCGCTCTTTCAGCAGCGAGAGGGTTTCATTGACCCCCGGGTGGCCAGTGCCCAGTGACGTGTGAGATGCGTGGATGAGGGGAGTGCGCCGTGTCCGAGTGATGTAGAGCAAACCGGGGGGGCAACCCGGCGGAGCGTTGGTGGAGGCATTGGACTCGGGAAGCGTTTCCTCAGACCAGACGATGGGACTTACAAAGAGCTTCTCAGGTAGGATAGGTTCAGGAGTGTCTGAGGGTTCATCGGGACCATGGAGGCGGGAGAGGGCGTCTGCTTTCACGTTCTTAGAGCCTGGACGGTAGGAGATAGAGAAGTGGAAACGAGTGAAAAACAGAGCCCAACGTGCTTGGCGGGGGTTAAGTCTCTTTGCTTCACGGAGATACTCCAGGTTTTTATGGTCAGTTAGCACAGTGAACGGATGTTTAGCACCTTCGAGCCAATGTCTCCACTCTTCCAGGGCAAGCTTGATAGCGAGAAGCTCCCTGTTACCGATGTCATAGTTTGTCTCCGCCGGGTTGAGTTTGCGGGAGAAGAAGGCACATGGGTGGAGTCTACTTGGATTCCCCTGCTGCTGTGACAACACCGCTCCCACTCCGGTGGTCGAGGCGTCGACCTCCACGATGAAGGGTTTCTCGGGTCCGGGTTTACCAGGAGGGGAGCGGTGGTGAAGGCTTTCTTGAGGGTTTCGAAGGCTTGAGTTTCTGCGGGGGTCCAGGACAGAGACATGGGCTTACTGCGCAGGAGGTTGGTGAGTGGAATAGCAATGGTGCTGTAACCTTGAATGAATCGACGGTAGAAATTGGCAAAGCCCAGGAATCTTTGGAGTTCTTTTATGGTGGTGGGAATGGGCCAGTCCTTGATAGCAGAAACCTTCCTCTCGTCCATCCGGATGCCACTGCGGTCGATGTTGTAACCAAGGAACTGCACTGAGGGTTGGTGGAAGGTACATTTCTTTGCTTTGAGGTACAGGTGGAACTCCCTCAGGCGTTGCAGGACCTCCGCAACGTGGTGGCGATGGTCGGCCATGCTCCGGGAGTAAATCAGAATGTCGTCGATGTAGACCAGGACTGACTTGTGGAGGAACTCCCGGAGCACCTCATGGATGAAATCCTGGAATACGGAGGGGGCGTTGACCAATCCATACGGCATAACCAAGTATTCATAGTGGCCAGTAGGGGTCACAAATGCGGTCTTCCACTCGTCCCCCTCACGTATC
The DNA here is from genome assembly GCF_019924925.1 of Ctenopharyngodon idella. Lineage (NCBI taxonomy): Eukaryota > Metazoa > Chordata > Actinopteri > Cypriniformes > Xenocyprididae > Ctenopharyngodon > Ctenopharyngodon idella. Next base: position 6,283,902 of record NC_067229.1, read on the forward strand.
CGGATGAGGTTGTATGCGCTGCGGAGGTCCAACTTGGTGAACACAGTGGCACCCCGGAGGTGTTCGAGAGCGGATGGGACGAGAGGAAGAGGATAGCGGAATTTAACGGTTATCTTGTTGAGGGCTCTGTAATCTATGCAGGGCCGCAAGCCTCCGTCCTTCTTGGCCACGAAGAAAAAGCTTGAAGCAGCAGGGGAAGTAGACGGACGGATGTAGCCCTGTGACAGAGCTTCCTGGATGTATTCCTCCATGGCCTTCTCCTCCGGGATGGAAAGTGAATAGATCTTCCCTTTGGGCACTGGCTCACCCGGCAGCAGATCGATGGCACAGTCCCATGGCCGGTGTGGAGGCAGCGTGGAGGCTTTCTTGGGGCAGAAGACATCACTGAAGTGGGAGTAACATTGGGGAATTTCCACGGAGCGATTTTCAAGGGGGCTTTCGATGGACATGGCACAGACTGGTAGATTCTCCGTGTGAGGAGGGCTTGGAACGGGAAACTTGGGAAAGCAGTCCAGGAAACACTTGTCACCCCACTTCAGGATCTCCCCAGTTCTCCGGGAGATGACAGGATTGTGCTGCTCCAACCATGGGCGCCCTAGAATCACGTCAGAGGTGGATTCCTCCAGAACCAGCAGATGGAGTTGTTCAACGTGTAGGACGCCGACTTGAATTTGGATGGGTCCAGCACAGAGACGAACTTGTCTTCGGCTAAGGGGTTTTCCAGTCACCGAGTGGATCTCGTAAGTCATCGGCGTGGCTGTTGTCTTGAGGCGTAACTGGTGGCAGAGGGCGCCGGAGATGAAGTTGCCGGCTGACCCAGAATCGAGGAGGGCACTAACTGGAAGCGACAAACCGGCAGCAGTAAGGTTTACTACAGTGGTGAGTGGTTTCATCTTATTGAGAGAGGGAACGATGACACTCACCATAGGACGAGCTGGGCGAGTGGGGCATTCGGAGATGTAATGCCCAGATAATACACAATAGAGGCATAGATTCTGGGTCAGCCGCCTCTGCCGCTCAGCCGAAGACAGACGAGTATTCTCCACTTGCATGGGTTCGTTGGCTGGTTCTGGAGGGCTGATGGATTCTGGTCGGCGGAGTAATGATGGAAACAACGGCTGGCCCTGGTGTTCTTCAAGACACGACTGCATACGAGTGGCGAAGCGGATGGAGAGTTGGATAAACCGTTCGAGCCCGATGGAATCCTCGTATGCAGCGAGATGCAACCGCACGCGTGGATCCAGCCCTTGACGATAGGTTGTAATGAGGGCTTGCTCATTCCAGCCACTTGATGCAGCGAGGGTTCTGAACTTGAGGGCATAATCGTTAACGGACATTGAACCTTGTTTGAGTTGGTATAATTGCTCACCGATAGAAGAGTCCTAGGCAGGTCTTCCAAAAACTTCTTTGAAGTGAGCGATGAAACTGGAGAGAGACTGTGTGATGGGATTTTTCTGCGACCACAGTGGTTCAGCCCAGCGAAGAGCCTTGCCCTCTAGTTGAGAGATTATGAAAGCGATCTTAGCGCGATCGTTCGGGTACAGGTGCGGTTGCATCTCCAGGACCAGCGTACATTGCAAAAGAAATCCGTTGCAATCCTCCACCGAACCAGAGAAGGGCGCCGGTTGAGCCATGGGACTGGCGACGGCGGGTGGTGAAGGAGAAACGGCGGTGGATGCGGAAGTGCTTGCTGGTGCAGATGCTAGCGGTGTACCGGTGAGTGCTCGGCGCAGGGCATCCACAAGCTCCTGGAAATGGTCCTGGGTGCTCATTCTGGTGCTCAGTGGTGTTGGTCCGGTCTTCTGTTACGTATACAGAAGGGGACAGCGACACAGGAATGCAGGTATTAAAGTTTATTGAGCGACCAGAATCAAACAGAGTGCAGATGAGTGAAGACAGGTTAATACGTTGACTGGAGTGGCTGATATACTGATACTTGTCTTGGTGTTGCAGGATGGGCAGACGGATGGCAGACTTGAAGCTTGAGCAGACACAGATGAACTTCACAGGAGACGAGGAGACAACGAGGAGTCGAGGGAACACAGGAGACAGGTAAGTATCGTCAGAGGAGTCCTTAATGTAAGCAGACTGGTGAGTACCAAGTGCAAACGAGACCGGACAGTGACTGAGTGAGAGTGTGGGCCTTTTGTGCTGCTGGTGATGAGGGTGCTGATGAGCTGCAGGTGTAAGTGATTAGTACTCTGGTGATGACGTGCGCTGTGTCTGTGAGAGTGTAGAGCCTGGCGTGTCTGTGACACACATACTATGGAATTATTAAAAAAAACCTAACCTTAACCCATAGTTACATTATATTACCCAGTTTCTTGAGTAAGTACACTGTAAGTACACGTACTGTAAAAATAAAGTGTAACCAACTCAAATAACATGTAAAAGAATAATAACGCAACATAAGGAATATAAAGATTAATGATGATTAAATTACAGCTATCAGTGACTAGAATTCATAAAGATAATAATAAGATTCATAAAAAGGAATATATATTATTAAAAAATAAATAATAAATGAAATAAGAATAAAGAATAAATTGTATAAATATAAATACAAATAATTTTGCATACAGCAACATATTACCCAATGGGGGAAAATCGGGAAAAATTCTAAAAAATATCACAAGTAAACAAGACAAAGCAAACTGTGTGAGAATATTTAACTCACCATAGACAGTAACATTGAATCTCCTGTATGATGTTTCTTTGCTTCTGCCGATCTGTAGTTTATAAAGTCCAGAGTGATCAGTTCTGATGTTTCTGATGGTCAGAGATCCAGTTTGACTGTCCATCTGGAGTCTGTCTCCAAATGTCTCATAACTGTTTTGAATATCAGTCGTCTGCTTATAGATCTCAGCTATACGAGCTTCTCGAAGTCCAAAGTTCCACAATATCAGATCATCTTTCTGTACTTTAATGTCAGTGTTTAAAGTGACCGAATCTCCCTCCGTCACTGATACTGACTTTACTTCATCTGTCTCAACAACAGACACACCTGAAACACATTCATATGCAATAATAATATTACTGAGCATATATACAATGTAACACTTTAGCACGCAGTGATGACAGGATGTGATTTCTTTGAATGTTTCCACTGTTCATTACTGGCCCATTATCTCATTTATAATGATTCAAGTTTTATTTTAGAACTTAAAATTACCAATATGCAATAATATGTGTTTTGACACAAATCACTCAAATTGACAAATTAATATCGGATTATTTGAGCTGGAGACAGCCACTGGTGTTCACTCAATGACTCTAGAAAACCTCTGAAAAGATTAAAAAATCTCAACAACCAACTGCAAAAACACATTCATCAAAGAAATAAGTAATAAACATCGGTAACACTTTACAATAAGGTTCATTAGTTAAACATTAGTTAATGTATTAACTAACATAAACTAACCATGAGCAATACATTTGTTACTGTATTTGCTAATCTTTGTTAACGTTAGTTAATAAAAATACAGTTGTTCATTGTTTGTTCATGTTAGTTCACAGGGCATTAACTAATGTTAACAAGATTTTAGTAATGTATTAGTAAATGTTGAAATTAACATTAACAAACATTAATAAATGCTGTATATGTGCAGTTCATTATTAGTTCATGTTAACTAATGTAGTTAACTAATGAAACTTATTGTAAAGTGTTACCTAAACATCTTACCTTTCACACAAATGAAGAGCAAAATTAGGCACATGTATGTGAGCATCTTAGAAAAGTGACTGTGTTACTGTGGTTTCAGTTCAGAAACAGCACATGATGAAGATTCAGCCAATGGCTGCTCATACTGTTTTGAGGAAGTATCAGTCAGAGTTGAACAAAATGACTTCAGTTCCGTTCCGAAGTCCAAAACACATTGGTTTTTGTGTCTTGGTTGTTTAAATATAGTTTGATGCACCAATAGCCTATATGTTTACATGTCCATCTCATCAGGTTACGGATGCTCTTTTTAACATCTCTTTCTCATGTTGTAAAAATACAATTCAGTTTAGTCTGATTAATTTAAATTATTCCTAGGTTGTGAAAGAAATACCTAATATTTGGCATACCAAAGAGATTTTAAAAAAGGCTTTAGGCATATTTTTTTGTTGTTAAGCACAACAACATTGCATTGTATTTTAGGCAGAGGTTGATTCGTGAGAGGTTTGTAAGTGCGTGCAAAGGCCAAAGAATATAACCAGCATTGTGGTTACAACCCTCTCTTACACCTTCCGTCCACAAGACAACTTTGCACTTCATGCAAACAGTTAGAGACATCTAAGCTCTGTCTAGTACTTACAGGATCCACTGATTACTTTATTGTAGTAGCTACCGAGCAGTTTGATTCATTTCAATGACAAATCTTTTGAGTCTGTTTATCAAAAAGATTTGTTCGGTGTCCCTTTCTGCAGGTCATATCATTACACCAGATGGCAGTAAGTCAGTGCAATTTAAATGGCTTATTACCAGGTTTTTTCAAATGTAACATTTTATCCTTATGTCCAGAATACAGTTAAAAATTTATTTTTCATCTCAGAAACATTGCAAGACTGTTCCCCAGTTATCTTTCTCTGTTGCTAAAAAATTGATCAACACTTTTGTTTTTTCACGCATCGATTACTGTAATGCTCTTCTTGCTGGGGTTTCTAAATCTACCTTACATTAATTGGTCTACCTTAAATAAATTGTGACAAGACAAGTGAGCACATCTCTCCAGTTTTAGAGTCATTGCTCAGGTTTCTGATTGATTTTTAAAATTTTCATGCTGGCCTACAAGGCCTTATGTGGTTTGGCGCCACATTACTTTTCACAACTTTTAACTGTCTGCACTCCAAGGTGTGATCTCCACTCCTCGGATTCTGGTCTTTTAGTTGTTCCTCCTACTCGTTTACTCTCTATGGGTGTCACAGACACGCCAGGCTTCAACACCCTCCAATCACAGCGTACTCCATCTCCTGAGTACTGAGCACACACACCTGCACCTCATCAGCACGCCAATCAGCACCAGTATAAGAGACACTCACACTCACTCAGTCACTGTCTGGTCTCGTTCACATCTAGACTTACCTACATGCTTACCTCAAGGACTCCCAGCGATCGACTTACCTGTCTCCAGCGTTTCCAAGTCTCCTCCTGTGTTCCCAGTCTGTGTGTGAGTGTCTCCTGTCTCCTGTCTCCAGCGTTGTTCATCTCCACCGTCATCCAGGATCTTCACCTCTACAAACACAAAGGACAGTATCATTAATCTACAAACCACCATTCACTCAGAAGTTCACCTTATATTCACCTGCACGACTGTTTACTCTGCTCGGTGTCTAATAAACATCCTTATCTGTGATCTCCTGTCTCCGACCCTTCTGTACTGTAACAATGGGTAACCAGGCTTTCTCTTGTTGTGCACTAAAACTTTCGAATTCTCTTTCCATTGAGATCAGACAGGCTGAATCCTTTAGTGTTTTTAAATCTGCTCTTAAAACCCTTTTTTTCAGGATGTCTTTTATGTGATTTCTTTGTTATTTGTATGATGCTTATTTTATTTTTATGCTTGTAAAGCGCTTTGAGATGTAACTTTTAAAGGCGCTATATAAAATAAAGATTATTATTATTAGTTACCAGGGAGTTGATAAGAGTGTTCATGGATAAATAGAAACTGCAAATACTATCCTCAAAATATAGTAAAGATTCAGGTAAGTTTATATGCTTTTTGTTTTGACACCTCTTTTACAATGTCTGGTAGCCACAACTTCCATCTAATCTCTGAGGCAGAAGCATGTGAATGTGCTATAGTGCAAGTTTTATTTACAGTTACATGTATACCTAATATCTGTCTAGGTTGAATCAGATCAATCTTGGCTCACTAAAATACAGGCATATTAACTATGTGGTGTTGACGCACTAATGCCAGGGTGTTGCCATACAACTACTAAGGTGTTCTGAGTGGTTTTTAACATGGTTTTTATTCGGTCGTTTAGATGTTCTGGGTTACAGAGTTGGAACATGTGTTTTACAGTTTGCAAGTTGTTGCATTGCAAGGATTACAGCACGTGGGTTCATTTCTTCTGAAATTATACATTTAACATTTCAGGGAAAATATACATGTTGGTTAATTTATTTGAAAATAGTTGCAAAAAATCATGACACATTTTAAATGACACTGCAATGAAAAGTAAAAAATGAAAGTAAAATTATTCTAACATATGTAAAGATGTGTAAAGATAATAATCTGTCGGCATGGTTGGTTTTGTTTATTCACAAACACTGTACATTGTGCATTAGTACATTTCCACATAAAACATACATTAAACATGCATATAGCCTAACACAAATTATGTACAAAAAAACATTACAAAAAACAGTGAGCATTTTTATCTCTGTAAACAGACAATTTTCATAATGTGCCCTTATCTTGCACAATTTCTGGTGACATGATCTATATAGTCCTTAAGTTTGTAACATCCACACCCTCCAGAGAAGAATATTTGGATTGACGACTACGGTCTTCTGCGTCAGTCTGAGATGTTTGTGGACTGCAGCTCTGCTCATATTCCTGCAAGATCTTCACCACATCCTTGTGGCTGAACTGCATGGCGTCGTCCCGAGGAATATTTCCCCACCTGAATTACAGATATGAGGTTAATTATGACTAAATGGATGTAGCGGAAGGTAAACGTATAAAAAAAACAAGGATCTTTACCGATCTTTCACGAAAGGGTTGACTTTGCAGGCCTGCGTCAGAAATAGCACAACATCCGCGTGACCTAAAACAGAACAGACACAAGCCAAATTGAATAATTAAATAAACCATATTTGGCACTAAAAGATGCTTAAATGTTTACAGAAAATGATTTTACCTTCTGCAGCAGCTACGTGGAGAGGAGTACGAGAGTCATAGTCCTTTAACTCCATATTCATGGATGAAAGGGAAAACCTGATGGAGGAAAAGAGAGACTAGTAATATACATTTCAGTAGCACTCAAATTTTGAGGCGAAGCGAAGACATTGTGAAATGTATAAAATGACCTTCTCAGAGCTGAGACATCGCCACTGTGGGCTGCGAACATCAGATTCACCACCGACTTGTTCTACAACACAGATTTGGTGCGTTCATTACTGGATCTAATAACCCGACTAAAAAATAGCTTAATGTTGGACATTCTCACAATCTTTTGGTGTTTAATGTTGTAGTTTAGTTCATTTGTTTGGTATGTTCAAATGTAAGGTTTACCCTGTCGTCACCAGACTGTCTGCGAGGGTCCTGCTTCTTCAAAAAGTGCCTCAGATTGTCGTAATTGTGGAAGTTGAACAAAGACACCAGTTCCTAATTAAAGAAGGGTTACAAAATTAGTTATTTATACAAAATTTATGGTCTGGAATTAAACAGAGGGTGATAAACCAACAGGACGATGACAGAAACACCTGACAGAAGTGGATTCCACGGACGCTGTTTCCGATTTTGTCCACAGGGGGCGACCAACACATGATGCCCATCACGTTCGGCACCACCAGAAGAACTGCACCTGACACACCAGACTTTGCAGGTAATCCAACCTGACACATATTAAAAACTTTAGATATACAAAGATATAGATATACACTCATATTACTTATTAATGGGAGAAAGTGCAACTGGCAATATAGTGGAATAAGTCCCGCCTTATAAATAAAAGAGCCTTTTTTGAGATTTCAGGATTTCCCCATTACGTAGGTACGTAGGACTTGGTCATGGACGCCCAAAATATCTGGCCAAGGCATAAATATGGCAGCCGAGTGAACAGACTTTCTATGAATGGGACTTTGCATGTACTGAGATGTAAAGAGATATGGCAAGTGTTACTACAACACAAATGATTACAAAAACATTACAAAAAAATCAACAATATTCTACTACAAGCTATTAGAAAAGTCTTTAATGTCGTATTGTTTAGATGTTTATATATATATATATATATATATATATATATACCTTCTTATAGCCTACGCCATCTTTATGTAGAGCAACAATTCTTTTTTTCAGATCCTCAGAGAGTTCTATGCCATGAGGTGCCATGTTGAACTTCCAGTGACCAGTATGAGAGAGTGAGAGCGATAACACCAAATTTAACACACCTGCTCCCCATTCACACCTGAGACCTTGTAACACTAACGAGTCACATGACACCAGGTAGAGAAAATGGCTAATTGAGCCCAATTTGGACATTTTCACTTAGGGGTGTACTCACTTTTGTGGCCAGCGGTTTAGACATTAATGGCTGTGTATTGAGTTATTTTGAGGGGACAGCAAATTTACACTGTTATACAAGCTGTACACTCACTACTTTACATTGTAGCAAAGTGTCATTTCTTCAGTGTTGTCACATGAAAAGATTTAATAAAATATTTACAAAAATGTGAGGGGTGTACTCACTTCTGTGAGATACTGTATATATATATATATATATATATATATATATATATATATATATATATATATATATATATACAAACCCTATTCCAAAAAAGTTGGGACACTGTACAAATTGTGAATAAAAAAGGAATGCAATAATTTACAAATCTCATAAACTTATATTTTATTCACAATATAGAATATAGATAACATATCAAATGTTGAAAGTGAGACATTTTGAAATGTCATGCCAAATATCGGCTCATTTTGGATTTCATGAGAGCTACACAATCCAAAAAAGTTGGGACAGGTAACAATAAGAGGCCGGAAAAGTTAAATGTACATATAAGTAACAGCTGGAGGACCAATTTGCAACTTATTAGGTCAATTGGCAACATGATTGGGTATAAAAAGAGCCTCTCAGAGTGGCAGTGTCTCTCAGAAGTCAAGATGGGCAGAGGACCACCAATTCCCCCAATGCTGCGGCGAAAAATAGTGGAGCAATATCAGAAAGGAGTTTCTCAGGGAAAAATTGCAGAGTTTCAAGTGATCATCATCTACAGTGCATAATATCATCCAAAGATTCAGAGAATCTGGAACAATCTCTGTGCGTAAGGGTCAAGGCCGGAAAACCATACTGGATGCCCGTGATCTTCGGGCCCTTAGACGGCACTGCATCACATACAGGAATGCTGCTGTAATGGAAATCACAACATGGGCTCAGGAATACTTCCAGAAAACATTGTCGGTGAACACAATCCACCGTGCCATTCGCCGTTGCCGGCTAAAACTCTATAGGTCAAAAAGAAGCCATATTTAAACATGATCCAGAAGCGCAGGCGTTTTCTCTGGGCCAAGGCTCATTTAAAATGGACTGTGGCAAAGTGGAAAACTGTTCTGTGGTCAGATGAATCAAAATTTGAAGTTCTTTTTGGAAAACTGGGACGCTATGTCATCCGGACTAAAGAGGACAAGGACAACCCAAGTTGTTATCAGCGCTCAGTTCAGAAGCCTGCATTTCTGATGGTATGGGGTTGCATGAGTGCATGTGGCATGGGCAGCTTACACATCTGGAAAGGCACCATCAGTGCTGAAAGGTATATCCAAGTTCTAGAATATCCAGACGTCGTCTCTTTCAGGGAAGACCTTGCATTTTCCAACATGACAATGCCAGACCACATACTGCATCAATTACAACATCATGGCTGCGTAGAAGAAGGATCCGGGTACTGAAATGGCCAGCCTGCAGTCCAGATCTTTCACCCATAGAAAACATTTGGTGCATCATAAAGAGGAAGATGCGACAAAGAAGACCTAAGACAGTTGAGCAACTAGAAGCCTGTATTAGACAAGAATGGGACAACATTCCTATTCCTAAACTTGAGCAACTTGTCTCCTCAGTCCCAGACGTTTGCAGACTGTTATAAAAAGAAGAGGGGATGCCACATAGTGGTAAACATGGCCTTGTCCCAACTTTTTTGAGATGTGTTGATGCCATGAAATTTAAAATCAACTTATTTTTCCCTTAAAATTATACATTTTCTCAGTTTAAACATTTGATATGTCATCTATGTTGTATTCTGAATAAAATATTGAAATTTTAAACTTCCACATCGTTGCATTCCTTTTTTATTCACAATTTGTACAGTGTCCCAACTTTTTTGGAGGGGATGCCACATAGTGGTAAACATGGCCTTGTCCCAACTTTTTTGAGATGTGTTGATGCCATGAAATTTAAAATCAACTTATTTTTCCCTTAAAATTATACATTTTCTCAGTTTAAACATTTGATATGTCATCTATGTTGTATTCTGAATAAAATATTGAAATTTTAAACTTCCACATCGTTGCATTCCTTTTTTATTCACAATTTGTACAGTGTCCCAACTTTTTTGGAATCGGGTTTGTGTGTATATATATATATATATATATATAAAACACACTATTAAACTTGTTACATTTCTAATTGTCAAAGCAACATTTCTCATTTTCATTTAGTTTAACTTAATATACTAAAATGACTAAAACTGAAAAAAAAAATATAGACATTAAAACTTTATTGACTAATAAAAATGGCAAAAATAAACTAAAATTGAAATGAAAACAGAAAATATAAAATTGTATGAACTTTAAATATTAATAAAAACTATAAAAGTATCTAAATTATACTAAAATAACAATGGTTAACACTTGCTAACTGAACCTCAACAGATTGCGCACTTAAATTTACTTTTAAATAAGAATTTTTTTTAATAAGTAACTTTAATTAAGCAATTTTTAAATAAAAAAAATATTCTTTCTGTCAACTTGACTGTAAGTCACATCATTTACACTCTGACTAGGTATGAATTTACTCACGTGGAAAGCGAACTGTCCGGAGTAGTCATACATCCCGCAGGAGTGCATAAGGCTGAGCGTGTTTCGTACAGCTTCTGTGCTCAAAACCTTCTCTCCTGTGATTGGACAGATGCCTCCGTTAGCCAGCGTCGCGGCCATCACGCTGCCGGACTCGCACGTGACCTCTATTGAGCACAACTGTGAGGGACAGAGAGGAAATTCTGTCAGGGTTGTCAGAGATTATTTAACGTCTATATAATTTAACTGATTAAAACAGGCGAAGAATCACCTGGAAGTAAAAGTCCAGTGCATCGATCATATCCGCCCCATCAGGAAAACACTGTAAGGAAGGACATCACAGTTGCATTTGTGGACATTCAACAACATCCTGCTAGTTTGCTTATATAAAACAATGTTCGCTGAAGTACAAACCTTCTTCTCTTTCAGGTAGTATCCTATTGCGTAGTTTCTGTCTCCTGTCTCCTTCTCTGACTGGAATCTGTTCAAACGAAATCAAACGGAAGTCAATAGCAATGAAATTGTGTGCAAAACAAGTGCAAATCACCAAAGTGAAAGACATACGTTGCGTTGCTGAAGCCCACATACTCCCTGCCTGTCATTTTCTTCACAAACTCCATTACCTGTGAAAGAAACCCAACAAAAATTTTAGCAAACAGGCAAATAAAGAGTCTGATATCTGCTTCATTTTTGGGATATATAAATATTGTTTCATTAATGAAATAAATTATCAGATGTTGTGAACAACATGAGTGTTTTTTAAATGACATTTAAAATGTCAGCATCCAACAGGAATGTATAACTTACATAGTCAAACTTCTCCGCCTTGTTGACACCTGGCTGGAGAGAACGAGAAGAGGAACAGTAAAATTTACCAGCGTGAGACTTTTGCGTATTCTGGCTTGTGCTGGAGAACCTAGGAAGCACAGATCACATACATTTGGTCTAAAGGGCACTTTTAATAGCCTGGATTCAGTCCAGACCAGTAATAGTCCTGCTTATAGCTTCACAAGGTCAGGCTACACAAAACAACACATGTACTGTAGCAGATGCACAGTGTCTGTCTGCACAGATCTGAAATACTGGGTCAAAGGTCTGTTAGCTCAAATGAATTCTTGGCCCGGCCCGCATGTCAATACATGTGCGTATATCAGAGTTTGTTTTAGAGATGCGAGCAGAGTTGATTATCAGACAAGTAAATACTGCAAACACAAACCTACCTGACACTAAACTCCACGGTGAAAGTGCAGGTTTATGTTTACCTTGATAAGTGAACTGATGACGATCGCTCCAGCGTTGACCATGGGATTGTGAGGTTTATCTAAGAACAGAAAACCAGCATCAGCTCACAGATTGCTTAAAGGGATAGTTCACCCAAAAATGAAAATTCTGTCATGATTTTAAATAAGTTTGCAACCAAGCAGATCTTGCCCCCCATTGACAGCCATAGTATTTTTTTTCTTTTCTTACTATGGTAGTCAATGGGGGGTGAGATCTGAATGGTTACCAACATTCTTCCAAATATCTTCCTTTGTGTTCAGCAGAACAAAGAAATTCATACAGGTTTGGAACAACTTGAGGGGGAGTAAATGATGACAGAATTTTCTTTTTTTGAGTGAACTATCCCTTTAATTTAATGTGAATTTATTTATTCATTTATAGCACAGAAACAAAATGCTTCAAAAGAAATGTTATTGCTTATAAGTTATTCTTTAAGAGTTATTTCTCTCCATTTACTCTCATTGCTGACTAGCAGAAACAAGATATTAAAGAAATCTCATTTGTTAGTTCTTTCTTATGGGCAGTAATTTGTTCATTTGTTAACATTACTTAATGTATTAACTAACATGAACTAACAATGAGCAATAGATTTGTTACAGTATTTAGTAATCTTTGTTAATGTTAGTTGTTTGTTCATATTAGTTCACAGTGCATTAACTAATGTTAACAAATACAACATTTGATTTTAATAATGTATTAATAAACATTGAAATTAACATTAACTAAAGCTAATAAATGCTGTAGTCAATCTTAGTTCATGTTAACTAAAAAAGTTACCTAATGTTAACTAATGAAACCTCATTATAAAGTGTTACCAAAGTAATTCATTACTACTACTAATTACATCTTCAACAGTGTAATTAGATTACTGTACTAAATACTCTCTTTAAAAAGTATTGCATTACTTAATGCTAATTACTTTCTAAATCCTACATCAACCTCAACCAGTTGAACAATACACAGACATGAAACTATCCTTTTCTTTCTTTCAAATAAATAATATAAAATTACATAAATTATTCTTGAACTGACCAAAGTATTTAAAGGGAGATGATTACATTTAGAATTGTCAAAAATACCAACTTTGGTACCAAGTCAGTGGTCGGTACTGAAATTTTAAAAAATGTGACGCTTTGAGCGCTGTTGAGCAGATTCGTAAACACCTCTGATTGGCCTTTGTATTCACACACTCATCAAATATGTCTGTGATTGGCTACAATGATCAACACAGGGGAGCGTTTGAAACATAGACTGTAAAAAAGATGGACGACGCGACGCCCAGACGACTGTGTCATCATTGATGTATTTTAAACAGGCTATATAAATTATACACAATTTAAAATTCTACCTATAAAATAATAGGCTATTCTGTTTTTAGAGCAATAATATTTTTGAAACAGCAAATTCAGTAGATAAACTCAATATAATATGCCACTAGAAACAAAAAAATGTCATAAACGGTCCTGCCATTTTAAATAAAGCTGAACTAAGTTTACAGGAGATCGATTGCTGTAGACAGTGCTCTATAATTAATTAATTAGTAGGCTATCATTAGTTTTGTCCTGCTAATTATTATTTTATACCCATAAAAATAATTAGTAACTGCCAGATAACGATCACCTGCTTTTTCCCGACATGGCTAACGTTAGGCGTGTTATCTTAACTAATAACATTTATTAATTTCGCTTATAAAGCCCACATTTACCGTTACCGAAAAAAGTTCAGTGATCCGTCAGATCCTGTAGGTCGGTTAGTACAGTTTACTGCTGAACAACTCATTTTGTCGGTGTGAAATAACACAGAAATCGAAAATTATTAGTTAGTTATATATCTTCAATCTCCCCTCGAAGCTCCGACAGTCCTCAGAGAAGCTGTCAATCACAACTGTCAATCATGACGACATGCCCCGTTTCTATAGCATCAAATTGCTAGCTAAAATCAAACTTATCACAAAAACGAACAACTGAATATATATCAGCGTGATAACAACTACCTTAAATGACCAAAACCATCTTTCGTAAAATTTTATTTGAAGCGTGATTTTTTTTGTTTTGACTCAAGTCCCGTTCGCTTGCATGGAGAGGGTGAGGTTTATGACCTGTACTGCATCCAGCCACCAGGGGGCGATCAAAGAGCCCGCAGCTTCACTTATTAGGACGTATGAGGCACACCTGGTTTGAAAGCACATGGAAATGTTTGAATTTGGAAGCGTTTTGAAAGCGGGAACATTTGAAAGCAGCCATCTATCAGTGGACCGGTCCGCAATAGACGCCTGCTTTCAAATGCTCCCGTGTGTATCTGTGTAAGCAATGAAGAGCGTCATTGATGACTATTTACACCGTTTTTGAAGCGTTGATCATTGTAGCCAATCACAAACATATCTGATGAGCGCGTGAACACACTGGCCAATCAGAGGTGTTTACGAATCCACTCAACAGCGCTCAAAGTGTCACATTTTTAAAATTTCAGTACCAACTTGCCGTAGCCCCTCCAGTTCGCACCGCCCACTCCAAGCGGGACGCGATCCCGGGCCCGTCTGCACTCTAACAAGGAGGCTAAGGACCGCAGTCTAGCGTCAGTCGCTAGAGCGCCACTTGAGATCAGGGGAGTGAGGTTTACATACACAGCTCTTACTGCCCTACATCCGTTACACTGGTACTTAAGTCAGTACTTTTGACAACTCTAGTTATATTAAAACATGCATTTTAACATTTTAAATGATCAAATTACAGAAAAATTAAAAGTAATCCCTTACTTTACTTTTTCAAGGGAAAAGTAAGTAAATTACATTAATTAATTACTTAGTAATGCATTACATCCAACACTGCTTGTGGGTTCGTCTATTTTCTGTAGCCCATATGTGTAGGCCTCTATCTATTGTATTTTGCTCAACATCAAGAGCATCTGTAGGTTGTTTATATGATAATCTATGACATGTCTTCACCCACCTTCTTCATCCAGGGAGAGTTTGTTGAATTTGAATCCGCTGGGCTCCTTCCCCACGTAGTGGTGCACTCGCTCCGTGCCGTGCTCATGTACAGCGATGGCGTATTCCAGCGGCTTCACGCACGACTGCAAGCAGAACGGCAGCTTCGTGTCTCCCACTGAGTGCCTGAAATTCAAAGAGGTGATTTGAAAATCATCGCTTCATATTATAGAGAAGTTGAGGCAGCTTTATCTGTTTACCTTTGGCCATCTACTGTGCAGAGAGAGACGCCCCAAAGATCAGGACTAAACTTGGTTAGATGGGGAATGTATTTTGCAACCTGGAAAAGATTTTTAGTGAGTTCGTCTATACAAATAAGTGAATACTAAAAGGACTAAAAATACAGTTCCTACCTGTCCATCATGTTGCAGTTTTGATGAGTAGTATATATGATTGATGACGCCTGCAAATGCCTCAAATTCGGGAATGATAAACTTCCGTCTGAAAGCGAGACTCAGCAGAACTATGTTTCCACCCACACACCTGTCACGATGTTGGAAATGTTCACAACTAGAACTTTGTCTGGCTAAATATTCCTCTTTTTTTCACAGATATTTTTTGTCTGGCTTTCGCGGAAAAGATAATGTACTCACTTTCGGAACAGCTCACGGTCCATCATGACTTCACCGGCTGATTCCTGGATAGCTTTGCGAATCTTTTCCATGCAGTCGTGCAATCTGGGGTCAGAGGTCAGAAGGCCGGTGCTTTTCACTGCCTGTTAGATAGGGAAAATACTGTTCTGTCTTTTCTCAACAATTCTGTTTACTTTGTGTAATGCCTTGAATTTGACATGCAAACTTTATTTAAACAGTAATGTTTATAAAAATTACTCTAAATATACAATAAACAAAGTTAATCAAATGTCATTTATACTATACCGGGGGTGTTTAGTGACCTTGTGTATAAATTATTACACGACCCATGTCAGCAGTTCCACAAAGTCTAGATAAACGTGTGTGTGTGTTTTACCTCCTCAGCCCTCCCATGACCGAATCAGATTTCAGAGGGAACATGTAAGTGGCTTGATAGTAACTGAGCCCATAACATGCAACTGAGTCAATGTGTGAGGCAACTCCCAGCTGTTGCCCATATACAGAGATGTTGTTCAGTTAGCAGACTTCAACAACTGCTACTGCAAAGATTTTAATCCAGATAAATCTTTATTGGATATGATACAGTGTGTATGTGTCAATGAAAGAACTTACAGCAATGAAATGAGTTACAGGAATTTTCTCCGCTCCTTCAGTTATATTGTAGAAAAGCATGTCCTCCAGTCCAGAGAATATACTTTTATTGGTCATAATTCTGCTTTAATGAAATAAGATTAGGCCTCCACATACTATTAATTGTACTTATTAGCTGTTGTTTTTATCAAACATTTAATAACAATAATCACATTGTTATTCATTAGCTATAAAAGTGACTCACGTTTTCGATTTAGGTTCATCCACGGATGCTGGTGCGATGAATTCGCTGCTTGCCTGAATCCGCGAAGTTAAACTGAACGACCTCCTCGTTACATTCTGATACACTGAGGTACTTTTTGCCAAGTCTTTCGCCAGTAAGCCAATAACTCCAACATTAGGCATTCGTAGGGTCCTGAAAGAGATCATTTTCCAGATAAAATCTAAAATTTGAAGCGTAAATAGTGGATTCAAACTAGTCCGTGTCGCACATAACGGTCTCAGAGTCTCGTGCGGCTGGTTTGTTTTGAGTCGCGTCAACAGGTGCTCGTGAAATCCGGTGAGCGCCAGGAGCACTTTATCAACACTGACGTCTCCTGAAAGTTCACTGTCACAGATAACTGGATGACTTTCACTGGTAAAACATCGAGGGGCGAACTCATCCCATGTCATACTGAGACAGCATAGTTTAATGTACAACAATCGCTTCATTCAAACGATCTGAGGTAAAAAAAAAAAAAAAAAAAAAAAAAAAAACGTCGCGTGACTTCAACTCAACTGACAGCTACTCAGTACAAAAAAGATTAGTCATCAAATATTATAAATGAATAAGATATGAAGTAAATGTAGCCTATTTAATGTTTTTTACATTTGCAACAGAAGAACGATAACGTGAACAAAGAGATTTAAACGATCTACTAACTGAATGTTCTCGCGCTCGATTTTAGCCTCTTCAGGGATAACAGTTTAATGATCATGGGACGAACTGTTTAATGAATAATAAATGTTCATGGCTTGTAAGAAATATTTGATGATAAATTAAATGATCTCCACCTGACGGTAGGAAAAAAACAAAACAAACAACAAAAAACAGAGCCCTAAAATGTATTAACTAGAACCAACAAGCCATGCTGATTTAAGCTGTTCTTTTTAGGAAGAGATTGGTGCACAGATGACAATACACAGAAAAAAAAATTATTATAACGTTTATTAAATTATGTTTATACAGTTTGCCTGCAAATTTTCCGTTAAAATAATCATAATGTGGCAGGTCAAGCAATCTCTGACAGTTTCATACAAAATATATAATGCCAAAAGTCAAAGTCACTGTGGCACTCTAGCAACACATACAGCAGATGACCAACAGGCACAAATTGGTGATGCATTTTCAAGGCAAGTTACTGCAAATGTCACTTATTAGGCAAGAACACGCCAATGAGAAATAAGATAAAGGGCTTGGTGTGGAGATACACTACTGGTCAAAAGTTTGGAATAATTTAAGATTAGAGCATATATAGAGCATCTTCCAGTGTATCAGAAGGGAACCAAAGGTAAGAGTTAAAAGTATCTGGCCTAAAATTACTTTTAATCACACACCAAATCTAGACACTTTTTGCTGGCTTTGGCATCACCAGCTTAAGCGCAATATCTACAAAACAAGCGGGCATATAAGACAAGGGGATCCACAAGAGCTTGGCATCCCAGCCTGCACTGTAGCGTGTTCTTGGGTGGACGGCCAGCAGGGCGTGTTCCATGCAGTTGGTCACTTTACTGAGGTCGGAGTCGCATATGGCGTTCATGATCAACCTCTGGATCTTGATGTCTGGAGAGACAAAGAGTGTCTAAATGGACTATGTTTGGAGAAATGGAGAAAATGGTAGTCGTTGGTATAAATAACATACATTTATCCAAGTATTTGTCTCCGTAACTCTCCTTCACTTCGGGGGTCAGTTGGTTCCAGAGGCGATGAAGTTCCCTCTCGATGGGCTCCAAGCTGGTCACCTGCGTTTTGAAGAAACCAGGTTCAATGATGCACACGTTGACACCAAAATTCTGGATGTCCCTTCTGAAATGAAATGAAAAAAAGTTGAAAGTAGTGGTGGCGTCAAAGATAAAACAGTTTCACAAGTTCACACTTACATATAATTAGATAGAGTAAAGGTTATACATATTTGGCGTGCTGTCCGGGGGAAGGGCTCCAAGCTTGGAATTTTGGCCCGTAACTACTGGTCTAGGATCAGTTTTCTCCATATTATCAGCAAAACATATTTGGCAAACGATCCAGTGCATATCTGTGTTTGCGCTCTGAAGAACGACAAGGCTTTACAATGTTTTTTTGCAGCGTTTAGCAATGTAGCCAATTACAAACATATCTGTTGATTTCTTGAACGCAATGACCAATCAGAGGGGTTTAAATTAGCGCTGAACAAAAACTCTGGCGTTTTGAACGGTGAGTAGATTAGATAGTTCTGCACACTGTAACAAACAATTATGAATAAGAGATTCATTATGCAGTTTCATTTATTGTTACAGAATGTCTTGAGATCACGATGAACTAAGATGAGATTTTTAGTGATTAGTGAACACCCTTCGCGCGCTTTCTGCCAAATCCCGTGAATGTAATCTATTAAAATTAACAGCGGTTTGTGAACGTAGACGCTTTAATAACAAATAATTTATCAGCAGTGTATGTTGGGATATGTAGATTGTGCAGTGGCAAGTAGGCCTAACTTAAAACTATTTCAAGGAAATCTATTTAAATGTGTTTGTAAATGGGAATCGCATCTCCTTACCCTGGAGTTGGTTCACCCTCTGCCTATGATCAGAAAATTAATAGTTAATGCATTATTACACAAAACGAAACTTGAAACATAATTAGGCTATATCTATAAATGACTATCGCTCAGAGACCCGCTGCCTTCAACTATTTTGATGGTGAGTACACTCAAAGTCTTTGTTACACATCAATAAGCTACAGATGTAGGCTACATATTTTTATTGCTATTTGGTATGTATCGTTTTAATTATTGTGTTGTTCGAGGAATTAAAACGCTTTTGTGCCTCGAGTTTGCAAAGTATATGCATAATGAAAAAGGGTTTAATTTTTAGTGCAGTTTGGTCTAATTAGGACTATCTTGTGTTTTGGTGTTAATATACAACATCTATTTCATTAATAATAAATAGGGCATGTTATTGTTTTGGTGAAAGTCTGTTTGTCAGATCATAAAAAATGTGTGCCCCCCATGGAAACGAAATGCCCCTCATAACTGAGTTGATTAACTGAATGCGCTCCTTTCGTGTTAATTAGGTTAATTATCTGAACGTGCTCCTCCCGAACTTTGTTAATAAAACACCATTTGTCTTTATCTCAGACCTTTCATTGGCTAAAGGTACAAATTTAGATTATGTGCAAAAAATTGAATATCGCATAAAACTTTTGTGAATAAAATACCATTTCAAGAGAACAAAATCGTTACTTCATGGAAAACTGGTGCAAAATATCCTGTAATGAAAAACCCATTGTAGCCCAATGTACCTAACAATTTTGATGACAGACTCTGGCTCAGACATTTCAGAATTATTCAGTGCTGTGCACTGAAATTTGTCCACTGTCACATTATTTTTTGTTGCACACTGAGGGATTTGGTCAGTAAATATGTTTCCATCATAGTTTATGTGCATTTCTTCTTATCGGACACAAAATCTTCTAGCTCAGTTGAGCTTAGAATGCGCATCTTGGCTTTTCCATATAGTGTTTCTTTATGTGATATCCCAAAATTTGCATAAAAATAGGTTTTGAAGTGTGATACCTGAGACAGTCGGAGAAGCTCTCCACAGCGAACTTCGAGATGCAATAACCACCGCCATTAGCTGCCACTCTACCCAACACTGACGCCACGTTCACCACTCTTCCACGGGCCTTTTTCACAAGAGGGAAGAAGTTCATGGTCGTCTCGATCACGCCAGTCATGTTGACTTTGAGTGTGCTTTCAAAGTCTTCAATTTTCATCCACTCAGATGGTCCCATTGGAAGAGAACGTCCGGCGTTGTTCACCAAACCCCAAAGTCCTGAAAAGTTGGGAACAAAGACATCAAAATTGTTTCTAAAACTTTTATTTCAAAGTCTCACCTAAAACACACCTTTATCTCCAACTTCTTTTTTGGTCCATTCCACAGCCTTCTGAATGCTGGTTGTGCTGGTCACGTCCAAGATGCAGGTCTTCAGGAAAGGTCCCGTCGCCCTCTTCAGATCATCAGCACCCTTTTCCGTGAGACACCCGGCTAGGACGCGGAAACCACGTTTGTCCAGGCGTTTACACAGTAGGTGTCCGAAACCAGAGTCACAACCGGTCACAAAGACGTGCTTCTCTGAGACCCTGGTAATCTCAAGGTTGTCCCGGTAGAACCACACCAGAACCCACAACACCACAAACGCACCCAAGCCGCACGTCCATGAGCAATCGCTACTGTGAGTACATGAGTATAAACATAATACATAGGAAATTCAACATATTCTTTATAATTTTATTTGCTTGTGTTTTGATAGTATTGTAGTCAGACACGTTCTTACCAGAAGTACTCAAACATCGTTTCTGCCTCCTGAGGGATTCTGTGAAGATGTTTTGTAAACAATTGCTTTTTGGTAGAATGCCAGTGACGTAAAAGATAAAAAACACACAACAGTGCAGGTTTAATTAGTGCAGGAAGTGTCAGGGTGCAGTTCCTTTAATCACCACAATCGGCACCATAATCAAACAGAGAACATACAGTTCAAAAAGGTATTGTAAACATAACATATAGGAACTTCAAATAAAATATTCTACATGTTTCTAAAACGTTCAGAATATTTTATTAGTATAAAATATGGCAAATTTGTTTGTATGAATCATCACATCCACATCCTTTTCTTGATAAGCGTAAAACCATATATCAATGAATGTAAATCTGGTAAAACATTTGCACAAACCAGTTTGAGCTGATTAACTACTACAAAAACTGCATTCTTTCAATTCATCCCACAAAACAATTTACAAATAGTAAGACTTCTATTTTAAAATGATGTAACATGGTTTTTGGAGGCTCATTGAATGCTATTGACCCGTGACTTAACATACGTTTTCCAGAGCACATGAGAAATCTTGAGATAAGGCTCTTATGAAACAAAAGGAGACTTTGGGATCAGCGTAGAGGTTCAGAGAATGCGGAGATCAGTTCTGTACAAAAAATGGGAAATCCAGCCCCACAGAAGCACTTTAAGCTTCTCACAATGCAAAACCTATTAGCTTTAGGGACTATTTGTCAAAGAGAAAGGATGAGGATTCATCTGTGTGCTATGACACAACCAACAGGACAAAACCAACCATAGAGAAGACTTAAGCTTCTCTCCGCATCGTGCTTTGAGAAATGTACGCTAATTAATTATCAAGCAAACAGGGCTTTTATCAAAGTATCAGTTAATAACAATTATAAATGTGCTTTCTGATATTAAAGGCACACAATATTTTACAATTTCGCAGATGATATGACACAAAAAAAACACACGTTATTATTAACTAAAACTTCTAAACCAATCATACCATATAAAAAATTTAAGTCCCATATAGAAATGACTGTTTTTGACATAAATCATGACATTATATAATTTCTCCAGTTAACCTGATTAATAATTCAAAATGAATATCTTTCACATGTTCTGTAGGAAAAATGTTAAGTCTGTAATTTTAAGAGAATTACTTTAAGTTACTTTACTTTAAAAGCCAATTACTTTACTTTTTCTCTAAACGAATACTTACATCACCGTTAAATGAATGCTAATTCACATCTGATTGTTAAAAACATCCACTGAAGAAAAAGTAAGTAACTGTGCTATCAGTTAAACTAATCAATTACTTACCTTTTCCCTTCTTGGCTCTGGAGCTGGAGGTCCTGAACGCGTTTGGTGAGTGATCTGGAGTGGGTCTGCGTCTGAGATTTATCCCTAAAGCTGATCCTCTAAGACAGGGCCACAATTTCTAATCTCCAATCTCAGTGTATTGCTGTTTGGCCATTTTTGTGTGCTTGTGTAAGTGTGATCCCTAAATAGCAAGGCTGGGAGGAACATTTAAGGAGAATCATGCCAATTCAAATTATTTTTAGGATGATTGAATTTGTTTTTGGGTGGTTGACAGGAAATTTAAAGCAATGACAGGAGCGTCTATTGATGTGACATTGTGACATTTTTGTCTGCAACAGCTTTAAACAATTTCTATTTTTGTTCAGATATTATCCATGATGTTTTTATGACCTCATATCAGTCGAGACATGGAAAATTTGTACTTATAAAAAAATACAAAAAAATAATATATAAATTAAATAAAAAGAATATTAATACACAATATATAAATTAATTTAAAATATTAAAATATATTTTGTAATTTTAATCTAAAAAAAAGCAGAACTATTTAACTGCAAAAAATGACTAAAAATATGTATTTGTGTGTCTGTCGGTCTCTCTCTCTAACTTTATATGGCTAAAAATCACAGAAAAAAATGGGCAAATATGTGAAATCTGGAATGTTGTGGACTGAAAACAGCCACACTTTGCTCTAAAGTTTTGTAGTTTTACCTTTTCTCCTTACGTAAATAAAGTTAATCCTATGAGGCTGATTGTAGAAATGTGGATTATGTAGCGTCACACTGCATGCCTGGCTTAAAAGGGGTTAAGCAAAAATTAGCAAACCGTGAAATCCCACACAAACTTATAAAATCTATTTTAGCTCACTGTTACATCTATAAAAGAACAGGGCAAGTTTGTAACCCTGGTACTATACGTTCATTACTGAGGCTGAATGGAAAACGCTTGCCAAATGTTAGTAAAAACGGTACGTTTGAAGAGGAAAGCAGGGAAGAGAATCTGAACAGGTGAATCCCAAAACTTTTGAGGGTAAAATGTGATTTTAAATGCAATAACATGCTCCAACGCAGCAGTTATAGCACAACAGATATTTTTTATTACGCAAGCACATTGATATTATATAAAATAAAAATAAAAATGAACCGAATTCTACATAAACAGCTACCAGCAGTTCTTTACTAGAATAAATGAGACACAAATGTCTCAAATAACAGTGTCCAAGTTTCTCCAACAGATGGAGGAAAAGCTTCAGAGTTTCAGTCCATTTTGGACCATCAGAGTCCATCCACTCACGAGGACGCGGGCTGAACTGGGCCTTTATGCACGTACTCTAGAGCTGTAGCAATCGTCCGCATGTCCATCTCGATACTTCGTGCCCAGTTCTCCACGTCTCCGATTTCCTGTAAAGGAATAATCGGTCATGAAACCTGCAAATTTCACTTCAGAGAAACTGACTGTAACACTAAATTATGAAAAATGAGAATCGCTATATGAATAAGCCTGTGTACTTTTAAGGCCTGGTTGAAGTTCTCCACCATGCTGATCCACTGGGCCGTCTGCTTGGCAAACTGACTGGCCTGAACCTGCAGCGTCTTCACCTCATGGTCCAGTTTGCGCTGATTGACGTAGGCCTGCGCCACCCTGGGGAGAGATTCTTAGATATTACAATGTCTTAAAAGGCGCGGACACATTTACCGTTGTTTGGCGAAAATCAGCAGCCAAAATAAAGTCATTCCAATAGGAACATGCGCGATAGGGAGTTTCACAAAAATTCACCACGATGACCAACAGAAAGCTGATTGGTTTGAAAGAGACTTTTGTGTGATCTGTGCTTCATACATCTCTACACTTTTACACAAAATGTTTAACATGGAAGACTTTTTTAGGTGCGTTCACGCCATATCGTGATTACCATAATTAAAAAAAAGTGTTTGTGTCCTCGTAGAACTTGCAGTTACAACTCCGACTTTGTGACCGCTGTACCATGTGACTCATTGATAGTGTTGCTAAAGAAACACATAATTACAAGTTCAGGGTCGAATGTCACATGTTCTCATTCATGACTATGACATTTAATTGTCATCTCTTTAGTACTCGGTGTTGCCAAGTCTGCGGTTTTCCTGCGGAATTGGGATACTTTAACACTGTTGCCGCGGGTTTCGGATTTTTCATGTCCGTGGGTTGAAGTGACCCCAAATAATATGATATTTAGCCCCTGGAATGAGAATTTTACCAGGGGAACCCCTCCAAAAACACAGATTTTACCCCCAGAACACGGTTTTTATTGGAGGACCCCCTGAATTGGGCGATTGGGCTAGTTTTGGGCTAGTTTTGAGTAGCAATTCGGCAGGTTTTGTGCAACCCTGGCAACCCTGGTTCTCATTTCGTAATTACGACAGCATAAACACAGCATTTATGTTCAAGTCATGTTGGAAAGATAGTATTTACGAGTTGAACGCACATGAACACCATCACAAAGTCATAAATACAAGTGGGAAGCTCTGGATTTTCTTTAAGCCCTGAGTTTACAAGTTGGGGGCGTGTCAGAGAAACATGTACTGATAGGTATTTAGCAGTGACATATTCAGGCTTTTTCATTTAGCAAAAAATAAGCTAATTGCCGGCACAAAATATAATTGCATTGTAATATAATAACATAATAACATATATAATAACATTGTAATAACAATATAATATGTAAAGATAGAGTTTACAGTGGCTTTAATTAAAAACGTAGAAAAGCAAAACCTAATGCACATTCTTTGTTCCTTCATTTTCTAGAAGTAGAGTTAAAAACCTTGCTGTATTATTGTGTAGTTAATTATTAGAAGGTACGCCGCCATCTTGCTCCGACGAAAGTGACGTGAATGCACCTGATGTCGTAAAATCGACTTCTCAGGACTTGAACATACTATTAATACACGTTTTTATTCCAGCCTCGTTTGCATGAATTCAGCTGTTGCAAGAACAATGTTCTGTTGCATCCGACCGTGCAGTTCTAAGCTGCTTTTGCAAAGTTTCCTCATATCATCGGCACAAGGACTTGGATTATGACCACAGTGATCACATGAACTGGCAGTATAATCCCGTGCATTATAACAGCTTAACAAACATATAAAATGTATCCGACTCACCCTACATTTAGATGATCCACCAGGGCTTCTGTTAAACATGTTGCAGCTGCTATGGCCTCTCGTCTTCGTCTTTCTGTACAGTATACAAGTATTTTATCATATGAGCAAGTAAGCATTGCATGACATCTAGTTCACCCAAAAATGAAAATTCTATCATCATTTACTCTCCCTTAAGTTGTTCCAAACCTGTATGAATTTCTTTCTTCTGCGGAACACAAAAGAAGATATTTTGAAGAATGTTGGCATCCAAACAGTTGATGGACCTCACTGACTTCACATATATATATATATTAAATTATATATATTCATACAGGTTTGGAACAAAAGAGAGAGTATATGATGACAAAATTTCAATTTTGGGGGGAACTATCCCTTTAATGTATGATTTCTTTTTTAACAAAGTGAAGTTTTATCATTTATTTCTTTATTTTATTAATTTGCATGCGTAACAACTTATTAGCAATTTATTTATGTGTACTTTTTACTGTATTGCATAGAAATATTTTAATGCAATATAAATCAAATTATCAAATGTATTTAAATTTAAAGTTATTAAATAAACTTACATATTTACTTACTCTTTCATTTTTTTCCTCATCTATAGTCATCCATGCTATAGTATAAGCGTTAAAATAAAAGCAAATTTAAGCCACTAAATGAATGCAGGATAGGATTTGCGGATCAAGTGAACATTAATTAATTGCCCATTTTAACTCCATCTTTTCTTAAATACATTTAACAGGCCTACATTTGAATTATATCACAGGGCCTGTAAACTGCAGCTAGTCGGTAAAGAAGCACATACCTTGTAACTCTTTCCTTTCGTTTTGTTTCGCTTGGTGTTCTTTTAATAAACGGGAGAGCATTCTTGCTATTTAATTTAATAGAAAATACAAAAACAAAATGCTGATTTGATAAAGTCAGTATTCTCTAAATGTTTTGGCAATTACTGGACTCACATGACAAGCAGCTCTGAAAACATACGGAAAGCACGGAGGGACAAAATGCATGAGAGTATTTTTAAAATTACATTTCAAAATAAAAGTTCTTTAAACTATTTAAAAAAAAAAAAGAAAAAAAAAACTATAGAGGCCTGACTGAAATACTTGCTTCGACTACCCTTGAATGAGTGATAAAAACGTATAAAATAAAATTTATTTATTTATTTATTTAAATCATAAAATATGTTCGTCATTTAAAAAAAAATATTGTTTAATGAGCGTGTCTGTCCATGTGTGTTACAGTCAGTTTCTAGGGGGTAGGGTAAAAACATCGAAAAAATTTGTTTATCTTAAAGTTTATCATTTGTATGTGTTTTTATATTAGTATAATTTTATACTTTTATTTTGAATGGTTGCTAGGAAGCCGCCTTGTTTCGTGAGATAATGAAAATACACCTCCCATAATCCTTCACTCACGTAAACATCAACCAGATGATACTACAGCTGGAGCTTCTGAACCGATTCACATGAAATGACACAAAAGAGACTCCGAGGTCCCGGTTCGGTTCGGCGGAACGCACTGATTTAAAACCCTTGAGATGAGTAAAACAGACCGGAAAGACAGAAGCTTTTCATTTGACATGCGTTTATACAGCTAACGCGGGCCTGAATGAGATGATGTGGCCTTTAAGTTAGCTGTCAGGCTAAAGTAAAAGCCCATCAGCTGTTCGCATTGCATTCAGACAAAATGATGTAGCTGGATGTGAACCCGGGGAAAGGGACAAGACATTAGCGACAGGATGAATCTAAAGAGGTCACGGAGTGTCGGAGCTTCTTCCTCGCTCAATGGACTGGGAAAACAAGGTGTGTTTTACTGAAGTGTGTTTATCTATGACATGATGGGCTTCACTTTAACTGTCGATAAAAGATGAACAAATTTTAGAGGTACGATATATTATGGGCCATAAAATAGGGGAATTTGGAAACGGATAATTGTGTGTGTGTGTGTATCTATATAATTTTCTTTGGGTGTGGGAATAATTAATTTCTGGCTCATAATCTTTTAAATATATTTAATGGTTTTTCTGTGGGAGTGTCCTGTGACTTATGTTTTGTATTTACAGGTGTTGTGCTCATTATTTCATATCTTAAGTACCTATTCATAACAATGTTGAAATATTTTCAGAATATATTAATCAATAAGACACCCAAACGTGTGGCATAATAGACTATGTACTTTAAAAATCTGTTTTAATAATGCAAACTGCTTCATAAGTTTGGGAAGTGAGTGTATTTTGTTTGCCAGACTAGAATATTTCCCATTCAAGCCTTTTAATCTTACTGTCCCTCTGGGAACGGCTGTTGTGACAAAAGGACTTGCGCAAAAGAAGGGGAAAGGGGAAGATTTTAGTCAATGTGTTCATTTCTAGTAAACTTCTCTGCTGAAGCACAATAACACAGTGCTGTAGGAGGTAGAGCAGTATTCAGGTGCTGACTCCAGTGATCATGTTGGCAGATGGCGAGTCCAGACGGAGGAGGAAGATGGCGGAGATCACGCAGGCCCTGAACATGACGCCCGTGGACGTGGCCGCTCTGAGGCGAATGGCCATCAGTGAAGGAGGTCTGCTGACCGATGAGATCCGCCGTCAGGTGTGGCCGAGGCTGCTCAACGTGTCTGTGGAAAACATACCTGAGGAACTAGGTAAGACCGACATGAAATCCAAGGGAATTCACTTTCTGAAAGCTTTGCAGGTGTAAATCTAGTTTTCATCTTCAGAGACGGTCGATCGAGACAATAACAAGGACTTCAACCAAGTGCTTCTGGACGTTCAGAGATCCCTCAGACGCTTCCCTCCAGGTGAGCAGAACGGACCTGCTCTGATTCTTCTAGATCTGCAGCTGGTCTCTGTCCATGTTTAAGCTGCTTTCTGTCTTTAATGGACGCAGGGATGCCAGACGAGCAGCGGGAAGGACTTCAGGAGGAGCTGATTGATATTATTCTGCGGGTGCTCGTGAAAAACCCTCAGCTGCACTATTATCAGGGTTACCATGACATCGTGGTGACCTTCCTGCTGGTGCTCGGGGAACGACTCGCCACTGCCCTGGTGGAGAAACTCTCCACTCACCATCTCAGGTGAGCCAAGAACATGAAAGAAACAGGTGTCTGGGACATTTTCCCACAGAAACGCAGACAAAAAGTTTTATATGAAGAGTTCCATTGATAAAGCCTCTAAGTGCCATCAGAATTTTTCTTCTAAAATGATCATTTTTATCAGGCTCCTATGTTTATGTTCAGTTATTTCACTTTAATGGCAATGAAAAGGACTTATTGATTGCCATTAAAGTGAAATTACTGAACCTAAACATAGGAGCCTGATAAAAATGATCACTTTAGAAGAAAATTTTAGATGACACTTAGAAGCTTTTGCAACTGAAGTCTTATATATATTTGCCTTTTATTTCCCTTTTTTTTTTTTTTTTTGCATTCTGACATTGTTCAATATAATCACGTGCAATTCCCTTCAACACACATATCATTCTCAAAACTGTAATGTGAAAGATACAGTCAATCCAAAATTTATTCAGACACCTTGAACATTTCATTCATTATTACAGTTTATTCACTATAGTTAAAAAAAATGGTGACAAAATATGACAAGATCTAAGAGTTAAACTGTGTCAGAAAAAAATTCATATTAATTACTGTATGTCAGATAACACTTAAGCAAAACATGGTCGGGTCAAAGTGTCTGAATAATGTTTGGTTCCAAATTTTTATCAGTTTTACTGGTAGTCCACTGTATGAAGAATATTTGGGTATAATATGTCACAGTTTTCTTTATTTTGCTATCCTCACTTACATAAATGAACTATAGTGTCCTGCACCCACTAGTAAAAATATATCAAAAATTATATCTAGTGTCCGAATACTTTTGGTTTGGCTGTATATTGTTTAATTATTCTTAAATATAGTCTACATATAATTTAAATATCTTTGTTATTATGTAAATGTTAAATTATTTATACATTTATTTACATATACATTTTATTTATGCTCTTTTTTTTATGTTAAAGATAATTAAGGGCAGTTCCCTCCGACAAAAAAAATCTCATTCTCATCACTGTAATGTGAAAAATATATTATCATTATCAAATTATTATTAAATAAAATTGAATTATATTCATTATTTAAATTTTCAATTATATATTTATCTTTTATTTATGTTAAAGATAATCAAGCTCATTTCCCTCCAACAAAAAATCTCTTTCTCAGTGAAAAACATATTATTATTATTATTATTATTATTGTTTAATTATTACTTAAACTTTAAAATATTAATATACATCTTTTTATTTATAATTTTTTTTTGAATGTGCCCTAATTTATGAAGAAAATAAAGGGAACAGAATATTTAATTTCTTCAGTTACTTCAGGTACTGTAAGGTCAAAACATTGTCTTTTTTGTTTTAATGTCTAAGTAGATATTTTTCATCCATCTATCTTACATTACAGGGACTTTATGGACCCCACTATGGACAACACCAAACACATCCTGAACTACCTGATGCCCATCATCGAGCGAGTCAACCCTGAAGTGTATGACTTCATGCAGCAGTGAGTATACGCCCCTTTTTGTTTGATTTGTATGTTTGTTTTGTATGTTTGTGTAAAACACAATGGCTTGATTGTTTTTTTTTTTCCTGTTTGGTCATCATTATGTAGAAATAAAAGCATCTCCTGAAAGAATGATTACGGATGTTCTTTATTTACTTGGGTAGTTTGAGATAAGCATCTTTATTTTATCAACAGAGCTGAAGTCGGCACCATTTTTGCCCTCAGCTGGCTCATCACCTGGTTCGGACACGTGCTGTCAGATTTCCGCCATGTGGTCCGGTTGTACGATTTCTTCCTGGCCTGCCATCCCCTGATGCCTATATACTTTGCTGCTGTGGTATGTTTCCATTTGCTTTTTTTTTTCCCATCTTTGTCATCATCAAAACCATCTTCTGAAAGTCTCTGGTTTCTGATATTCAGCAGAAGTGGGTCAGCAGTTTTACTGCCGCTGCAATAGCAGCTATTTTTAGGCCCGAATCAGGCTGTGTTGTCGAGTCTGAATAAATAATTGACGCATTCTCTCATGTCGTGACTATTTGTCTGTTGAACAATAAAGTACTTTGTTCCAAACCTGCAGTCTCCATAAACATCCAAACACGGAGTTTTGATGTTTGGTAATTAAATACTAATAGATTTATAGAGTGAATTTCACCCTAAAATAAAAAATAAAAAAAATATCTTAGCACCATTCAAATTTTGTGCATTGTGACATAACTTTAATTATTATTATTTCATTAAAAATTTTCCTCCCAATTGTCAATAGCCTACTGTCATGTAAAAAAAAATGTTATATACATTTTTCTTGACTGTAAAGGGCAGAAAAAATCTCCTCAATACCCTAACATAAAATGAGATATGATTTTATATTTTAAAAAAGCATCGTCATTACCATAACATCAACAAGATATTATTTAATATTTTAAAAAATCTCATTGTGATTACTGTAACATAAAATGTGACAATATTTAATATTTAAAAAAAGATTTGTCATTACCATAATATAAATATAGATATTATTTAATATAAAAAATCAAATTGTCATTACCACAATGCAATTAGATATTATTAATAATTAATATTATATAATATTAATAATGTTAAAAAACATTACCATAATGCAAAAAATGTAATTGTCAATACCATAGCATAAAATGGGATACTATTTAATATTTTAAAAAATATTTGTCATTACCGTAATACAAAAAAAAATCTCATTGTCATTACCATGCCATACAATTAGATATTATTTAATATTTTAAAAAAAGATGTAATTGTCATTACCATAGCATAAAATGGGATACTATTTAATATTTTACAAAATATTTGTTATTACCGTAATATAAAAAAGTCTCATTGTCATTACCATGCCATACAATTAGATATTATTTAATTTTTTAAAAATGTTATTACCATGATGCCAAAAATCTCATTGTCATTACCCTAACATAAAATGGGATATTTAATTAAAAAAGAATTGTCATTACTGTAATACAAAAAAAAAATCTTGTCATTACCATGCCATTCAATTAGATATTTATTATTTAAAAAAAATAAATAAATAAAATCGCCATTACCATAATGCAGCAAAAACATTCTCATTAATGTAACATAGATATGTAACATTTAAAAATATCATTGTCATTACCATGATGAAAAAAATTCTTATTCTCATTACTGTATCATAAAATGCCTTATTTGATATTGTAAAAATTTCATTTTCATTAACGTAATTTAAAAAAAAAAATGTTATTCTCATTAAAAATGTTCTAGTAAATTAAATACTTATTTAGAGTAGGCTATATTATTAACTACCATTAAACGCCAGGCAGAAAAACGAGTGTTTGCAGAAATGTCGTCCTTGTGTAATTGTGCTGGTTGTTTTCTTTCTGCAGATCGTGTTGCATCGAGAGGAGGAGGTGTTGGACTGTGAGTGTGACATGGCCATGATGCACCATCTCCTGTCTCGTATCCCAGAGGACCTACCGTACGAAACGCTGATTAGCCGCGCGGGAGATCTGTTCGTTCAGTTTCCTCCATCTGAGCTGGCCAGAGAGCGCAGTCAGCAGTGAGTCTATCTGCCTTGCTCTGAAGGGTTTTCTCACAACAAAAATGCCTCACCAACCATTCTCTTTTGTCCAGAACCGCTGTCTCCACCTTCAAAGACTTTGAGTTGGCGTCGACTCAGCAGCGTCCAGACACAGTGCTCCGGCGGAGAAGGATAGAGCAGCAGCAGCGCACCCTGGAGGCCCAGCGCAGCACTGTAGCGGTCGTCCAACCCACGGCGCGACGTTTCATGCGGCTGGCGGTCATGGGTTTGACTGTGGCGCTGGGGGCCGCAGCTTTGGCTGTGGTAAACTCTGCCCTGGAATGGGCTCCTAAGCTAGACTTACTCTTCCCGTGAAGGAGCCAATCAACAGCACAGTGTCTCAATTTGAGGACTTTATTTAAGGACTAAATATTTGTTATTTTGCCTTTTTTTTTTTTTTTTTTTTTTTAATATTTATACTTGTGAACAAGTCAGACTAATGAATAAAATATTGTGCTTATAGTTATTCTAATTGAACAAGCTTTTTTTCCTAGAGTCTAAAGTGAAACGATAAAAACGTTTCCAGGATCCACTGAAGACAAGCGGCAGTCCTTGTGTTGAGATAAATGTACAGTAGAGGTATGTACACTCCACAGCTCATTCATGAAACACGATCGGAGCGGATTTTTGTGTAAATCATCTGTAGGAACATTCTTTGTGAGTCTTTTTACATAAGAACGCTTTTACGAATAATTGAAATTCATGTACAAAACAGCATTCATGTACAATGTTCATAAAACAATTTTTATGTAAATTGTCACATTTAATTGTATACAACAATTTAGTAATTATAGTTTTCGTTTTCAAAGTTCATATACACTGATCATAAATCAGTTTTTATGGAAATTGTAATTTTGAATCGAATGCAATAATCTAGTTTTAGTTTGGTTCTGTTTAAAAAATATGTAAGTGTAATAAGTATATACATTTGAAATTCATCTATAAAAACATCGATTGTCAAGCTAATTGTCACATTTAATTAAATGCGAAAATTTACATAAGAATAACTTGACAAACACTGTACATTTTTGTTGTTTTTGTACATGAATTTCAAAACAAAAATGCTCTCAAACTATCATAGTTATGTAAATTGTCACATTCCCTTAAATGTGACAGTTCTGTCAAACTAAAACTGTCTTACATACAATATACATGTTGTTTTGCATGTGATTTTCAAAACAAAAACTCACTTAAACTGTCATTACATTGTTGAATTCAATTCAGTGTTACAGTTTACATAAAAAATGTTTTATGAGCAATGAACATGAACTTTTAAAACAAAAGCAAGGCATAATTGCTAAATTGTTGCATTCACTTCAATGCAAAAATTATATAAGAATGATTTTACAAGTACATAACGATAGTTTAAGGTCATTTTACATTCGTGTACTGCTCATAATATATTTTTTTAAGTAAACTGTGACTGAATTGAATGCAACAACTAGTAATGATAATTTTAGTTTTTGTTTTAAAATTCATGTACAAAATAATATTCATGTATAAATTGTTTGTTAAACAATTTTTACATACATTTTCAGACTGATTTTACTGCAACAATTTACGTAAAAATGCTTTTGTACATAGTTTAAGGGAGTTTTTGTTTTGAAATTCATCTACAAAAACATTCACATTTGTGAAACAATTTTTCTGTAAAATATCAAAGTGAACTGAATACAACAGTTTACGCAAATATGCATTTATGAATGCTGTACAAGTCCTTTGTAAAACCATCTTCTTTGGGACAATTTACATTTAGTTTTTATGAGCAATGTAATGTTTTGGTTATTGAAATTCACTTACAAAAACCTTTGATATACATTGTAAAGTCATTCTTATGTAAATTAATAAAAATGGCTTTACAAATTATTTATGCAGAAATTTGCTTAACTTGTGTTTCATGATTGAGCTGCCATGTGTTTTATTTAAAAACAACAACAACAAAACTAATATACTGTAATGAGACCAAAATATTTTTAGAACCCCGTTTGTAGAATTGGCGGTTTAATTTGACTGGTTCAGGACCCCTTATGGGTGGGCTCTAATTCATGTGTACGTAATATCTTAGATAAGATACGATTATAAAACAGCAGTGAACAAAAAGTCTTTTTTTTTTTTTTTTTTTTATATTCATGTTTTTGAAGTTACTTTTTTTCCCACTACATTTCAGTTTTTTCTTCTCCAAATCACCTTAATTGCAGTATTTTTTCTTTTTTTGTCACAAGTGCTAATTTTAGTACATAATGTGCAGTTTTCATGAATCTCTGAGCTGGAATTGAAACCACTTCTAAGTAACTTCAGCTGATCCACAAACTTGAGATATCTTGATTCTGGAGTGTGTAAATGGTGAACGTGAAAAACTTAAAAGTAGTTTCTGTAATTTACTCCAGATCAGTGTTGAATCATGGCACATTGTTGTTTTTATTGTTTAAATGCTGTTCACAACTGATCGTTTCCACTAAACAACAACTTCTAAGCTTAAAGTAACATTCAAGTGCATATTTTCTATTATTCTTATATTGCTTGGTTGAAAACTACCTTGAATCACGATTTATTAAAATAACATGCTGCCATCCACACAATACTACTGTTTATGACAACATAATCACTGCTTTGATTTTGCATTAATTTTGCACTAAAGAATATGCTTCTTTCTTATTTTTTGCACTTTGAGAGATTGTTATAAGTTGTCTCTGGTTCACTCAAGTTAATGTCTCACATTTGATCATGTTGCTAAATATGTTTAAATAAAAAGAAAAGTAAAATGGTCTGTGTAAAAGAGATTGGTTCATTTGGATAAATTCAGCACTGCGTTTTATGTAAATTATAATTTATATTAAGAAGTTTATTTTTAAAAAGTCATTTGAATTAGCTCCATTTATTTGTATACCAGCTTTATTGAATCATAAAATATTGTAAACAAAAAAGAACAGAATGATATTGCTTTGACATGTTAAAAAAAAAACAACAAAAAATGACAATTGTGTTTTTCATTTTTCATTTGATTACAATCTGCTCCATTTTATGCATTTGTTGCGTATTCAATTTAATCTTCAGTGTGTCCTTTTTTCTTTATTAGTTTGATTTATTCCTTCATCTTGCCATATTGCATATTTTACTATGATTTTCCAACAAAAAATCTTT
The DNA here is from genome assembly GCF_019924925.1 of Ctenopharyngodon idella. Taxonomy (NCBI): domain Eukaryota; kingdom Metazoa; phylum Chordata; class Actinopteri; order Cypriniformes; family Xenocyprididae; genus Ctenopharyngodon; species Ctenopharyngodon idella. The sequence continues at coordinate 6,318,900 of NC_067229.1, forward strand.
GGAATATAAACAAAAATCACCTTTTACAAACATCAAGATTCAACAATATTAAGGCTTTTCTCATACAATATCATTGCACACTGTCCCAGAGCATCATGTGTCCAGAAAATAGTAGTGATTTAAGACGGTTTAATGCATGTTTTAAAAATGTCACTTTTTTTATCCTATAAAAGCTCCTATAAAAGATACTTTTATTTTTGTAAACATGTTCTGAATCTTTAGTCTTGGAACATGAACTCTTTCTAGAAAGTACATGCATTCTGATTGATGTGCCAGTGATATGACTAGAGGGAGTGAATGTTTTAAAGGTACAAACACAAACTGTATGTTGCACATCAACCTTACCTGGATTATTTTAAGGAGCTTGGTAAGTGCTGTGTTACTGTAGCGCAGGTTTTTGCTTGTTGAAGGAGCAGCGTTCAGCGATGCCGCCAGTGTTCAGTGGCAGTTCTGGCACTGCGGATGGCAGAGGACTCCGTTCACTCGACATTTGCAACCACCTGATATGTCTCCAGCACCCTGAGGAGTCAAAACCAGATCTAGGTTAACTGTCTGATGTTTGTGAATAACTGAATGAATGAATCATGTAGTTTTGTCTCTGACCTTTGGTCCCCATCGGGCTTGTTTAGTCACCCAGCAGATCTCGGTCTTACACATCAGACAACAGATCCAGTCACAGCCGTCTTTCTTCTGGACGATCACCTGACATTTAGGACAGTTCATCGCCTCGCCGTTATTCAGGAGTTGCTGGAATGGAAACCGATTGACAGGTAACATTAACATTTTAATGTTAATTTCAAAAATCAGAAACATACAGTGCAACCAATGTAGTCTGATTCCCAAACAAATGACTCTTATGAATCTGCTCCTTTTAGAGAATCAAACACATACACAGTACAACCAATGTAGTCTGATTCCCGAACAAACAAATGACTCTTATGAATCGTTTCTTTTTAGTGAATCAAACACATACAGCGCAACTAATGTAGTCTGATTCCCAAACAAATGACTCTTATGAATCTGCTCTTCTCAGTGAATCAAAAACATATAGCGCGACCAATGTAGTCTGTTTCCTGAACAAGAGACTCTTTTAATGAATCGTGTCCTTTTTAGTGAATCAAAGACATATTGCGCAACCAATGTAGTCTGATTCCTAAACAAGAGACTCTTATGAATCGGCTCTTTTCAGTGAATCAAACACACATAGAACGATCAATGTAGTCTTATTCCTAAACAAGAGACTCTTTAAATGAATTGTGTCTTTATGATGAATCAAAAACAAATATAGCGCAACCAATGTAGTCTGATTCCTGAACAAGAGACTCTTATGAATCTGCACTTTTCAGTGAATCAAACACATACAGCACGACCAATGTAGTCTGATTCCTGAACAAGAGACACTTATGAATCAAACACATACAGCACAACTAATGAAGTCTAATTTCCCAAACAAATGACTCTTCTGAATCTGGCTGCTCCTTTTTAGAGAATCAAACATACACAGTACAACCAAAGTAGTCTGATTCCTGAACAAGAGATTCTTATGAATCATCTCTTTTCAGTGAATCTCAAACACATATAGCGATCAATGTAGTCTTATTCTAAAACAAATCACTTTTTAGTGAATCACTGGCTGCGTCTGAAATTGCATATTCTTAAGTAGGTACTTATTTTGAATAAGTAATTACTTCAAGACTGCTAAAAAAAGTATGTTCTATATAGTATGAAATTGAATGTGTGTAGTATGAATATAATCTGGACATACTACATTTGCCATGCTGTCATTATCATGTGACCTAACAGTAGCCTATCAGTTGTGCCGCGTTACTGTCAGTCACAAATCTCCCGTGGCATCATGGGATAATAAAGTGTCCATCGTATTCGCACTTTAGAATCCCGCCGGAAGAAGTAGGTCATCCGGGTACTTTTTGCTTACTCTTTTATAAATACTGTGAATTCGGACATACTTCCTTAGTCGCATTCTGTGTTCCACCTACTATATAGTAGGGAAATATGCGATTTCAGATGCAGCTAAACACATACAGCACAACCAGTGTAGTCTGATTCCTGAACAAGTGACTCTCATGAATCAGTTCTTTTTAGTGAATCAAACACACACACAGCACGACCGAATAAAGTTACAGAATAAATGGCTTTTGCGAATCAGCTCTTTTTAGCGAACTATACACATACAGAGCAGCCAATTTAGTCTGATTTCAATTTATTACCAATAAATAATTATTGTACATTTATTTATTATTCAAATGATCTTATTTTTTATTCTCATTAATTATATTCCTTTAAAATTACTAAAAGAATCATTAGTTGAACAGTTAAAGAACAGATTCTTTACGATTCCCATCCCTATTGGGCACTGTTTCAATAACTTCAATAGCTTCAAATATTAACAAAAAAAGTTTGAAATTTCCACCCACATCCAGCATCTGCGTGGTCTGCCGGGCTGCGTCGTCATTCTGCGCTCGTATACGGAGGTCGTCCTGGTACTCCTGGCAGTTCATTCCCTTGTGAATAGCCTTGAAAGACACCCAGAGTCTTTTAGATCACCATAACATGCACTTCAAAACCAGGCATGAACTAAACATGAACAAACATCGTGTTCACCTTGCAGAGGATGCAGTTGGTCTCACTGCAGATGTCACACGTGAATTCGTTCACGTCATCTTCGAAGATGCACCAGCCGGCGCAGTCGGGCGTCTTGCAGTGGTAACTGTTCTCACTGCGCGACTCTGCGATGTTCAGCCTCAGTTCGAGAAACTTCTGGTACTCGTCCTGAGAGAGAAGCTGGTGGGAAACAGTGGAGTTTGGTGTGTTTATTAAGTGAAACGCAATAATTCAAGGTTAAATAATACTGCATTTATGAACTTACTGATTTGATTTCTCGATCTTGAAGTTTGCAGTTACAGGAATAAGCGTTGTCTCTATAGGGACACGCCACCTCGGCATCCATGCAGTTCAGAACAGTTTCCTTCAGACAGTCTCTGTAAGATTAACAGAAGTTGTGTTTCAGTCTGTTTCAGAGGTACTTTCATGTTTACATTAAAGGATTAATTCACTTTAAAATGAAAATTACCCCATTATTTACTCACCCTCAAGCCATCCTAGGTGTATATGACTTTCTTCTTTCTGATGAACACAATCGGAGTTATATTAATCCTGATGCATCCGAGCTTTATAATGGCAGTGAACGGGACCAATGAGTATATTTATTCAGCTTTCAAATGATGTATAAATCTTAATTTTAAAAAAATTCACCCTTATGACTGGTTTTGTGGTCCTGGGTCACATTTAACAAGTTATAAAGTAAAATATCTAGCTTCTGCCAGACTGCCTTATGTATTCAACTTACGAAGAAAGTGTAACGCCTCTCGCAGTTCAAAATGCTTACGCTACGCCCTACACCTTCCCTATTCAACTTATGAAGAAAGCTTAACTGACGTGACGTCAGGCGGTCTGGCGGAAGCTAGATATTTTACTTCATATCTTGTTAAAGATGGATATTTTCTTACACAAATGCATCACTTCGCTTCAGAAGGCCTTTATTAACCCCCTGGAGTCGTGTGGAGTACGTTTTGCTTTGGATGCACTTTCTTGAGCTTTATACTTGTTACGACCCTTTCACTGCCATTATAAAGCTCAGATGCGTCAGGATATTTATTAATATAACTCAGATTGTGTTCATCAGAAAGAAGAAAGTCACATACACCTAGGATAGCTTGAGTAATTTTCATTTTAAAGTGAACCACTACTTTAAAAATTAACAGTCTTATATCACCTGCAGAAGCTATGCAGGCACTCTCTCAGCACGGCGCCCTCTCCTGGCATGATGGTGCAAAAGCAGATGGCGCAATCCAGCTGATCTGTGTTCCCCACCAGACTCTGGCAATCTGTTTCCAGGAGTTCTTGGAAATTCTTCTTCCGTTCTTCTATCAGAGACTATGTGAATGAATGGACACAGCCACATGTTATGTTTGTGGATTTTTTTTTAATGTTTTATGTCAAAATGCTAAAAGATTCCTTTTAGAATAAATATCATAATGTGGACCTAATCCTAAAAGATGCTAATGGAATTCTCTAAAAATCAAAACATTTTCATTTATCCTACGGAAAATTTAATTACATTTTTTAAATTTAAAAATGTGATTAATAGTTAATAAAATAATTAATGCACTTAATTTAGATTTTATATATGTATTTAATTAATAAAAACAATAATATGTATTTTTAAATCCGGAAATAGTTTCTTTAACTTTTTATTAATGTGTCGTAATATAATTCCATATAGCATATTATCCTATCGGTAAATATAAAAGCCTAATTGGGAAACAACCGATCTACATGATCCACAAAAAGATACAATAGCAATCCTCTTTTTTATTTTTTTTATTCAGGACTGCATAAAATTAACTTGCTTCAATTTTCTTCATTGGTTTGCTTAAATGATTAAAACATTAATTTCTGACCATTAATTTCTGGCCATTTAGTCAACAACAAAATGAGAAATGTTTTTTACTTAGAAAAAATTATTGCTGCATTTAAATCTGTGGTGCAGAGTAAACTGAAAATAATCCACTCAAACATTTTCAAATTGATGTATTCAGGGCTTGACATTAACTTTTTTGCTCACCAGTCACTTTGGCTAGTGGTTTTTCCAAAATTACTAGCCACTCAGCATTTTCACTGGCCACAATTTTGCTGTTAGGAAATTACATTTTATATGATTAAAGTTGACTTTGGCATGCTTAAATTACTTGATTTTGAGTCATTTTACTTGATTAGCTAGATTTAAAACCCTTTCAAACTTTCACATGCAGATTGACCACCCAAATCAAGACTAGGCCTACATGGTATATCAGCTGGTATATACGCATGGGCAGGGGGTGGGTAATATGAACATAATATGATAAATAATTTCATAAGTTATATTTGTTAGGCTATATAAAAAGATCAAAGAAGCAAAATAGCAAACTACAAAAACAATAGTAAATTAAATAGCCTAAACTCTTTTTTTCAGATACAGTAGGTTTATTTAACATGTATACATTTACTTAACATCTTTTATTGTTTGATTAACATTAATGACAGACATGTATTTAATTGGGCTGCTGAATGCATGGACGTAATATACTGACACACATCCAGTTTTTACCCACCTGTTTACATCCACTTAAGCCATAACCGACTGTATTCACGCAAGATACTCCACACGATGGACATTTTGACATCTGTGTATGCGTGTATTTGACTATACAGGCGCAAGGAGATCTGATTGCGCGCACGACAGAGAGAGTGCTTCTGTTGTGTGTCATTCAGTGCAATTCCGCCTATCCCGCCTTCACTAACTGCAAGTTAATCGATAACGAATTGTGATTGGATTGTAATTTTGTGCTACTACGAGTTTGGCTACCTTTAATTAGGCCCTAGATGTATTACAAGTGTTTGAAAAGTGAAGGAGTATGAAAACTCAGTAAATGTTCCTCATTTTCACTTTCCATTCATCTTTTTATACTGTAGAGATTGTAGATGCTGGCATAAGGTTAGGTAGTTTCAGAGTTTGTTCCACAGATGTAAACCTGGAGTTTTTCGAGTGGTTTTCATCTAACAGCTCATTGTAGTCCAGTGTGTTGTGTCCCCTCAGCTAACCTGCTCGTACTGCAGGCTGGCAAGTTCCTCCTGCTGGAGTCTCCTGGTTTCCGCCTCATCCGGCTGGTACACGTCCGGCACTATATAGTTTTCAGGTCTCGCCGTGCTGCATATCTCGCAACCTGGACGTGTCGGTTTATTCAGGAATGTGCATCCGGGACATGACCATCCAACCTTGTATTAAACCAAATAAAATGATTAGATTAATATGATTAATATGATATAGACAGACAGATAGATAGATAGATAGTATGGCTGCACGATTAATCGCACGATAAGAAAAAAACATTGAAATCGCGCTTAAATGTGATTCTTAGTGCGATTACGAAATCACAAAGGCTGCAATTATTTTTTTTATGCGCAGCATGTCAATGAAGTATGGCTCCAAATGCAGCTCCATCTGAAAGATTTCCTGGAATGACGCGTTATCTACTTCTGCGGCAGGGCATATTTGGAGTTTTTGTGCAAGAGCGCCCTCTGGCTTTCAGATGGAGAAGCATTTACTACTGATCACAGAGTTGTACAGCTCTGACAAGATAGACAGATAGATAGATAGATACCTGAGTTTTAGGAGGTAGAGGAGGAAGATCGGCCCCTCTGGCGCGCAGCTCTGGTGATCGTTGAGGTGGGCTGCCAATGTTCTCTATTATAACTTTATTAAGAAAGACATGCAGTTCAGTAAACATGTTTGATATGAAGATTTCAGATGCAAAAGCCGCTAAAGCCACCTCCATCAACAATGAGATAATGATATTGAGCGAATGCTTTCCGCACATAGTATACGTTCATCAAATACTTGCGCTTCAAATCCGCTAAATCCCATCATCAGCCCATTCAGAAATACCGGTTTGTTGGCAAAAACTGCTAAACGCCACTTTCCTTTGTCAGCAAAAGCCTCTAAGTCCACAGAAGAACCAATCGGAAGACGCAAATCGAATCATGTGATTTCAAGATGAATGACGGTGTGCATATGAGCCGCTTTCAATTGCCGAGCTGAAAGTTTTTATCATGTTTTGTCCATCGTTACAGTGGCAATGACAGGATTTAATACACGCTCCGAACCACTAATTCAAAACAAAAGATTAGTAAAGCTTCAAAGCTTCATGAAGCAGTGTTTTGAAATCGCCCATCACTAGATATTGTTGAATAAAGTCGTTATTTTGTTTTTTTGGCTCACAAAAAGTATTCTCGCCGCTTCATAACATTAAGGGTGAACTGTTTTAAATATATCTTTAGACCTTTCTTGGCATCTGAAAGTGTTAATTATCTTGCTGGCAATGGAGGCCTCACTGAGCCATCGGATTTTATGAAAAATATTTTTGTTTGTGTTCTGAAGATGAACGAAGGTCTTACGGGTGTGGAACGACATGAGGGTGAGTAATTAATGACAGAATTTTCATTTTTGGGTGAACTAATCCTTTAAATACCAAAGAATTGACTAAAGTGACATTTTTGAAAATAAGTTCAATAACTGAATAGTAACCTTTTTATTGCCACTAAAGTGAAATTACTGAACCTAAACATGAATAGGAGTCTGGTAAAAATGCTTATTTAAAAGAAACTTAGAGGTTTTTGCATCTGAACTCTTCATTTATAAGCTGTTATTTTTTATTAGAAATATAGACTCGATACCATCAATCCGTCTGTCCTCTTTCTCTTTTCTCTCTTGTTCACGGCTCAGATGGGCAGCCTGGGCTGAAAGGATGAAGAGGAAGGCCGAATCGTCATGGTCTCTGACTCCATAATGATACAGGGTGTCTTTATCTTGGGCGAGACGCTTCCCGATCACCCAGCGCTGGAGAGCCGGGTGGAAGCCATAGTCACGATTAATCTGAAAGACAAATTAGTATATCTATAATTTTGGGTTTCGGTTTCAGACAAGAATTTTCATTCTCAAGTCCATCACTAACTTTTTCTTTCAGCTCTGATACCGTCAGGTACACCGGAACCATCACTGTGATTGGGATGTGGGTGTCTGACACGGCGTCCGCCACTCCTACTCTCAATCTGCCGTCACACAAAGCCAAACAAAACCATCACATGTGGTTGCAGATACTCAGCAACAAGTGCTTCTCACCGCAATAGAACCGGTCTAACAGCATACCTGATGCTGTCTTTAGAGTACGCATCGGGATTTATTTTGACGCACACAGGGAGTTTCAGATCCAGAAGTCGATCCAGGTGTTTAGTCGCTTCATCTTTGTCTCTGGAGTTAATGGCGTCACTCAGCAGCCGTGCGGCGTCCTCCGCTGCCATGTTAACGTAAGGCATGTTGCTGTGTCATAATATGTCTTATGATAGATACATTTATTGCATAATATATTTACTAACACTCACCTTCTGTTATATTTTTGGAGGCATCTAGGGCAGCCATGCTTTAATCTTGAAAGCTTGTTAAAAAAATATATATATAAATATTATTTTTATATTATATCCAAATATATATTATTGTATATGTCCATAAAACAGCAATAGCATGGTTTACAGTAAAAAAAAAATGTTTTAAATAGTTCATATATTTAAATAAATATACTGACATATTTTAAATAAAGTATTTTTAAATGAAATGTATACATAAATATATATTATAATATACTTAAATATTTGAATGAATACATTCAAATGATTCAAATGAAAATGTAGATATTATATTATTTCCAAATATATATTTTTGTATGTTAAAAAAAAAACAGCAATAACAGGTTTTAGGCTAAAATTGTTTTAAATAGTTAGCATATTTAAATAAATATATTTCAATATTTTAGATAAAATATAAATAAATATTTATACATATTAATAAAATAAATGCTAAACATGAATGTTTATATTATATTATATTACATTATATTTAAATATATATTATAGTATATGTCCAAAAAACAAGCAATATTTGTAGATATTGGATCACAAAAAAGTACTGTGCATTGTAAAAGTGGTAACCTGCAACTGTTTCCTTAAAGAGCTATTTCTACCTGATTTAACACCAAAAAAAGGTTTGTTGGTATAAATTAATGTATTTATCTTGATTCAGTGATGTTAAATCATATTTTTGACTTGAATAAACTAGTTAATTAAGATGTTACCCATTGTTTCAGTGTGGTACCATATTCATATATGGTATTTATTTACATTAAACTCCATGGCAATTCAGGAATACTATATCCGTACGTACATATTTAAACATGGCAGCACCAAGGTACTTTTTGTTAGTGTAATTTATAACTAAATCATAATAGAAATAAGTGAATATAAATACAAATCTATAATCTATAAAATGACATAAAAAGTGCATTATATTTTTTTTTACCTTCTATTTAAAAGTTAAAAACCTTAAACAGCGATGCGAACAAAACTGGCGGTCGTTCAACTCATCAGCAGCGACAGTAAAAAATATGACCAAAAAAAACTTACCAACCATAGGACAACAGTATTAAAACACTCTTCGCGTTGTACTTGTATTTTTAAACTAGACACTGTTAATTAAAACATCCGTGCTATTCCCAAAATATTGGAAATTTAGAGAAATGAAAAGTGAAACGAAGCAGCTTCAGGAAGTTCCAGTCAGCACTGAAGGAAAGTCTCGAGAGGTTGCGCAACTCCATCAAAAACACAGATACGGAAGACACTCTTGGGTTATATTTACTTCACTGTAGTATTTATGTTGTAGATTTATGCTATATGATAAAATAATAATGAAATGAATTAAAATATAGTTTTAAAAAAAAAAAAATTGCGAGCGGAAAAATAAAAAGAATTGAAATTAACTGAGCAATATTAGTAGCTGAAAAAAAAAGTAGTCAAAAGTAGACAAAACCAAAAAGTTAGCAGTAAATGTGGCTTCTTTCGTTGAAACAGCGTTGAAAAAATAGAAAATATTTTTTAGAATTCTTGTCTGTCTCTGACTTTTTTATTTTATTTTATTTTATTAATTTTGTTGACATTATCAAGGTGTTCTCGCGAGATTTGGGCGAGAGGGCGCATGGCGCTGCGCATGCTGTGAATGAAGGACAAGCACAACCTGTAATTCTGTAAGTTTATCTGTTTTTAGACCTCTTAATAGTTGTTTAATTGCATAATTAAATGTAAATTGTTTTATTAAGCGGCTGGAGGCTCTTTAACTCTGTAGTTTAAGTATTTTTGGAGTTTATAGCCAATACAGACTTTGCACGTGAGCTGGAAGAAACTGGTTTTCCCAAAAATTCACCTTTATAAAGAATATTGTGGCAGTACTATGATACAGTGATTGTATTAGATGGTAATACCATGTTGCATTCTCATATACCTTGTTACTGAATAATTACCGTATTTATTTAGCATGGTATTGAATATGCAACTATAAACCGACATCTCTGTGACAACTTCCGCCATTGCACATTGATTCTTGTAGTTAGTATCAGTACTGAAAATTAATTGATCTTAAAGAGTTTTTTTCTTTCTTTATTCTAGCAGACCATCTGAAAGGATTTCAGTGTCAAACTACAAGTTATGGAGGAGCCCTCAAAATTTGAGCGATATGTTTACAAAAACGCTTCAGTTTATCATTATATGAAGATATCTCTGTAAGTGTCATGGGACAGGTCAGTTTTGATCTGGTCATTTTTATTGCACTTTTTAGATCATAAAATGTCCGAACCCTCAATTTTTTCTTTGTTTTTCTTTACTTTTAGGGTTTTGGAGAATGGAAACAGAAATATTTCTTCTGCGGAGTTCAAACAATTGATCATTCGTGGACTTAAAGACCTGTACGGAGAGGTAAGCACATAGCATGTCTTAACCATGTAGGATTATAGTTTCTATAAAGTCTAGTAAATGGTGTTCACAATTTAAGAGTAACAATGATGCAGTTTTGATTTTTAATATAAAAGAATGCAATGCATAATGAAATATGAAATAATATGATTTAGTTTAAGTTTGAGTATTTTGCTGAAATGCATAATTATTTTCATACAAAAATATGCTGAAGGTACAAACTTAACTGCATACTGCAAGGACAAATATTTTTCAGTGAACACATAATATATTGGGAATTGTTCATTTAATTTTAAATGATTCCAAAATATATTTTTAAAAAAACTAAAAAATTGCTTAAATTCTGTAATAAATACATTGAATTTTTATTTTCATATTGAGACCCTAATTTATTTAGTTTATACCCCTAATTAAATAGTTTTGCTTATGTATAATAAAACATATATCTAACTAAAATCCATACACCATTTTCTTTGTTGTATAAATATGTGCTGTAGTCAGCAGTGTCTTTTGACTTTTTCCTGCTTTCTGACTGCTCCTGATGTATAATCATTTTTTCCTGTATGGCAGATTGGAGCTTCTTTTCCATTTGATTTGCTGAAGTTTGATGAGAACGAATTGACCGCCATACTACGAGTGTACAACAGGTAAGTCATGCTCCTAGTACAAATCTCGTATATTTATGCCAAAGTGTTTGAGCATGGTTTACTTGAAGTACAGAGCTGTTTATAAACATGGAGAAACTTGGGGTGTCCCTCAGGGCTCGAGTTTGGGACCATTTTAATTGCAAAATTTTGTAGAAATTAGTGTCTGAAATGCAGACCGAACTATATATTTTTTCTGAAGTGAATAAACACTTATGGATTTGTCCCACCCATTTTGTCTATCTAATGATGTTCAGTCTTAATATTCTGTTGTTTCTTAATCTCAGTGGGCTGGTGAAATTGTGGAGTGCATTAACGTTACTGGGATCATATCAAAATGAGGCATGTGCATTCAGAGTCACACAGGTACGTTTTCCCCAGTGTTACATCTGAAGCTGATTGAACATTTACTTGAGCCCTGAGTCTGCAGCATTCTTTTAATTTGCACTGGATGTCAGTAAAGAGCTTGTGGATCAACTGTATCTCTGCCAGGAATGACTCAACACAATTTTAACGTGGCTATTGGCAGCCTGTCAGCCAAACTGTGTTTACGTTGCAATTTGCGTCTGATGGGCGGTTACTATAGTGGCTGTTTATCTCATTTTAGATACTGAACCCCATTTAATTCCATGTCACAGACATCTGTGTTGAATGCAACTGTAATTTTCTTTTTGTTTATTGTTGCAGGTGTCGCCGTTTTTGTTAGCATTGTCTGGGAATAGCCGTGAGCTGCAGTTTAGAGACCAGTTGGCATCGTGAGGTGGGCCTACAAACAAATACCTTGGAAAAATGACATTCTTTCTTAGAAGAAGTATTTTCTGCAGAAATATATACAATGTTGTCAACTCAGCACTCACAGTGGGGCACAGGTCGCTTTACGTCGGTGAACGGGCCTCATTAAGCAAAACATTCAGCGCCAGAGATGTCGCACTTTTTGCTGAGCTGACGGGGGACACGAATCCTCTCGTCCTCGACCCAGAGTATGCCAAAACGACCTCTTTTGAGACCCCCATTGTGCACGGAGTGCTGATTAACGGTCTGATCTCAGCAGTTCTTGGGACAAAATTGCCCGGGAAAGGCTGCGTGTTTCTCTACCAGGAAATACGCTTTCCTGCGCCCCTCTACATCGGAGAGGAGGTCGTGGCGGAAGCGGAGGTTAGAAAGATCAAAATGTCCTTTGCTTTTATTTCCGTTTCCTGCGCTGTCAAAGACAAAGTGGTCATGGAGGGAGAGGTCATGGTCATGATGCCGCAGAATGGAGAGCGATCATGAGGAATTTGAGTGGATGCTGCCGTTCAGTTTTTTGTTTATGTTCCAAATGTGCTGCCAGGAATTGAATGTTCTTTCTTGCTTATTTTTGTTCTTTTGAAATGTGACACTTACTCAAAGATTTAATATTCATTGCTTTTTGTTCTCTGAGGTGCAGTTTAAATAAACAGTGTGAGAAAATAACTTGTTGACTTAGTTCTTTGGTGTGGGTAAAAACTAGCTGTGTCCAACCTCAACAAGGAGATCATTTTCAGATCCTTTCAAATAGTTATTTCTAAAAGGAATTTAAAAGCAGTAAGATTAACATTATAGTATTACAATTACATTAAATTAACCAGCAAAACTTTTCTTTCAGACAATAATCTTATGTATGATTACTAAAATCTTATGTAATGCATCCATTTTTTCCCAGTGTAACTTCAGGTTCTTCACCATTAGGTCTTCAAATAACCTTTATTTTAGTCCTCAATACTTTAATTTTTCCCTTTTTATATTGTGTTTAGTGGAAAACTTGTTTGTGTTTAATAATAATAATAATAATAAAGAGTCAGCTTTGTACATTGGGCAAATAAAAACAAATCAATAAAAAATGAATATAAATAAAAAATTCAACTGGCGTGTTCAAGATTGGAGAAACACATCAGGATGCTTTGCCAAGAAAATATATGATAAAAAAGTATTGAAAAAAAACTCATTCAGGTTTATATTGAGTCACATGTTTCTACGACTGGTCACATGATTTTCCCTTGCCAACATTTAGCCTACCCTCAACGCTAGCAGCTTCGCAAAATGCAAAGCTTGTTACAAACTCCAGCCAAAATGCATAACAACAGTCATATAAATTAAGTTGAAAATTGTTTATTTGTTATTTTGAGAAGTTTCATTTTATACCAAGCCTCAAAAGAAAAGATATGATTGAATTTAGCCGTCAGCCTTATGTGGTTTCCTGTTTGAGTGCACTTACTATAACATGGCGGCAGTCACTTTCTTTATTTCTTTTACATTTTATTGTCAGGAAAACACAACAGAAGTACTATAAAAATGTAAATAATTAATTAAATTCTGTACTTTTTAAATAGACGGGATTAAAATGTAATATTGGTAAATATAAAACAAAAATTCGGCGTTATTCATTTTCACTCGGGAGTGCGCACTACAGAGTGGACAAGCTCCTCTCAGCTAAAACATCTACGTCACATTTTACTGGCAGTTTCTGATTCGTTTCTCCCACGTTGTCACAACCACAGTCGCGCAGTGAACCGTCACGTCCCTTTACCGACAGGGGTGGGCTCTCGGCTACCGAACCCTGTCGAACCAGGGCTGTTTGGTGTTGTTTTGATCCGGGATGGCGTTCATGGAGCAGCAGCCGCAGCCGATGTCCGGGAGGAAGCCGCCGCTGGACGACACCGTGCCGCTGAGCGCCGTGATCGAGGCCAGCCAGAGTTTACAGTCGCACACGGTAAACGGAACCATCCGGAGGGTCTCGATTAGATCGATCTGGATCATTAAAACCTTTCACATCGATTGTGAATGCGCATTTAAATGCCAGCAGAACAGGATTAACGTAGATTATGATGTTTTTGGACGTTCAACGTTGTTGATTCTCGATTATTTATCGTTTAATGTAAAATTAATCGCATTTAGTATCAAAGATGACTTGTTTACTAGTAGTTTAATGTCTGTAGTCAGTACAGACTGGAACAATTAATGCAAACTTAGTGAAAGGTAAAAATTTAGTCAAATGTTAAAAAAACATTTATGAATGAAGAAATAAGAAATGTCCGCATATAGAAAATATTTGGATTTTTATTTTAAGCGATTTAAAAGATATAGTAAACAAATATCAGCTTTGAATGAGCTGTTATAAATAGCTCTGAAAAATTAAAATCCTTTAAAAAGATTTTCATTTAAAATAAAATATGCTGAATTGTGATATGTAAATATTAGCTTGCTATTTTGTAAACAAGATTAAGAGGGTAATTTTTATTTTTAAAAAATTTATTAGATTTACAGTAAACAATTTACAAGCATTTTCAAAACAGATAGCATCTATGCTGTAGATCTCATGTGACATTTTAACCGGTCTGGCTCTGTACTTGTGGTTGTACGGGCGGAATTGAAAAGTGGTCATTTGCATGTGTACTGAAAATAATTTCCTTGTGCTGTGAAGCCGAAGCCACGAGAGACACGAGTATTTCCTTTCTCGTTTATTCATCTTTTCACATATGATCAATCATATGAAAGTGCAATCTAGTAAACCACTTTTGGTTCTGTAAACTTTACAATCTGTTTAATGTTTTGTTTTGTTTTACTAGATTAACAACTACATCTAAATCATCAGTCATTATGATTGATTGATTAAATATATTTATTGTTGTTTTGTTATCTGAAAGTCACAATGTTGATGATCTTAATACAGGAGTTGTGTAAAAATAATCAGTCACAGAGTGGATGTCAACCAAAAAATACTGTTCCATTCTGGAAACTGAACACCTTTGCTCTTGTTTTAGTCTTATGGAAACTATCAGGTGACATTTTTAAAGGAGAGTCAAACATTAATGAGCATAAGCATCTGGACTTCACCGTAAACGTCAGGGTCACTGTGAGGTTTCTGCAGGGCTTTTGGAGACTTTAGGTTACGTTTAGTCATTTCACTTCCTGTTTTGATATTGCTTCACAATTCTTCCATGAAACCCACAAATCCGTGGCAACGTGACTTTGGTCTCTTGAATTCCCAATATTGTGAAGAAGAAAAAAACAAAGATGGACTTGTTTAGTTTGGTTTCTACTCTGAACTAGTTTGGTGATGTAAACAGTGATTGGGGGGCTGAAGACCAGCTAAACCAGTTTGTCAGAAGGGTCTTGCTGTTTTATTTATTTTAATGTATATTTCCTTGTTTGGATTCAGTCATCATTGTTTTTCTCTATTAACAGGAGTACATAATTCGTGTCCAAAGGGGCGTTTCCACAGACAACAGTTGGACGGTGAGTTAGATCTATCTATCTATCTATCTATCTATCTGTTATGTGCAGAATGACTGATTTTAGTCTTGACTTTTTTTTTTTTTTTTTTTCAGGTCATCCGGCGATACAGCGATTTTGACATGCTGAATAATAGTTTACTGGTAAGTGGACTGTTAGAACAAGCCTGTGATGAAAAAGGATCCGTTCCCATATACGTGTTTGACGGCTGCTGTTTCCAAATAAGTACTCTTTCATCAGCAAAAGAGTAACTATGAGTCAATCTCTCTGTCTTCATAGATTTCTGGCCTAAACCTGCCACTTCCTCCAAAGAAGCTGATAGGAAACATGGACCGAGAGTTTATTGCAGAGCGTCAAAAGGGTCTTCAGGCCTATCTGAACTACATCACGCGTCACCACATCCTCTCCAGCTGTGAGCTGGTCAAAAAGTTTCTTGACACTAATAATTACTCAGCAAACTACACAGGTAATGCACCCCTCCCAGGTCTAAAAAATGTGATTTTGTGCATCAGAATTATTCTAAAAATCCCCCATTCCTTATTTTTCAGAAATAGCCTTACAGCAGGTGTCCATGTTCTTCAGATCCGATCCAAAATGGGAGGTTATTGAGCCGTTAAAAGACATTGGTGAGTAAATCTGTACAGCTATTCGGTCAAATGCTGACAATTTCCATCCAATTTTGTATTATATTATATTATATTACTATAAAGTATTAATGTATTATATAATATATTATTTAATCATTACATTTTTTGTTTTTTATATCGGTCAGCATTGGCTTTTACATTGACCATGAAAGATTAACATTGTCAGCCTTGAGAAGCATCACAACTATAAAAGTTAATGATTTAAGTTTTATTGATTTGTTTCTCATGATGGCGCACTGTTTATATTCGGATCCCAGCGTCAGGCACTGCAATTTACTTTTGACACATTGATGGTTCCTGACTTTCAGAGGCTCATGGGAAATTTTTTATCCTCTGAAGACACATTTGTGAAGAAACTTGCTGTTTGGTTTCTTTTAGAGGGAGATTTATTAACAAATTTTTAACATTTACCTATTAAAATGTGTTCGGGTCATTTTACCACAAAATCCAAAAGAAAAAATACGATATTATATTTTGCTCAAAAAAAGCCTATTTATAGGAATTTCCATTATAACAATATTTCATGATAGTTAAGGTTTTTCCTGCAAATTGTCATTATCGTAATGTAAAATAAAAATCTCATTGTCATTACTGCAATGCAAAAAATGTGAATTTAATTTTGTTTAATTTACAAAATATATGTGTAAAGTGTAGTTGTTAAATTGGATGTTTGTTTGTTACTGTATTGCGGCATTGAGAATGGATTTTTTTTTTTTTTACACATTACGGTAATGAAAATTTAAAGCAGAAAATGTGCTAATTTGTTATCAAATGAATGTCACAATGCAAAAAATTGCTATTATCATTTTCAGTTTTTCAATTTTGGGGTTATATTTCTTTTTATTGATATTTATTCAATCACTTAATGTCTGTCTTTTCATAGGCTGGCGATTGAGAAAGAGGTATTTCTTGGTCAAAGACAAAGATCAGCCCAAAGAGAAACAAGTATTAAGTTGGGTAAGTTTCATTTTGACCCATACAAACACAGATCAGAAACTTTTTTTTTTTTTTGTATACTCTTGCTCTGTTAATCCAGTACTTTGTTCCCTCAACTTGTTTAATTCCCATTATTATGTAACCCTAAAGCACAGTAGGTCTTGTTTGTTGTACTCAACAACACTTTGTTTGGCTGCACAAAGAACTTAACTAACTTACTAATCTCTCTTGACGTATTTGTTTTTATTCTCTTCTATAATTAGTCACAGCATTGTGTGACCCTTGTACCGACCGTAATATATTTCTTTACCAATTATACAGGTTGATTTGGGTCCTGATAAGTTCCTGTCAGACAAAGATCTCCAGTCTGCAATGAAGCTGCTTCCAACATTTTCTGTGAGTCTTAAAACGTTACCAGCGTTGATATATGGTTGCACACTTGTTGTGAGAGTGTTGTTATGGTGTTGCTAGGGTTTTCTGGTGGTTGTTAGAGCCTAAAACAAATTTACAACCATTTAGATTGCAAAACAATTTAGCATAAATATAATAGTAATAATTATTTATTATTCATCAAACCATTGTTGCAGTATAATGATCTTTTAGTAATCAATTGACAATAGACATTTCATGACTGATATACAATATTTGTATATTTTATGCAATTATTGTAATGCAAAACAAATAGGAATATATAATTTCACTTTTATTGTGTTTAATTGCATAGCTGTTAAGGAGAGCTGATGCACTGAATGAACTAAAAGAGCCTGTCTTTGTGTACAGCCCTGAATGTTTGGTTGTTTTGTGTGCGAACACTGTCATGTGCTCTTGTTTTTTTTGCTTCCTCAACTTCAGCAGACGCAGTGCCAGATTAAACCGATCACTGAGAGCCCATCTCTACAAAAGACTCCATTAAAGTCACGTGTAGACACCCGAACACGGGTTAGACACAGTGTTATTTGTTTTATTTATGTACTATTATAGTTTCTATAAATTAAATTATTTGAATTCGCTATTTATTTTTAATTTTAGTTTAATTTTTAGTAATTGCGTGTGCTTTTGTTGTTTTTATTAGTTTAAATTCAGTTTTAGGGGCCATTTACAAGACACCGTTTTCAACTATGTACAGATTTTTAAAGGCCAGAACTTTTGAAAAAGGACTACAAAGTGCAAGTTTTTGAAAATAGTATCATATTCGTCTCTGTGTAAACTACAAAAACGTGAATTTGTGAAAACGGTGACATCATGCTCATGCTTATTACATGTTCAGTCTATAGGAATGTAGTGTTTCTTTACAAAGTGACATCACCAACTACTGGCCTGGCGTGAATAATGCAGCGTTTTAGTCGTTTTCTCGGATCCGTGTGAACGGGGGTAGTTTTGACAATGTTGTCGTCTATACACGAAAAACATGAAGAAAAAACTGTTCCATTTTTAGTACTTTGTTGTCGTTTAAACGTACCCTTACGCTGCATTCACACGGGGCGTCGACGTTAACGCTTCTCATTTACTTTGAGTGGGTGACGTCATGCGTTGCCGAACTGAATTGTGGGTTCCGTCGCGTTGCTTCACTCGCTTTGCTCGCGGCAGAAGTTGAAGATGTCTCAACTTTTCAAGTTGAGCCAATCAGATCACAGACGCTAGCCAATTGTGTTCATGCAACACCGGAAAGTAATGTGATTGGCTGTTGTACTATGACGGTCACGTCAGCTCAAGCTTCAGACACGCCCTCTGTCAAGCGTTGATGCCGACGCCCCGTGTGAATGCAGCGTTAGTTTTGATTTATGTTCAGTTAGTGATTTTAGTGCTTCAACTTAAGTGTATTTTTGTTAAGTTTCTAAGGCAAAAAAGTTTTTCACTTAATATTTGTATTTTATTTTATTTCAGTTATATTTCAATTAACAGAAAAGTTTATAATAGCTTTAGTTTTCATTAAAAGGTTAGCTCACCCAAAAATTCTGTCATTAATTACTTAAACTCATATCCTTCCAAACCCGAAAGACTTTCATTCATCTTCGAAACACAAATGAAGATCTTTTTAATGAAGAGAGATTGAGAGATTTCTGTCCCTCCATTGAAAGTCTATTTACCCAAAACTGTCACAGACACAATCGCTTTATATGATGTCAGATTTAATTTAAGCTTTTATTCACATATAAGCATTGATCAACAAACATACATCGAGCACATCAGATATGGTAAACGGAAGCTCAACCGTACTTGCGTGATGCGCAAGAATGAACCTCATTGGTTCTCATGCTTGGCCTTCTGTTAACATATATGAGTGCTCTATGTATGTTCGCTGATCAATGTTTACATGTGAATAAAATCCTAAATTAGATCTGTTCATCATGTGAGTGAGTCATTGATGGCCGAATTTTCATTTTTGGGTAAACTATTCCTTTAATGGTTACTTCAAGGCAAGTCTTCAGTCAGATGGAGGCGGACGTCTGATCATGATGTCTACATTCCAGATGAGCAGATTAAAGCAATCCAGCTGAGATACACAGTAATGAGGAATGCATGACAAGGTCATTTCTGATCATGAGGCTTATGGGAAAACATGCAGTAGATCCAGAATTCTAGTGTCCAGAATATCAAAGAAATTGTAGAAAGTCTTCTCTCCTTTGCAAAAAAAAATCTCAAGAAGTTCCAGGTGCCAAAGATCAGACTTTATTGGTCCAGTCAACAAAGTCATTATCTTAACCCAACCTCCTTTCGCATGCCACAATTAATTCCTTATCTGTCTTTCTTCTTTTTAATAGTGGCGTGCCACCAACTGGTCTTTTTTTTTTTTTATCATCAAGAGAATATATTAAAAACCATATATAAGTTTCCATAACATGTAAATCAAAAAGAGAAGCTTAATATCATTGAATGAATTAGTGACTGTTGATGGCTTGTGCACTTATTGTTTACCACAGAACTGCTGAAGTGAAACATACAGTGTGGGTCGTAGTAACCTGAAGGCAAAGCAGGGCTCAACGCTACAGATTTTTTCTACTGGCCCGGTTGGGCCAGTGGTTTAAATTTTTACTTGCCCTGTGGAAATTTTCACCGGCCCCACAATAAAAAAAGTTAAAAAAAAAAAAAAAAAAAGTAGAAAAAGAAAAGAAAATGGGCCTATAAAATAAGCCTCGTTTTTGTTGTTTTTGATACATGTAACCTTACTAAATAAGGTTACGACACCAAAAGCTTCTAGATTAACTCACTTAAATTTTAAATATTGTTAGACAAGTAAACAGTAAGTAATAAAACAGGAACAAATAATCAAATTACAAGTAATAGCCCAGATAAATACAACAGAATAAACAAATGAAATAAACAGTGGTTTTCAGGTTTTATGTAGGCTTAAACAGGAGATTTTCAGATGCAGAAATTGCAATCTAATGTAAAACTATTAAACTTTATCAAAGTTTATCAGTCAAGAGCAGTTACAGATGCATAAATAATGTTTTGAAATGTTGAAAATGTCAAATGTTACATACTGTTATTTGAAATACCCGCCAGAAGGTGGCAGCAAATCCCTGTTAATGAGCGAGTCATTGAGATTCAACCGATTCATTCAAACGGCTGATTCATTCAGGAAGTGTTGCTCAGAGATGCAAAACAGTTCTGTGGACTTTGTTTGAAACTATTTTCATTGGCGAAACAAGTGATTTTGTGTCTATAATGTAAGTCACTTAATATAAACTTTTTTTTTTTAAACTGTACATTATATAAAATCAATATCACATGTAATTATGCTTATATGTGGATAAAAATGGCGCTATTCGTGTAATATTGGTTAAGTATATTAAATTATATAAATAGAAAAGACATACAGGGGCATTTTTGCCCCTTATCTTGAATTCTGGGGTCATTCTAAATGCATTTTAATAGACTAAAGGTGCGTCTCAACTCACGTACTTATGCACTATTCTATGACGTTTTTAAGTACAAATAGTGCAAGTAGTGCGTTCACACTGAAAATTCCAAAAAGAAAAAGTGCACTTTAAATACCCGGATGATGCACTAAATTAACGGAAAAAACGAAGTGTGGAATGTTGGACACTTCATGCACTCAACTGTCGCAGCTTTAGTTACGTAGTGAAGGGGAAGGGGGTATCGGACTCCGTTGTTAAATGACAAAACCTTACACAATTCACACACTACATGGATGAGTACATAGTGCATAAGTACATAGTGTATAAGTGCATAGTGTATAGTGCGTCGTTTAGGACGCAACTTAAATCACGCAGTGAAATCGTGCACTCTAAATATGCACGTGCACTAGTCTAATCTACTAGATTAAGTTACGTTGTGTGTTCGTGCACTCAATGGGTGTGTTTTTGTTTGTTTTTTGTAAAATGAGGGACATGCTTTATAATGTCAGATCGTTAAATTAACAATTACGATATCATAGACGATATATAACGCACACCCTACAGCACTGGCCCGATCGGGCAAGTGACAGTTCTGTCAACTGTCCTGAGTGTCATTCACATAGGCCCCGGGCCATCGGGCGGTCCTTATCATCGAGGCCTCCTGTTTCCGGGTTCCATTCATACAATTTCCAGGCTTTTCTACAAACATATCTTATACGTCTAATAAAAATATACTATATACCTAGCAACCGACCAGAAAATCTTAGCAACCGAATAGCAACTCCAGCAACATCCTAAAATTGTGTCAGTGACTTTTGCATGGACAAAAACACTTAAAGAACAAGTTTAGTATGAAGTGTTTGCGTGTTTCTGACTCTTGTATTTTTTCTGTAGCATTCAAACATCTCTCCCGTCAGTTTCGCCACTAGCAGTGAATCGTCTGCACTAGTCATTAGAGTTTTCAGTGAGAAAGGAACGCTTAGGGATCACATTTGCAAGGTTTGTTTTCTTTTTTTTGACTGAAATGTATTTTCAGATGGTAACTTTTAATTTGTTTCAGATTGTAACTCTTGAATTTTGTCGATCCTCCAGGTGAAGCCCAAAGAGCCCTTCCTGAAGAAATACTGCAATCCCAAAAAGATCCAGGGTTTGGAGCTGCAGCAAATCCGAACATACGGAAGACAGATTCTGGAGGTCTGTTATGACTTTAAACAGTTTATGTTCAAAATAACCAGTTTTACAAAACTTGATTTGTAGGCCTTTTTTTATACTGTGCAACACTTGTTGATATTTCTCAAACCTCCTGTTTAAGGTATTAAATTGTAATATTATTTCACAATATTACTGTTTTACTGTATTTTTCATCAAATAAATGCTGCCTTGTTGAGCATAAGAAGCTGCTTTCAAAAACATTAAAAAAATATTACTGACCCCAAACATTTAAACGGTATTGTATGTTTGAGTTTGCTAACTATTATTTTACCTCAAACTTTAACGTT
Organism: Ctenopharyngodon idella; assembly: GCF_019924925.1. Lineage (NCBI taxonomy): Eukaryota > Metazoa > Chordata > Actinopteri > Cypriniformes > Xenocyprididae > Ctenopharyngodon > Ctenopharyngodon idella. The sequence continues at coordinate 6,341,150 of NC_067229.1, forward strand.
GTTCTTTTGCTGCTGTATTTCCAAATGTAAAATGTCATTTCTGTTTTATCCCAGGCACTAAAATTTCTCCATGACAAGGGTTTTCCGTACGGGCATCTCCATGCGTCTAATGTCCTGATCGAGGAGAACACATGTAAATTGTTGGATATAGAGAATTCATTACTGGGACTGCCGTCATATTACCGACCCTATGTAACACAGTTCAGGAAAATTAATGTAAGATACCTTTATAAATATTATACTTAAAATTAAAACCAAATTAACAAATGAAATGAATAAGCATTGATTAATAAAATTGTTAAATATTTGTTAGTTTTAATATTAATAATTAATTATTAATATTTATCTCATTAATTGTTTTTATTTTCTTATTAATATTAAATAATTTAAACATTATTTAAAATGTGTGATAATGAAAAGCTGATGTTTTTCCTTTTATCAGACAACAGAAAGCATAGATGTCTACTCATTTGGACACTTGCTTTATGAAATGACATATGGCCGCCCGCCTGATGCTGTGCCCGTAGATCAGTATCCTCCAGCCCCGTTCCCATCTGTAGGTCAGTATGATCTTCTGTTCACCTTTATTAATGTTCTTTGGAGTATGACCAATCAGCCCACAGAAAAAAATGGATTTAAAGTGCCCCTATTATGCTTTTCATGTACTGTGTAATATATCTGTTTGTGAATGTAAACGGTCTGCAAAGTTTCAAAGATCACGATAAATAAGTTATTGTCTCCCAAAGAATCGAATCTTACCATGTTGCATGCACTTCCAAAGGATGAGGACTCGGGCTTGAATTAATACGGTAAAACCAACACCATCGTTACTGTTCGTATCAAGTGTTAAGGAAGATCTGGAGCTGAAATTCAGATATGGTAATGGGTTTTTGGTTTCCGACGTGTGCTGTAAGTGGTAGACCAATCACAACAGACTGGGCCACCTGACCAATCAGAGCAGAGTAGACCAATCACAACAGACTGGGCCACCTGACCAATCAGAACAGAGTAGACCAATCACAACAGACTGGACCATCTGACCAATCAGAGCAGAGTAGACCAATCACAACAGGGGTACGTCCAAGCTCAAACCGGTGCACAACGTTTTGCTACGGTTTCCAGGTTGAACTTCATGTTTCCTGGAAACGGTGTGCAATGGGGTTTGAGATACGTTTTCTCTTGTTTGGTGGCTGTGTCAAAAATGTCAGCCCAATCAGCAGCAACATGTATATAAACCACGCGGTATTAAAGAGACAGTTCGCACAATGGGTCCAAGTAAAGTCGTTTACAAATGTGTCCGCTGCAGCTCGGTATACACAACAATTGAAGATGTTTGTCGTAAGAGTTTTATCGTAAAAATATAGCATATCAACATGATGATATAGTTGTTTATATTTTTAGCTTCATTGCAAGGCAAGTTTATTTATATACCAAATTTCATACACAATCGTAATTAAGTGCTTTCTTAATTGAGGTTCTCTTTTATTCTGCACGGCAAGGGCGGTGACTGTAACATCGAGCGTATTTTGCAGTATTAAACACGTATTTATACCATCAGGCTCTAAAAATTCTTCAAAAAGAACACAAAGAATGGCCTTCTCAGCTGCCATAGTTGCAACTCTTGCATCATCAGAACAGTTGCATCAACCCACCACCGTTTCCATTTAAAAAACATTTCGCAACGTTTTGTCGGGGCTGAACGCAGACTGGGCCATCTGACCAATCAAAGCAGAGTAGACCAATCACAACAGACTAGGCCTCCTGACCAATCAGAGAAGAGTAGGTTCTCAGAAAGGAGGGGTTTAGAGAGACCGAATCCTTTATTTCAGACACTGTGAGAAAAGAGGTGATGCTTCAACGTATATTATGAGAAAAAGGTTTTTTTGTTTTTTTTACCTTGGATGCATGTAAACGTTGTAGGAGACCTCCAAAACAAAATTAGGAACCATTAAAATAGCATAATAGGGGCACATTAAACATGGTAAAATGTACTAGACTCTTATTGTAATCATAATTAAATTATCCAAACTATTTCATATATGAGCATGCAAGCAGGCACATAGTAGAACTGATCAGATTACTGTCTGAATGTGGAAAGCATGGATGTTGTATGGATAATAGACTAAATCAATAAGTAAATTAGTTGTAGTTCATTTAATAAGTTGAAGCTAAAAAACATTAGCTGTTGTACAGTTTTATGCAATAGTTTGTAGTTAATGGTTTTATGTAATATGTAACCGTTTGTTTTCCGTTTTCCCACAGTCTCAGTACTTCAGTCCATCTTGTCCACAGAAGCTTGCAAAACGGGAATGCCAACCGTTTCCCAGCTCCTACAAACACCGTGAGTTATGATATTCAGGCCTGCTTGTGCTCAGCAGTGAATCTCACAAAAGGAATAAGATATTTTGCAATTACTTAATATTTTTTGTTTTATCATTATATTTTTATATATTACATTTTTATTGTTTTTATAATATAATATAATATAAATTATTTTATACATAAAAATTATTGGCATAATTGTCATGAGTTAATCCGTTTATTGCTTAATATCATGAAAATAATGTCAAACTGCAATGGTGCAAAAATTAGGGTTCGATTTCTAAATGCAAAACACAATTTACTATTGTTTTTCTGTTGTTTTGGGGTGAAATATGACCCCAGACCTGTTCTTGACAAGTTTTGTGAGTCATGAGTCAGGATTATTATCATAACTGAAATTATAACCATAAAAATGCATATTTCATTACTTGAAATAAAATAAACAATAAACTGAAATTGTATATAAAAATATATTTTTATATTAAAACTTTTTATTTCAGCTAGTTGGCAATTTAAATGAAAATGTAAAATACATAACATCTATTTCAAAATATTAATGAAACTATAATAGTATCTCAATGATACTAAAATAACACTGTCATGAGTACAAAATATTAAGTCTTTATTTTAAAACTGTCACGTTATTGTGAATCTGAAGCATGTGGTTGAAAACCGAGCAGTAAATGTGAATATTGACAGGCAGAAACGGTTGCTGAGTTTGACTCTCGTTCTAACAGGTTATTCAATGATGTGCTGCTGTATAACTCGGAGAAACCCCAGTTTAAGGTAAACGAATCAAACTAAAGTAAAAAATAAACAGTGTTTGCTTTTACTAAATAATTGGTTATTTGTTCCTTCTTTCCGAACTCCAGATCAGCTCCAAATTAAAAGAGGCTCTGAAATCGTCTAAAGAATGCTTGGAGAAGCATCTAGTGGAGGAACAGAGGACGGTTAGTGCGCTGCTTTGTTCACTTTTGGTCTCTTGTGCAACACATGTTCGGTTTGCTTAAGGAACGTTAAGCCACAGTGTCGCAAGCACAAATTCTGTCATTTCAATGTAGATAAGTTGAATAAAATGTAATACTCTCCTCATTTTCACCAACCCTGATATCTGACACAACAGGAAAATCCATGCAACTTTTCTTCGAAAGTCCCGTTAAGTTTACCTAACCGAAACCTTGTGTGTTTTCAGATCCACCAGCACAAGAGGTTGACGCGAGCGCAGTCGCACCACGGCTCAGAGGAGGAGAAGCGGAAGAGGAAGATCTTGGCCAGAAAGGTACACGAGTTTAAACGTTTTACCATAATTAGGATTCACACTGAACCGTCTTATCTTAAACTTAATTCTTTTCTGGTTCCAGAAATCGAGACAGTCGACATATGAAAACGAGGAGGATCTCTCTGTCAAATACAATAATAACTCTGGTAAGTTTTTATTAACTATTAAACTTTCTTTCATTAATAAATTACTATAATTTAATGCCAAAATTTACATTTTCGGATTCAGGGTTCCGGAAATATCTTTCTCCATAGGGATTTTGGAAAAGTCCTTCAGGGTTTGTCCATCTCAAATGGACCAGTGGAGGTTGCTTGGTCATATTAAATGTTCTTCTTTTTGTAGTTAAACCAATTAAAATAAAAGTAAAATACAAATAAAAAAAATAAAAAATAAATAAATAGGAAAATTAAAAATGGTCAAGCATCCAACTTTACAATTTTTTGGACCACTTAAGATTGATTTACTCTTCAGTAAAGAGTTTACAACCATGAACCAAACCAACATGCTCCAAGATCAATCACAATATTACATACTTTTGTCTTTTTCAGATACTTTTTTGTTTTGAATAAAAGACTGTATACTTGATGTCTAACTCAGCCAGTAACTAAACATTTACATAATTTTAATAATTAAGTGCACATGACACTGCCTTGTATGAAAGCTTGTTTCCGTCACGGAATAAAAAAAATGTAAAAGATTATTGTGATTATTGTATCTCGCAATTCTGACTTCTTTTCTCACAATTGTGAGATATAAACTCGCAATTGCAAGTTATCAAGTCCAATTCTGCAGAAAAAAAGATATGAGACTTCTATTAAAGGATTAGTGCACTTCAGAATTAAAATTTCCTGATAATTTACTCACCCCCATGTCATCCAAGATGTTTATGTCTTTCTTTACTCAAAAAGAAATTAAGGTTTTTGAAGAAAACATTCCAGGATTTTTCTCCATATAGTGGGCTTTACCAGGGTACAATGGGTTGAAGGTCCAAATTGCAGTTGCAGTTTTTTGCAAAAAATAAAAAATTATATACTTTTTAACCACAAATGCTCGTCTTGCACTGCTCTGTGATGCGCCACGCATTACGTAATCACGTTGGAAAGGTCACGCGTGACATAGACGGAAGGACCGATCCAGTGTCAAAGCGAACGTTCAAAGACTAAGTCAAACAGCCTTTACAAACAACGGTAAAACAACGATGTTGGATGATTTTGAAGATGGAGGAGAAAAAAAGATTTACTTCCGCCTACGTCATGTGTGACCTTTCCAACGTGATTATACAAATTAAAAAGTATACAAATTTGTATTTTTTTTTTAGAAAATGACCGGTCGTTTCGCTAGATAAGACCCTTATTCCTCGTCTGGGATCGTGTAGAGCCCTTTGAAGCTGCACTGAAACTGCAATTTGGACCTTCAACCCGTTGAACCCTGTTGAAGTCCACTATATGGAGAAAAATCCTGGAGTGTTTTCCTCAAAAACCTTAATTTTTATTTGACTGAAGAAAGTTTAATTCTGAAGTGAACTAATCCTTTTATTAAAGCAAATACCGTCGCTAACAACCTTGGTGCTCATCGTAAATCTTCAAAGGTTTATTATTATTACAGAAAATCTAATTTTGAATGGCTTTTTACTACCAGTACCCTTCTGTTGAACTTTATTACTACCTGATCTAAGATGCAGCTGTCAGTGTATAAATATAGTAAAATCATAATGGTCTTCTAGCAGGTTCTGGGGCGAGTTCACCTCCAACCTGCCCGTCCTCACCCACTCCTCTACCAGGTACGTCCCGTTTATAACTGTCCATCCTCCATCATTATGTAAACTTCATCAGAAGAGTTTGTTTTTCCTGGTTTGTGCATTTTTTTTCTACAAACATTTCCCTTCAACAGTTAATATGTCCTTAAAAACAATCAAAGTTTTCCCAATAAATCACAAGTAATTCTGTATTTATAAATTTGTTGCATGATGTGGTAAAATGTCTTCGATTGTAACTCACCGGCACATTAACATCTCCTGTTTTTTTTCTGTCAAATAGAGATCAATCATGACCTAATCTCTCTCATTTCCATGATCAATCATCAAATTCCTTCTGAAATCAGTTGCAATCTCCATACATCTTACCAGATCATAATCATCCGATGTGTCGTCTCATTCTGATATGATCAGTAACTTGTGTGTGCCTCTCTCTCTCTCTCTCTCTTTCTCTCTCTCTCTCTTATATGCTGTCTTCAAAACTAGAGCATGCGCCATTTTGAACGTGTGTGGGGTAAAGTAATTCAATAATAATAATCTATATCCACTGTAAAGTTGCAGCTCACCCTCCCTCAGTAGTACATTCTGATTCCCCACAGCAATATTAATGCATGCAAATGCATGCAAATGAGGTCTGTCCAGCCAGTTTTTCAGCTACTGAGAAGGGTTAATGCAACTTTAAATGTTCACAATCTGCAATTGTCTATTTAGGCACAAAATTGGGCTTTTTAGGACTTTTCTGATGGTAAATTCTTTCTAACAAGCATTTTGTTTTTGTGGATTGTGATGGTTGTTTTTTTTTCTTATATATGCATATATTAGAAACGGACAACAGTAACTGTTAACTGATATGACTAGAAACTGACTTGTTTTTAAGATTTTTTTTTTTTAGATGATCATTGAATGAAGAATAAAAAAAAAAAGTGGTCTTAAAGGGTCATGAAACCCCCTGTTTCAGCAGCAGTCGGTTCTCATCATAGTTTTGAAAAATGCTTCAAAAGTGGGCGGGGTGAGCTGCGGAGTGGAGGGGGAAGACAGGAGACTGACAACACAATGGTTTCTGATTCAGACAGTTTTATTTCGCTTTCATTGAGTTAAAAGCATCAAAGCTTCCCACAAATGCACGCTGCAATTCACCATTAAACAACACAATATACACATGCTTTGTAAGCTCACTGTAAATTACATACATATCCTGTGACAGCTATCTTTTAATGCACAAATAAATGCACAGCCGTTTCGATCTGCATCAAAAATATATATGAACACGTTGTTGGATCTTTAATATCTAATCGGTCTAATTGGTTAAAGGAACGTGAAGAGCGGTTAAACTCGCAGTGTGGATGAATCTCGTTTGTGTCGGAGACTGAGGATCTATTGAAGGGAACTTGTGCGAAGCAGAAACTCTTACAAAGCAAAAACAAACACTCGTTTTTGACCCATTACTGCATCTCTCACTTAGCCTACTGTATGCAATCTCACTGTTTGAAGCGCCTGTCATGGGAAATCCAAGCATGCTGTCGTGAATAATTAAGCAAGGCATCTTCTCATAGGACAAGGACACGCAGTCTCATGAATAATTATGAGACACCGATGAGTCATCAATGTACCATAATACAGGAAAACATCACATCCTGTCACAAAGACGAATTTTGTGTACGAATTTTACACTATTTTCAACCCGGAAGTTGAAAATAGTGCAAAAAAGAATACATTTAACTAGTTTTCTCCCACATTTAAAACTAGTGGATGGTAACATTGTCTTCTATGATGTTCAACACACATAACACAATCTGTTAAATTCTCAGAATATTTAGTTTAGGGTTTCATGACCCTTTAAAGCAATTGCAACTGAGCACAACTAGTTGTTGATGATACATGCATCTTGCTGATTGGTTCAGAAGGCATGACTCATGCTGTCCATCACTTATTTCCAAGAAGGTGATTGGTCAGTAAACTCACAGTATCGACAAATCAGCTTTAAGGTATTTAAAGTCAATATGAAATGGAAGTTTTCTTTCTAACCCTCATATTTGTAAGTATTACTTAATAATTATATTTTAAATTATATTTTTATCACAAAATAGTGTATTATATTTACTTATTAAATTTATATTAAATATAAATGTATTTAATTATATTATATTTTTATCAATAATACTTTAATGAATTATATTTATATCAGTATATTTGTACATATAAATATTTAAATATACATTTTAAATATGTTTTATATTATTTTATAATTTATAATTTATATTTAATTATAGATAATTATAATTCTATTTTCTATTAGTACATTTTATATCATAATATATTATTTATTGAATCTTATTAAATAACTTTGCTTATTAAATATAAATTTAAATAAATTTGAATTATGTAATAAATAATGCTATTTTATTTCATAGTATTTTTTCATAGTGGTCAATCGATATAGCACCAAGACTGATATATCGGCCGATATCTGGATTTTTTTGTAATTATCGGCATCGGTCGGTGTGTCAGGAGCAGGACTTTTATTTTGACAGCGCTGAGAATGCCAGTACCTTAGCACACAATGCTCCCATTCTCCGTATTAGTTTTTCCATCTCTGTTTAACAGTCCTATATAATATGTTAGTAGATAAATCTGGTAAACAAAGAAAGTAAACGGTATATGAAAACATATTCTAGCTTTTGCTTTTATATTATTAGTAATAGAAAGGCAAACACTATCTATCGTCAGCATTCAGCAAATACGCATTTATATAATTTAAGTCTTTGAATATCTAATAACACTAACATTTAATTTCACAAACCTTGCAGACTTTGTCACATTCAGATGTGAGATCTTCCGAAGTGTGTATTTGTAGACTGCATAAAAACAGGTTACTCTGTGCGAATTGAATGCAGACAGGAGAGACGCGCAAACAACAAACTTTAAACGCTTGATTTCAAACAATGCTGCGCTATATTCTTTTGTCAACTGTCATATTAATGTCATTTTCACTGTGTGCTGTATGTAAAATTAGTGTTAACTTGTTTTTATTTGAAAAAAATATGATATATATGGTTTATATTGGCCATTGGCCACTCCGCTTTCTAAGACATTGGCCATCAAAAAAATCAATATCGGTTGCTAATTACTTTCATGTTGACTTTAAATGTTGCCTTTTGTGGTAAGTGTATCATTCTGAATGGCTGTTGTATTTTATAACTTCCTGTTTACATACCGCAAAGGATTCTGAGTAGGTATATTACTAAAACGTGACCGATATTGATGGACTGTTTTCTGATTCCCGCAGGAGCACCTCCAGCACCTCCTCTTCCTCCCCCCGCTGCTGCTCCTCCTCCTCCTCCCCCTCCTCCTCCTGGGAGTGAACCCGTCCCTCCGTCCCTCTCACCTCCCAGTGTCAACGGCGTGGGCCGGGGCGCCCTCCTCAGCTCCATCCAGTCCTTCAACAAAGGCAAACTGAAAAAATCAGATACTGTTGATCGCAGCATCCCACGTTTGTGAAAAAAAAAAAAAAAAAAATGCTCATCTTTGTTTTAGTGCAATTTGTCCACTCAAAGTCTTTTAGCAACTTGCGTCTAGCAGTGAAGAGTGACTGTTTGTATCTGGACTTCTTCGATGTTTGTTTTATTCACATTTAATTCCAGTGTAGCCCTGAATTTTTTTTAAGCTGCTCAATGTAGCCTAAACAATTCTGTTTGGACCAGATGTCATATCTAAAATGTACATGCGCGCTCATTTGAGCGAAAAAGTTTACCATCTACATTTTAAAGTACTGAATTCTGAAGGCAAGGACACAAGTTGGTGGAGAACGCGGGCAGCACATTTACTTTGAATGGAAATGTAACTGGATTTTATTATTGGTTCATAAAACGAGTGATGTTTGATTCTGACATTTTAATTCAACTTTGGTTATGATTCATTTTGGAGGGTTTGGGATGATGTTTTTTAAGCATTTGCCACATTTACCATTGTGCCTACAAAAGCTGAGAGCGTTATTTGTTCTCTACGTTTTTTTCCTGCGGAAATATTGAGCTACATTGTTCTTATTTTCTTTCAGAAGAAAGTAATATTCGTATTCCTGTTCTGCAAGATCACAATCAACATGTTGCACGAATAGCGACATTTAAACGATGCGTTATACATTTATGCCCCTTAATGACACAGTCGCTGTACCAGAAAAACAATGGCTTTGATTTACCACTGACATGATTATATAATGGCCATTGTGATGTCACTTACGCCATCTAATCCTATTGGTTGTTGCAGCCTGGTGGTAAATGGAAGTGATGTCTTGTTTTGCACACATATATTGAGAGAAAGTAACTTCTATAATTCATGTTCATTCTTGAAAACCAGATTCATTTGTTATCTAGAACGATGTACAATACTGCGCAATAGTTCATCTTTTGCTCTTGTAACAGTAAACCCATTTGTACATAGATACATACAGACACTGAAAACATTACAGCTAAATATTGTAATACATATTCTTAGCTTTGTTATTATCTTGGGGGAAGAATTTAATAATGTTTCCATTTTCGCTACAGCACTTTACCACTGAATATTTAGCAGTGGTCTTGAGAAGAAGAAATGTTCAAAAGTTTACAAAGAGACTTATGTATGTCCGAGAACAGTAGAGGAATCAATGTGTTTGATAATGAACAAATTTGCCACTGATGTTTGCCTCTGTACAGTTGCCAGAACCGTTGTTAGCACTGGAGGTGAACATCCTCAAACGGTTAAAAAAATGTTTTCCCTGTTCTATAAAAAAACTTGTATTGACAAAATTTTAAAAGAATGGTCTTGTGCTTTTAGTTGTGAACTTTGAAGTAAAGACAATGAAACAGATCTCATGTGGTTTAAGTCCTTCTTCTAATTCTATAAACTAGTAAATAACTACTATGTATAGATAGATATAGTCAATAATATATTAGAAATTGTTATTTTATTATAAAAAAAAAAATAAATCTAACAGCTGTATATATATATATATATATATGCATGTAAATTTATGTATATTTTTATATTTATTTTATTAATGATATTTGGTAAACCTAGCAAACATTCAGATTTTTCCTCTATATATGTACAAATTTCATGTGTATAATTATACTGTAAATGTAGTTCATAGAAATTATAGTTAATATTATTGAGTTATAAATAATAGTTTTATTTTATATTTGTTTTTAATATTTCATAACTGTTTATTAATGAACCGTTTATTGTAATATTTCAGGTACATTTTCCTCATAATATATTTAATATACATAGATGTGATTTATAATTATATTGGAAATATAGCTTTTTACTGAATGTCAGAAATAATGGGTACTAGTTGATTATATTAAAAATATATATATTTTTAAATTTTACGTTATATTTAAAATATTGTTTTTAATGTAATTTAATACATGTGTATTATCCAACATTTATTATGGCATATTGTGGACATCTGGCAACTATTAAAACTTGTTTATTTCTTTTTTAGCTTTAGTTTAGTTCTTCTTTCAACATACATGACTATTGGGTTTTTTTGTTTTTTTTTTTATCATTTTTAAATAGTGAAGCAACTGATTTAGAAATCATTGATTTTTGTTTTCTATAAAAAGATTTTTCTTTTGCCCTTGGACGCCCAATGACAGTCTGACGGCAACTTCCGTTGTTGTCATGAGTCAGCTGCACCGATTGGCCGCTGTCATCGTGTTTCCTGTTCTGATTTTACAAGGCGCTCTCTAATTGGCCGAAGCGGCTGGCATGACAGTTCCGCCTCCAGACAGAGGACAGTGAAACATGGCGTCTCTGAGGTGTTTTCTGCGCTCGGGGAAGGTATTTGTGTGGAAATATGAAATCTTAGCAACATATTAATAAGAAGAGAGTGGTAAGACTGATATTGGCTGTGTGTTTGTCTCTCAGAATGCCGTTTCCGCGGCTTTGCGGAGGGAGTTTCACAGGACGCCGTCGGCTGCGGTGCAGGTCAGTGATGCTGCTGCTCTCACCTTCAACAGATGCTGTATGACAGTAAACACAAAACCTTTAAAATGTGCTGAGTATTAGTATGTTTCCTCAACCAAATAACGGTCACCATTGAGTTCAACAATATGCATGTCAAGAGTACTAACAAATACACCATGGTAATAGCATGTTATGGGCATGTACTATGGTAATACCGTGGTGTTTTGAACATGTACCATGTTTTAATGGACATTATTTAGTAATATTCCATGGTAATGCCAGAGTTTTTCTATATTTGTTTACCATGGTACCATGCTGGTTTTGCTACATGGTATTACCATGCATTTCTTTGCAGTAATTTTGAGTACCATGTAAATATCATAGTAAATGATACAATATTTATTCAGTATCATGTTTTATATCAAAATTCTATGCTATTACCATCTAATATATGTATAAATATTGCATTATATTGATTGAAAACATTCTGTACGCCTTTTGTAACTAATACACTCTTGATTATTTTGTAAATTATTTTAAAACTATCATGGAAATATTTGGCATACTTCTCATAATCTAGTATTTAATATACATGTATGTCATACTGTAAATATTGTTAATAAAATATTAATAACATTTATATATTGCCAATTATTTTACAACATAAATGATTAGAATTAATAACTGATATTTCAGATAATGTTGTCAGTATAATTAAATAGATGTGTATTATTTGATATTTATTTTGACCTTATTGACCCTATATTATGGCATATCATGGAAAATGAAAACTAGTAAAACTGGTCAGGTCATATTTTTCACCATTCCTGAAACATTGCGTCATTCTTTTATCTTAATAGTGAAGCAACTGATTTAGAAATCATTGATTTTGGTTTTTTTTAAAAGATTCTTCTCTTGCACCGTTGTTTTTCCGTATGTACCATGGTAAAGCCACGTTTAATGGCATTATTTTATTTTTTGGAATTGTATCATAGGAAAACCATGGTGTTTTTGTTTATTTACTATGTTTTTTGACGTACGCACTGGTATATTATGTTTTGTGGGAATTTTATAATGTTTTCTTTTAAATGTGTCGTGGTGGTACAATGTTTTTTTTGTACAAGTTCTATGCTATTACCATGTCAGTATATTGGAGTACCATGTAAATCTCATAGTAAATGAATACGATAATCATTCGGTATCATATTTTACCATGTGATGTATGTGTAATTATTGCATTTTTTGTTGGAAAACGTTCTGTATGTGTTAACACGCTCTTGATTTTTGCAGGTAACAGTCCGAGATGCTCTTAACCAGGCCTTGGATGAGGAGCTCGAGAGGGATGAACGGGTTTTCCTCCTTGGAGAGGAAGTCGCACAGTATGACGGCGCATATAAGGTCAGATGAAAATGTTTTTGCGCTATTTTGGTTATCGATAGTGCCAAAGCATCTCTTAGGCCCGGTTTACACCTGGTATTAAGGGTGCTTTCACATCTGCCTCATTTAGTTTAGACTTATATTACATCTTGTAAAAGGGGCATTACAGGTCCCCTTTGTCGGTTGAAGACCCAAGTTTGGTTTGAAGACGAAAAACGTACAAAGCACAATGTTCTCTCACCATTCCCCATTTCTAACAAGCACTCAGTGTTTGGCGTGGTCTTGTAGAATGAAATGAAAGCTGCTGCTCTCCATATGTTTTTCCATTGTCTCCAGGAGCTGTCGAAGTAAATATAGATCATCCTTTAGATCGAAAGATTTGGAAAAGCCCATACATTTACCCGCCCATAGACACTCCCCTCGAAGAAATCAGGACAGAAGTGGTTGAAAGTGGACAACAGAGACGGATTAAAACACCAAGTGTAAACTAGGATGTTTCTCCCTCGTCTACTTGTGATCCTATCGAACAAAACACATCTTTGTATCAGGTGTAAACAGGGCCTTAAATTAGCTTGTATTGGGTTCCAGGTTAGCAGAGGCCTTTGGAAGAAGTACGGAGACAAACGCATCATTGACACACCCATTACGGAGGTGAGAATAATGACATATTTGTGCAAAAAATCGTTTCCGTATGTTCTTAGATATTGTGTTTAATGAAACTCCCTTCTTTATCCATACAGATGGGCTTTGCTGGCATTGCCGTTGGTGCTGCCATGGTGAGTTTTTCCTGAAACTACGATTATAGAAGAATCTAAAAGCCACATTCCCAAACTAACTCGTTATGTCCTTTTCTAGGCGGGTTTGAGGCCAATTTGCGAGTTCATGACCTTCAACTTCTCTATGCAAGCCATCGACCAGGTCATCAACTCAGCTGCCAAGACCTACTACATGTCTGCTGGCTTTCAGCCCGTCCCGGTCGTGTTCCGTGGACCCAACGGCGCTTCGGCCGGTGTGGCGGCTCAGCATTCCCAGTGCTTTGCCGCCTGGTACGGACACTGTCCCGGACTGAAGGTGGTCAGCCCCTGGAGTGCCGAGGACGCCAGGGGCCTTCTGAAATCAGCCATCCGAGACGACAACCCTGGTGAGTTCCTCACCGGATGAGGCTGATGTTCAGGATGTAGATGTCGCTCTGACTGTCATGTCGTGTCTCTTTCAGTGGTGTTTTTGGAGAATGAGCTGATGTACGGCGTGCCATTTGAGATGTCCGAAGAGTCTCAGTCGAAAGACTTCCTCATCCCTATTGGGAAAGCAAAGATTGAAAGACCAGGTGGGTTTGATATGAAAGAAAAAAAACACACACTAGTAATTAATAATTCCATCTCAGCATTTTTCTAAATTTAGGATGAGGAATTTATGTAAAAAAGCAAAACATATAGGATTATTGAATAATATTAATATAACCGTATTATTACTATTATATTACATGTACTTTCACAACTAAAGTGGACCAAAAGAGAAATATTTAGTAAATGTATCAGTATTTTAAAATTTACTGAAATGATTAATATTATAAAATGAAGTTTTATTAAATAATATTAATATAAATGTTATTATTATTATTATTATATGTACATTGCCCTGTCACAACTAGTGGACTAAAAGTATTGAATGTCAATGTTTAAATTCACTGAAAAATTAATATAATAAAATGATATATTACTGAATAATATTCATATAAATGTTTTATATTATTATTTATGCTAATAATTATGATGTCTATTATTATGAATAATAATAATAATATTATTGTCATATGTAAATTACCCTGTCACAACTAAAGTGGCCCAAAAGAGAAATCTTTAATAAACGTCACTTTTTAACATTTACTGAATATTTTAATATTATAAAATAAAATATTGAATATTATTAATAAAAATGTATTATTATTATTATTATTATTATTATTATTATTATTATACAAATTAACCTGTAAAAACTAAAGTCCACCAAAAGAGAAATATTTGATCATTAATTTTTCAATAAATATTTTAATATTTATTGTAAAATTTTATATTAATAAATTAAATTTTTTTGAATATTATTAATAGAAAACTACTACTACTACTACTATTATTATATATAAATGGCCCTGTCACAACAAAAGTTGACCAAAAGAGAAATATTTAAAATGGTTAAATATTAATTAGATCAATAGATTAATTTTTTTTTAATCGCGATTAATCGCACACTTAGCGTGAAATTAAGCATACACCATTTATCTTGTTTAACACGTCCATTTTGCCATCATTGACTATATCCAGCAACTAAACCATCAGATTGAAGTGTGATTTTCACAAAACTTTATTTTTCAGCTTTTTTCAAGGTAAATTTAGATGTCTTTCCAAAAAAGGACACCAAATAACCAAATGATATGATTTCATATGATTCATACATTTATGTACACCAAAGCACCCATAAAAAAAATCACAGCAAAAAAAAAAAACGTTTCAGAATTCACAGTGTATAATCAAAGACTATAGAATAACACCCGACACGTCACTCGTATTGTTCTGAATGGGAGAAAGTGCAACGCACAATATCTTCTAAATAAGAGCCAATCACAGATTGGTAAAGTCATCGCGTCACTGCAGCGGCTGTTAGAAGCTCCGGTTTCTATAGAAACAGTCAGACGTGCATCTCCGAAATGAGGCACGAGACGTGCATTTAGGACTGCGCATGCGCATTAGCTTGATCCAGCCTGAAAAATACAGTTTTTTTTTTTTGTGTGTTTTTTTTGTTTTTTTTTTGTCATGATTTGAGCGTTTAGAAACAAAATTTATGAGACAGTTGTTGTCAGATTTCATTGGTGATTTCAAATATGAAATTTAATCGAAAGCTTGGCAAACAGCTTTGGAGAATTTGATGTTTCCCCATTCAAAGAGATAGGAGCTGCACTTGAATGCCCGAGAGGCGTTTCAAAGATGGCCGCCGAGTGAAATGACTTGTCTTAAAGGGACTTTGGTATTGTATGTGCAACAGCAAAGAGCTTGTTTACATTTTAGACAAGTCAAGTTGCGATACTGAACAGGACCCCTTGGAGATGCCAAAAAAAAACTAACCCAACCGCCTTGACCTGCATATATACTAAGGTACACAGCAACACACACAGAACAAATCCAAACATTATCCTGAATGTGTGTGAAAACAACATGAATGTACTGAAATGTGTCTGTGCATACAGTGTGCGATCAGTGTGTCGAGAGCGCTCATACATGATTTGTTTGCGCATCAATATAACGGACTTACGCGTGCTTCTGTACGTCATCGCAATCGTCTTTACTTTGATTGCATTCCTCATCCATCAAAACTTTCATAGCAAGAAGCTGGTTTGCTTTTCATATCATCTGGCCGAACAGCGTTCAGACAGGAACAGCGCGATGCGGGAGGGCTCAAGCTCTTCAGATACAATGACACAATATGACAGAGTTCGTGTTTTAAAGCAAAACATACACTGGAATGAATAATTCTCTCTGCCATACAGTGGCGGCTGGGGCTAAAAATTTTTGGGGGCAATTTCACATGCTTCCGTAATTTTATTTATTTTTTTGCGTTAAATATGCGTTAAATTATAAATTAACGCGTTAAGGATTTTGAATTAAGCGCATGCGTTAACGCGTTAACATTGACAGCCCTATTATTAATATGTAATTTATATTATGATTTTCTTACTCTAATATTTCTAATAGTATTAATCTTTTTCTATCCTGTGAAAAATCTATAACTGCCACTGTTAATCACTCTTACTTGAACAGCAATTAATCACATTTTGCATCATTGCTTTGATCTGAGTTGCTCTCTGCATATTAATATTGATGGTCTGCTGCAGGAAATCACATCACTCTGGTGTCTCATTCCCGAATGGTCAGTCTGTGTCTCGACGCTGCTGCTGTCTTGGCCAAGGAGGGTATCGAATGTGAGGTATGACATCATCTTTTCAGCCTGTAATTGTTTTAAACACCATTTTCAGACATTTGACTGGTTCTATATACACAGTTTTTAAGGAAATGTGATTTAAAATGCATTTGATTCATAGTTAGTGAATCAACAATGTTTGTTTTTTGGCCAGTCATGTAAACTGCAATGAAAGAAATTATCTAATATTTTTAGTGATTTTTGTGTGTAATTTTTGTAAGACATTTACATTTGCTTAAAAAATTGCTCACATTTAATATTAATTTATGTATACTTATTGAATAGCAACTAAGAGTTTGAACTGGCTGTGTTTTCTTCTGTAGGTGATCAACATGCGCACCATCCGGCCTCTCGACACAGAAGCCATTGAAACGAGCATAATAAAAACCAATCATCTCATCACTGTCGAGGGCGGCTGGCCTCAGTTTGGAGTCGGGGCGGAGATTCTTGCCAGGATCATGGAGGGTAAATATTGCATTAATGTTCATTTGAAGTCATTTGCTATGTTCAAAATGGAGTACTAGCACACTGTTTTGCACATAATGTAGTGTATACTGTTTTATTTTATATTTTAGAATGCAACAAACATTTTTAAACAGTAGTGTGCTATATTGTTGTCACATGACCTCACTATGTCGCATAATTAATTAAATACTACATATTATGTTCTTTCAAAAATAGTCAGGAGTATGTCCATCCGAACATCCTCCTCAGTACTGAGATTAATTTTTATTTCTTTTTTAATTCAAGGTCCTGCCTTCAATTACCTCGACGCCCCTGCGGTCCGAGTCACGGGTGTAGATATTCCAATGCCGTACGCCAAGATTTTGGAAGACAACAGTGTACCACAAATCAAGGACATCATCTTCTCCGTTAAAAAGACTTTGAACGTTTAACATAATTTATCCCCATTTCAGGACACATTAAATATTAAATACTACATGTTCTCTCCCATTTCTGCATCAATGTTTGGGGAATAGAATGTTCTTTTTCATCTTTCTGTTACATGGCTTTTCCCTCATTGGCACTATATTAAAATTATTTTCTTGTTTTGACTCTAAAATGAGGTTTTGTCATGACAGTGAGGTTTATTATGGCTATGAACAACCAACCATGTGTATTATGCTGTAAATTCTACTGTAAGCTAAAATAAACTTTTATCACAGTGGGTTGTAAGAATGATTGTGAAGTCCTCATAAACAAATAAACTGTTCAAATTTTAGATGAAGTTTTGGGTTTATTTCTGTGGAATATTTAAGTAACATTATGAAGATGTAGGCCTTGCCATATAAAATAAAAAGAAACATAAATATTAGGTACATTACACTTTCCAGGACCATATTGAACTTAGACTGGATCTGCTGATTGATTGAAGTGTTTTGGATGATGGACCGAACTAACATTTTACAGAGAAAGAAAGGGCGGGGATGTGTGATGGGCGGAGCTTCTGTCGTGGGTGTGTCATTTCCGCTCATCCCACATTGATGTCCCTGTTCTCTGACTCCACAACATAAACATTACAGTCATTATACAGCATTTACTCAAGCAGAACGAGTCGCTTCAGAACACTTAGGGTTTCAAAATGTTCCTGTATTTTGGAATAGTAACGAAAAACCTCACAGGAAAGCAAAGTATCCTGGTTTAAACCTCCTGTCCTCCATATTCCTGATGCTTTGGACGAGAGGAAACAACTGAAGTACATCGGACGAGGAGAAGAGACGTAAATCCTAAAATTTTACGTATTTGCAACGGGGAAAGCTGATAAGTGAGCATTTTTATACACATAATTTTTATCGATTGTAGATTATACTTGTTTTGTATCATTTAATAGGGTATTATTGCAGCCGCTATAAATGATACGCGTGCTGCATCATTGATAAGGTAATTTTATCCGTAATTTCGTTAATATTGATAGGTCGCTGTTTTTCATAGCTGGTGTATATCTTATCTCGTTTCTTTCTGTGACGTCGCAACAATATGTTGTGGGATGCAGGGAAGCCCTATAGGTGTCCTTCATATGCGTCATTCATTTCACTATTAACGTTTCCATGGTGATTTATATTACACTTGAATATGCTGTGTAAACTATGAAATATTGTTTAAATTTCTTTAGTTTACTGCAGGTGAAGTGTTTAAACCCTGTAAAGACTGCAGAGAGCGTCATTCGTCACCACCATTGAAGACGAAACAATTGGCCACATGGAGAATGGAGACTGGGCACACATGGTAAATATAAACAATTAGAATAATGCAGCGGTTCTCAGCGTCAACATTGTTCACTGTATAAATGTAAACAAAATGTTCAAAACAATAAAAAAAATATATATTTTTTGTACGAAAAACGGAAAAATTATTTTCTTTCTGTAGTTGCAAGAGTGTTTTGGGTGGTTACTAGGGTGTTGCTAGGGTATTATTAAACGGTTGCTCCCTGCTCCCATGTAAAAGCCCACTCCTACAGAAGTATTTTAAGTTAATATTTCTTAATAGCAACACATTTTCATGTTCCCTGTTCTAGCACTAATATGCACTCTAAAAAATGCTAGGTTGTTTCATCACAAATTTGGGTAAAACATGGACAAACCCAACCGTTGGGTTAAAAATTTCATTTAAAAAAAAAAAAAAATGTAATCGGACGGCTGGGTTTGTCCATATTTTACCCAAATTTGGGTTGAAACAACCCAGCATTTTTTAGAGTGCATATTAGTGCTAGAACAGGGAACATGAAAATGTGTTGCTATTAAGAAATATTAACTTAAAATACTTCTGCAATAAAATAAAATAAATATTAAAATTCTTAAAATACTTCAGCATTTTTTAGAGTGTGAGATGCTTTGCTGTGCAGTAGAGTGTTTTGCATTGTTACTAGGGTGTTGCTAGGGTGTTGGTGGCGATGCCAACTTTGTTTACTGAACATATGTAAACAATATGCAAAACAAGAAATTATTTTTACGAAAAAATATTTTCTCATGCGCTTCGCTATGCAGTTGCAAGAGTGTTTTGGGTGGTTGCTAGGGTGTAGATAGGGTGTTGGTAGTTTGTAGGGCATTGCTATGACGTTCCAGCTGGTTGCTAAGCTGCTATGGTTAGTGATGGCCGCTTTCGTAAAACACGCTTTATGAATCTTCGAAACCTTTGCGAATCATTTGTTTCAAACCAGGAGCGCGTGGTCAAAGTCATGTGATTTTAAAAAAAAAAAAAAGAAGAGTATTTAAGTCTCTTATTAGTCTGATTAAACAAGCTCTCAATAAAACGAACAAAACAAGCCCTACAATTTAGCAAAATATCACATATTATAATTCCATTTCATATTCATTGGTATTAGATGATTTATTAATTGCATTTAATAGATTACATCATCAATAATACATATGCAGTTGGTTTGTAAAAGGTGTTTTTATGCATTTTTAAGCTAAGTTTTTGTTGCATTTACACTGTTCTGACCAGCAGGGGTCACCAGCATGTGGCATTTTGATCAGTGTTTTGAAACAGCGAATCATTTTGCGAAGCAATTGGTTCAATTTATTTCAAGTTTCAAAAAGCTTTGTTTCTCCCATCTCTAGCTATGTGTTCTGGGTAGTTGCTAGGCAGTTGGCAGGGCGTTACTAAACGGTTGCTTACCACCTTCAGAACAGGATCTCCAGTGGCTCAAAAAGAAAACAAGCTTTGTGGCTCAGCCATTTTGTCTTATCCCAGTGGTCCATTTTGTCTGAGATCAAGGTGTTATGGGGAACAGGGTTGAATTCAAACACATCTCATGTGGTGTTTACCATACTACTGGTGTGAAGCTCAGTTTACAATACTATAGTTTCCATAGAAACCAGTGATCCTAAGGGTTTTGTCAATGCAGCTGAAAGCAGCAGATGTTGTTTTCATGGCTGGACCCAAGCAAGCCTTCTTGGTCAACCAGCTTTACTAAGCTGGGTGGAATTTTGCTAGGGACCAGCATGGATTTGATGGTCCACCAACTAAGAACAGCACCAAATCAATAGATCCGCATGGCAGTTTGTGTTGGTCTAAGTTGGTCTTTTCATATCAGTACAAAAACCATATTACATTCTCAGCAGGTACAACATACATCTTTTAATACTTTGAACATCTACAATTTATGTTCTTTTTTTGTTGTAGATAATGAACACAATTACCCTAAACGCTGGTCAGGCTGGTTGCTAAGCTGTTGGTCAGTGGTTGCTAGGGTGCTCTGGGTAGTTGCTAGACAGTTGCAAGGGCAATACTAAACAGTTACTTACCACCTTAAGAACAAGATCTTCAATGGCTTAAAAAGGAATAGAAAACAAGCTTTGAGGGTCAGCCATTTTGTCTTATCCCAGTGGTCCATTTTGTCTGAGATCAAGGTGTTATGATTAACTGGGTTGAATTCAAACACATCTCATGTGGTGTTTTGAACCACAATCCATATTTCCTGAAGCTCAGTTTACCATACAATAGTTTCTGTAGTAATTGATGTTCCTAAGGGTTTTGTCAATGCAGCTGAAACTAGCAAATGTTGTTTTCAAGGCTAGACCCCAACAAGTCTTCCTTGGTCAACCAGCTTTACTATGAAAAACCAAGCTGGGAATAGTTTTGCTGGAGAATGGCGTAAGTTTGATGGTCCACCAACAAGTGCAGCACCAACTCAATGGATATACATGGCGTTTCATGTTGGACTAAACTTGTGTTTTCATCAGGGAATGGTTAATTGTTTGTTGTATCAGTACAAGTACCATCTTGACATTCTCAGAAAGTACAAAATGCATCCTTAATGCTTTGAACATCTACTATTTATGTTCTTCTTTGTTGTAGATGATGGATACGGTTACCCTAAATGTTGGCGGCCATTTGTACACCACATCGCTGTCCACCCTCCAACGTTATCCAGACTCTATGTTGGGCGCCATGTTCCGCGGCGATTTTCCCACCACACGAGATGCCCAGGGCAACTATTTCATAGATCGAGACGGTCCTCTATTCCGTTACATCTTGAACTTTTTACGAACCTCAAAACTGACGCTACCATGTGACTTCAAAGAAACAGAGCTCCTCCGAAGGAAGCAGACTTCTACCAGATAGAGCCCTTGATCCAGTGTTTAGGAGACAATAAACCTCTCTACCCAATGGACACCTTTGAGCAAGTGGTAGAACTGTCAAGCACTCGTAAGTTGTCCAAGTACTCAAACCCGGTGGCAGTCATCATCACCCAACTCACCATCACCACCAAAGTTCATGCACTGCTTGAAGGCATCTCCAACAACTTCACCAGATGGAATAAACATATGATGGACACCAGAGACTTTCAAGTGTCCTTTACCTTTGGACCATGTGACTACCACCAAGAGGTGTCCCTTCGCGTACATCTGGTGGAGTACATCTCCAAGCAAGGCTTCACGATTCGCAACACGCGAGTTCATCACATGAGTGAACGCGCCAATGAGAACACGGTAGAACATCATTGGACATTCTGTAGAGTTGCGCAGAAGGTTGAGGACTGATTGATGGTGCATTCATGTCATGATCCATAATTACAATAACTTTGAGACTGTAGTTGAGCAATTATGAGTTTAATGAAGACGTGAACATTTTTTTTTATGCTAGTTGCGACTCAAAATTAGGGTAATTTCGAAATTACTTGAACACACCACATTAGAGGTCTGCGCGGGGATTTTTAAATCCCGCTCCCGCAAGATTATTTACCGCTCCTGCCCACTTCTGCCAAAAATATCTTAGATTTTATCCCGCTCCCAACCGAAACGTTCACGTTTTGTCCTGTTCCCACCCACAAAAGCCTGAAGATAGAGGTCTACGCTAAATTTTTCAGTCCCAGTCCAGTTAGATTCTGTCTCATTCCTGTGTCTATAGGCTATTTTTTTCCAATTTCTACACACACAACGCTTCAGATCTCCAGTTACAGACTTCTGCGTGCTGTTATTATTCGATAATTATATTATATATTATATAGCCCATGAGTCATTTCTTTCTCCCACTTCCAGTGCACATATCAGTACCTTCCCTCTCGTATCCACACTAGACAATTCAAAAATTGTCCCACGCCCCACTCTGTTGCGTCGCGGATTGCAGACTTCTACACCATATCTCCGCTGCAGTTCATAGCTAAGATAACCAACAATGAACACAATGGAAATGTTTTCTGTAGTACATGTTCATGCGAACTAGTCCTATTGTGTTTTATGTGTCTTTCCACCCACTTCAGAAGTTTATGGACAAGGAACCTGAACAACTTGTTTTTTTTTTCATTTCTACAAATACAGTATACCTCATTTAGGCAAAAGTAACCTAAATTCCTTCCTAAATTGTCAAGTTTTCAAATCTATTTATGCAACCCTTAAATTAAAAAAAATTAATATATATTGCATCAGTGTTAAATATTCAGTATTCAATTGAATTTATAATATTTCCGGCAGATATTTTGTCCTGTGATTGAGTCTATAAACTGTAAACTGTTTGCATGATTCTGTGGTATCTACACTATTACGTATTCAGTCATGTTTTCTCCCTTGAGATACAGAAAAATTATTTGTAACTTGCATGTTACATAGTATTTTTTCCCCCCAAAGCTTTAAGCAAAATAATACCTCTTATGGCCAGCTTCTGGACCAAGCCAAATCTTGGAGTAAACATCCCATTTAAAATTCATTTTAGTCTCAAAATGCATGTAAGACTCAGGCTAGCATCGCTGAAGATGAGAGCATCTTTTAAATGGTTTGAAAACCAAGATGAAATTGAAAGAGTTTCTTCATGTTTGTAATAATTTTGAACTGCACATTAAAAACAGCAGTTTGATCATAGATTGTGTGTTTCTGTTTGGTAGTAGACATCTTTGTATAACATTTTATTGAAAGAACATTTTGTTTTATTAATGAAATTTAATTTATTATTTTAATGTAATATATGTACGTGGCTTTTGGTGCCATTCTTTCAAATGCAGTAACTTTAATAAATAACCGGATTACGTCTGATTTTGAAATATTTGATTTTGCTTTTTTAAGGGGTTGTTGCGAGTGGCTTTTACCTACTTTTGTGTAGAGGTTGACATAAAAGTCTTTTACAAGGTGTTGAAAACAACAGATCTAATATACAAACCCGATTCCAAAAAAGTTGGGACACTGTACAAATTGTGAATAAAAAAGGAATGCAATAATATACAAATCTCATAAACTTATATTTTATTCACAATAGAATATAGATAACATATCAAATGTTGAAAGTGAGTCATTTTGAAATGTCATGCCAAATATTGGCTCATTTTGGATTTTATGAGAGCTACACATTCCAAAAAAGTTGGGACAGGAGGCCGGAAAAGTTAAATTTTTTAATTTTTTAATTGTCAGCTGGAGGACCAATTTGCAACTTATTAGGTCAATTGGCAACATGATTGGGTTTAAAAAGAGCCTCTCAGAGTGGCAGTGTCTCTCAGAAGTCAAGATGGGCAGAGTAGCACCAATTCCCCCAATGCTGTGGCGAAAAATAGTGAAGCAATATCAGAAAGGAGTTTCTCAGAGAAAAATTGCAAAGAGTTTGAAGTTATTATCATCTACAGTGCATAATATCATCCAAAGATTCAGAGAATCTGGAACAATCTCTGTGCGTAAGGGTCAAGGCCTGAAAACCATACTGGATGCCTGTCAATGCTGAAAGGTATATCCAAGTTCTAGAACAACATATGCTCCCATCCAGACGTCGTCTCTTTCAGGGAAGACCTTGCATTTTCCAACATGACAATGCCAGACCACATACTGCATCAATTACAACATCATGGCTGCGTAGAAGAAGGATCCGGGTACTGAAATGGCCAGCCTGCAGTCCAGATCTTTCACCCATAGAAAACATTTGGCACATCATAAAGAGGAAGATGCGACAAAGAAGACCTAAGACAGTTGAGCAACTAGAAGCCTGTATTAGACAAGAATGGGACAACATTCCTATTCCTAAACTTGAGCAACTTGTCTCCTCAGTCCCCAGACGTTTGCAGATTGTTATAAAAAGAAGAGGGGATGCCACACAGTGGTAAACATGGCCTTGTCCCAACTTTTTTGAGATGTGTTGATGCCATGAAATTTAAAATCAACTTATTTTTCCCTTAAAATGATACACTTTCTCAGTTTAAACATTTGATATGTCATCTATGTTGTATTCTGAATAAAATATTGAAATTTGAAACTTCCACATCATTGCATTCCTTTTTTATTCACAATTTGTACAGTGTCCCAACTTTTTTGGAATCGGGTTTATATGTATCATTCATTTTTAAGTAAATATGTTATTATTTATTTTTACATTGAAGTATATTAGTCATAATCCTGTTTCTTTGTGAATTTGGCATTTAAATCAGTGTGTATTTCTTTGCCACTAGTGGCGCCAAATGTAATTGCAGCCTGTTTGAGTGGTGTTACATAGCAACACTGACTCGACCAATGCTGCATGTTCAAGGCGGGGCTACATGTTTGTCCGTCCAATGATAGATAAAAAAAACTTAAAACATCTGTTTGAGCGCACTGCAGCTTTAGCATTGAAACATATCAACAGTTTCAGTAGTTATTGAAGTATGTTGACTATAACCACTAAACAAGCTGGTAACTGGCTCATAAAATCTCATACTATGGTTTTTTGCATCATGATTCAGCATTACTGGAATGGCGGGTGTGGCCTATCAGCACTGACGGCTTTTGTTAGCTAGCATTTGTCGTTGTGGTTTTAATTATAATTTACTCAGGATATGTGGTGCTGCCACACATCTAAAAGTGATTTCTACCAGTAATATGTGTGTGCATGTGCGCGCTTGTGCAGGTTTGGCTATACTTGTGAGGGCCAAATGTCCTCACTTATATAGTGAAATATTATGACAACCGACTAGTGAGGAAATTTTACTGGTACTCACTAGTTAAAAAGGCTTATAAATCGACCAAATTGTGTTTTTATTTAAAACTAGTGTTTTGCACATGTTTCTGTGATGGGTAGATTTAAGGGTAGGGGATGGGTTAGGCCATAGAAAATATAATTAGTTTTAGTTTAGTTTAGTTGTACTTTATTGTCCAGCCTTGGCTGAAAATTGGTCTTTGGCCTCGCCATACAATTAATACACGACATCCACAATACATACAACAATAACAATACACAACAAATACACAACAATAACCTGATATAAAATCAATGCAAGTCTATGCAGTTATGTCCTCACTAAAATAGTAAAACAAATGTGTGTGTGTGTGTGTGTCTGGTTCAGGTAAACTCTACGTTATGGGGACAAAATGTCCCCACAAAGATGGCAATATCTGAAATCTTTGTCCTTGTGGGCGACATTTTTTGGGTCCCCATGAAGAAAACGGCTTATAAATCATACTAAGTGATGTTTTAAAAAAATAAAACATAAAAATGAAAAATCATTATGTCAATGAAGCATCCCCATAAAACATGAAAACCCAGTGTGTGTGTGTGTGTGCGCGAGAACATGTGCAGGTGTGGGGGCATGTTGCTAGTTCTATTTTGGTGTTGTCTAATATCTTGTGTCTGTGTGCTGTGGTAATTTGAATTCTTAAGAAAAGGTAAGTGGTGTTTGCTTGTGTAAAAATCATTGGCACTATGCTAGGGAGGTTGCCTTGGTGTTGCAATGTAGTTTTATTATATTATTATGGGGTTGCTAAGGTGCTCTGGATGGCTGTTAGGTGGTTGCTCACTAGACAAATTAGCCCATAACCACGCCTCTAAGATATTCTGGTCTTTTGATACGGCCCGAGTTCTTCCTTCAATGCAAGTCTGCATGATTTTTGTCCATTTTATCGCCTGCTTCCCTCAACAAACCACATGATTTGAATAAAGCCGCGGTCACACTAGACTTTGAACGTGTGAAATTTCTTTGGATGCTGCAAAGGTCGTGAAATGACGTCACGGTCAACAGCGTCTTTTTTTATAAACATGAATTCAACATATAACATATAGTAATACATTCAAAATGTAAAAATACACAACCTACTCGACTTTACTGCAAAAATATTATTCTTTTAATTCAGCCAAGAGGTCGTGCCGTGACGAATCGATCTTGAGGACGTCTTCATGATGCGAATTCGCAGGTCAGAGTTCACCAAACTTGAACTTTGGAACGCAGCGAAATGCGAAACTTTTCGCACGAGCTTGCGTTTGAATGGAAGTCAGTGGAACGAAAAGTGTAGTGTGACCGACGCTTTTGAAACGGCGCGTTTCAAACTGCCAAAATCACGTGATTTCATTAAGATTCGTTACATAAAACTGTTTAGAAACGTTTTGAAATTATAGTTGTTCGCCACAAGGGGCTGACGCTGTGTTCATGCCATGTCGTAATTTCCATAAATAAAGCTTCGTAGGCTATGCTGTCGAATGGCTCTAGCGGTATTTTGATGTTGCACCGATCGGTCTGCACAATGCCACGTCAAGTAGAACACACATCAGAGACTTTAGATATACAAAGATGGCGAACTCCTATTACTATGAATGGGAGAAAGTGCAACGTGCAATATGGCGAAATACGTCCCGCTTTCTAAGTGAAAGAGGCAATCGCCGATTGGTCGTCTTGTCACTGCCGTTAAAAGCTCCGGTTGCTATAGGGCTTATGTAGCTCCGCCCCTTTTCAGCGTTTCGCTCGTTGTCTTTTGACTTCCGGTTTGTATTTCCACAGCGAACTTACGTATTTATGAATGAACTGCTCGTTTTAAAATCTTCCCGGTCTACTGGCATTTGTTAAGACATCTGCTTTAAACATAGCAATGCTCATGATAACTTTCATTAACTCTACAACAAGTAAATCTACTTCACCAGCTAATTCTTTGACAGCGATGCCAAATATACAGAGCTACCGCGAAAACGGAATTTCAAAGACAATATTATAAAGATGGCGGCGCGCTTGTTTCTCTGGTGCATAAGGTCTATAGAAACAGTCAGTTTTAGAGATGCTCTCTTAGGACTGTGCATGCGCATTTGCTGGTCCAGCCTGAAAAATGCAGTTTTTATGATCTGAGCATTTGTAAACAAAATGTATTGAACCGTTGTTGTCAGATTTCACTCATGATTTCAAATATGAAAGTTAATCGTAAGCTTAATAAACAGTTTTGGAGAATTTAATGTTTAATTTTCAAAGAAATAGGAGCTGCACTTGCATGACTGAAATGGCTGCCTGAGAGAGGTGTTTCAAAGATGGCCGCCAAGTGAAATGACTTGGCTGAAAGGGACTTTGCTTAAATCTACAGTGGTCAGGTGGTACAGCGGCCACATGGTACAAGTCGTAGCTCAGAAATTTAAGAGTTTACACATTTTAATTACAAGTTCTACAAACGTGAAGGCTTTTTACAGATCAGAATTGTTACAGTAATTATGACATGGTGTGAACCTTAAATTTCTTTGAACCAGTGAACCAGTGTCTTTCATCTACCTGATCTTGGATCAATTGAATACATTGTATAATAAAAAGGGTGATTTGTAGTTATAGTCTCTTATCGGGCTGATTAATTACTCTCTCCATAAAACAAACAAAACAAGCCCTACAATTTAATAAAACAACGTATTATACAGACACTTAATATTAAAAAGTATTGTATGATTTATTTGAAAAGTGTTTTTATGCATGTTGAGTTACAGTTGCATTTACATCATTCTGGCCAGCAGGTGTCACAACAGTGAATCATTTTGCCAAGCAATTGGTTCAACTGATTCGAAGTTTCGTAAAGCTTTGTTTCTCCCATTACTAGTGCACCCTACCACAAAAAAATTCCTGCCATTATTGGCCAACTCTTGCTTGCAACAGAGCCAACACCATCAAGGTTTATTCCTCCAATTCTTCCGAAATATCAAGGTAATGAAATATTAAACAAATGTGTAACAGCCATTTTTTAAATGTGTTTTTGTGCATTTATGTTCTTTGTTCATTTGTGTACATTATCTAATTATCTTCACTGCAGAACATGTCCTAATTTCTGTGTTGACTGTAATTGGCTAGTCCACCAAATCATAAAATGGCCGCCATCAGGATGCTTTAGTAAAAGTCCCTTCACACCGAAGTGAAAAAATTGGAAATATTTAGGAGAAAGTGCTATACATGCCTTTAGGATTCACACACATCCAGGTCACTGTAGTTAAATCATCTAATAAAGCCATTTGGATGAGCAATATAATTGCTTAAGTGATAAAAACATATCCAGTTAGAAACATGCTACATGCTAAATGTGACCAGTATGAAACAAACATTGGTAGTTGTGTAATTTTATGTTTATAATATAGACTATCTCCACCTTCCAACCACAAATTTATGCATAAGCGTAAATAATATGGCAATTCTGCCATTAGTGTTGCTTGCTGTTCATTATCGATTAAAAAAAAACATCTCCTAGCAACCAAATTTCTGAAGATAAGCAATGATACACAATGCTAGCATTTGTTGTCTACAGATATTATCAGAGAGGATCATTTGTCATGTTTTACACATAGGTCTCTAAAAATGTTTGCGAAAAGGGTTCATTATGATGTACTCTGGGAAGTTTGAGAGCCACCATGTTAAGATGATGTCATACAGCCACATCTCTGTGAAATCGGAGTAAAGGATTACGAAAAAATTTTTATTTTTTGAAGAACGAAGCTGTAAATTCTAAAATTCCCATCATTATTGCATGTTCTTCAGGCCCATTTTTGGGGAAGGGTCCTGCTCCCACTGCTAAACTAATCCTCTAGGACTGTTTGTGATAAAAAAAAAAAAAATAAATAAAAAAAATCAATCAATCAGTGGTCCATAGTCAAGTTTTACATATTCCTTCACCATTGTCTATAACAACATGAACTTATTCTTTTGCACTTAAACAATTTTTAACCTTAGCTAGCTATTTTCCATTTTGGGGGGGATGGGCTCCTGCTCACCCATCCCCCACTGGTAAACTAAAAACCTCTAGGACTGCATTATTATTAATACTGTGAAATGTTAAATAAATCAGAGGTCCGTAGTCAGTTTTTTTTTCCTCATATATTTTATAAATATTCCTTCACCATTGTATACAACAACATGATTTTTTTCTTTTGCACTTAATATAAACAATTTTTTAACCTTAGCTAGCTATTTTCGCGATTGGCTCCGCCCCTTCTTCCAGTCAGCCACTCCGAAACTCTCACCCTCTGAAGCTCGAGAGCCATTTTTGTTTCATGGCAGAGAGCTCGGCAGCTCTCGTTTCAATGCTCTCAGAAGGGACTCGGTAAAAGGTAAGACTCCTTATTTAAAAATTATCTATTTATTTGGAGGAGGAAGCGTGGTATAACAACAGTATGACATTTACTTCAAGCATGTTCGCCATAAAGACTCCGTATATGGCATATGCTCAACTACATTTAGCCAGGATTTTTGCGTATTAGTTTTTCACAAGTAGACACCCAAAGTGGGGCTGAAAAACGTCTGTTGTTTGTGAGACGTTTTTATTCAGCATAATTGCTAGGTAATAGTCAACCGGTGAGTATTAAACGAATGTTTATCTCCCTTTTTCGCCAGCTGAAGGTTCCTCTATTGTGTGTTGCATCGCCATTTGAAATGTTATTGAATGTAATTCTAAATTATTGACGTTTACTGCTACAAACCCCGGGTTTCGCTGTATCACTTCGCCTCTAACATATCATTCGATCTGTTTTAACGCTTTGGCTGCTAAGGAAGATAAATATAGCGAGTAAAGACCGGATCTGTGTATTTTTGTATGCGCTTGGTTACGTCAAACCTAGTGAAGTATCGCAGTTTAGGGGCGCTGTGCGCTCTAGCTACTAGAAAGATGTGTCTGTATTCATGCATGTGTTGTGAATTTAAATACAGACATAGATGTAAACTATAGATCTAATAACAAATAAGTCATAAAAGGAAAGGAATACTCTGTTTTTTCAGTTAAACTGTGTAAGTTGTTATAATTTGTGGGAC
Organism: Ctenopharyngodon idella; assembly: GCF_019924925.1. NCBI lineage: Eukaryota > Metazoa > Chordata > Actinopteri > Cypriniformes > Xenocyprididae > Ctenopharyngodon > Ctenopharyngodon idella. The sequence continues at coordinate 6,371,720 of NC_067229.1, forward strand.
CTGTAGGCGTTTACCTTTCTACTAAGTAAAATATATTTTGTACATTTTATAAAACTACAAATTTACAGTTACTTTTTTAATGTTTCGGCACAAACATTCATAACAGCATCACATACGTTGCCAAGACGTTTGTTAAAGAGCACAGCATAGAATTGTGTTGTAATTGTTCTGAATAAACATCTTTAAAAGTATACTTCTTGGTAGGGCTGCCCCCTAATAGTCGACTAAAAGTTAAGCCTCGATTATACTCCAGTTCGGATGGAGTATATACAAGTATATACTTGTATTTATACTACTGAAAGTGTATGCTGGGGTCTGCTTGGCGGACGTGTTCCACACATGCGCAGTAGATCGATAAGCAAACATGGATTATTGCACTTCATTATTGCACTTCTGGCTGTCTTTACATTGTTTTAACGATGGATTGTAGAGGTGCGGGTAGTGATGGACTTCTTCACCCAGCCTCTCTTCAAATTCGACGTCCATGTTTTTCCAGCGAATGCGCTGTTGCTTTTTTAGGTGGTCACAAAAAGTGGGAGGCACGCGGATGTCCGCAAAGAGCCTCCGCGTACACCCTCAGATGACGATTTTTACGCCATGTGGAACCTAGTGGACCCTCACGTGCACACGGAAAGTATAACACTAGCTTTAGTCGACTAGAAGAGGCTTAGTCGACCAAGATTTTATTAGTCAGTTAGTTGCAGGGGGAAAAAAAACTCCATAGGAAGTGGCAAAGTCACGATCATTAACAGCGGGCCCTTGTGGTAACTACAGTAATCCAAACATTCGCCTATCATACATCGACCTCAAATATGGCTTATCATTTGAAACATGTAAGTAGTAGCAACTTTACATGGCTGCTAACTCTAATGTTAACCTAGATAAATGTGCGCTATTATATATCCAAGTTTTCGAGCGGAGTGTGGAAGACAGAGCTAAAGTATAGCGCGCTTCATTATTGCACGACATTGAGGCGCCGACATGGTCACTTGAATTTTTTCCAACCTTTAATTCTCTGTCATTTTTTTTTGTCATACAGATAAGAGTAATGCATCATTCCGAACTGTAAAGGGTCTACTTTTATTTGTGTACACTCACAATAACAACAAAACGTTGTGCTTTTGTAAAATAAAGAAAACAAACAGGATGCACTTTCTGCCGTCTTAGTCTCCCTGAACAGCAGTGTGTCACATACATGAACAGAAACTTAGTGTATAGGCTACTTGCCTCACAGACATGAGAAATGTCTATAGAAAGCTTGAAACGTCTACTTTTAAACAAACCAATTTGAAGCAAAAACAGATACTCTGATTATGTAATCCGTATGACAGGTACATTTCTCTCTCTATAGGCGCGTTACTGCGGAACTTCATCTTTGCAGCTGACACTGACTCAGAAAACATTAGTTCTATTAATTAACAATTAAAATGTTATTTTATAATAATAAACTTATATAAACTTTGGCTGTTGCTATTGTTTCCGACACATTCATTATCATTACTTTTGTCAGTGCTTTGAGGCAAGCTTTATGCGTGCTCTTGAGAGAGCGAGGAATATATTCCGCCCCCCAGTATATTTAAGTAATTAATGTAACTGTGTGATTAGTCGACTAATGGCGTAAATGAATGATTACTAGTCGACTAGAAAAATCTTGAGTTGGGGGCAGCCCTACTTCTTGGTCATAACCGTAGAAAGACACGTGCGCACTATCTAGTGGAATTCTGTGCAAGCGCTCAAATCATTCACACATGCGCCGTTGTACTGCAATGTCTGTGTGGACACAAAAATTGAGTTGCACATGGATGGTGTGCGCGGATGTCCACAGACCCTCCTGATGATGAAAATTTCATCGTGTGCACAGTGCGTGGACTGCCGTAGAACGTGGATGGCCGAAGTATACTTTGGGTTTTAAGCAGCATGGCGAATCACTGTCAGTTTAAAACAAAGGACTGATCCCATTTGGGGGTGGGGTAAGCATACTGTTTATACTGCAGTGAATATTACATGAAATAAAAAATTCACACTATTGGAGTTGTCGAAAGTAACGACTTCAGTACCATTTAAAAATGTGATGCTTTGATCGCTGTTGTGCGGATTCGTAAACGCGTCTGATTGGCTATTGTTCACGCGCTCATTGGATATGTCTGTGATTGGCTACAGTGATCAATGCACGGGAGCATTTGAAAGCACATGGAAGTGTTTGAATTTGAAAGCAGGATGCCTGTGTATCCGTGTAAGCGCTAGGTGAAGAGCGTCATTGACTATTTACAACGTTTTTGAAGCGTTGATCATTAAAGCTAATCACAGACATATCTGATGAGTGCGTGAACACAATGGCGAATCAGAGGTGTTTACGAATCCGCTCAACAGCACTCAGTGTCACATTTTTAAAATTTAAGTACCGACTAGGTACCAAAGTCTGTACTTTTAACTCTACACACTATATAATTTCTAAATGCATGTTGTTGATCTTATTGTGAATGATTCATCCATGAATATGTTTCATTTTTTTTCGGTTTTCTGATAAGCTACAAACATCTCTGTAGTGACGTATGCTGAACTTCTTTAATCATTTAGTCCACTTAAACCCGGCCCTTTTCTTATCAACCACAAGCTCACTTCCCTGACCTATTTTTTTTTTTTTTTTTTCCGGTAATTTGTTTCACTCAGATTCACATCACAAAATGTAAGATGTTTTTCGCTACTTCCATTACATTGCAACTTTATAAAGCCTTTATATTTACTTTCTTTTCAGTTCCACTGCTCTTCTGAGGGCATCCTGTGTGAACAGCTCCTAACATCCAAAACAAAAAAAAAACCCATTGTTTTAGAGATGTTGCAGATGATAATATGTTTTAAAATGACATTTACTGTAGATGAAAACACACATCAAATAAATGTCTTGGCAATGTAAATGCGCTTTCAGGGAACAATATATCCCAATATGCATGTGTACATCACATCGACATGTTAAAGTGTGTGATGTAGCATTTCATTCCAATTATTGTATACAAACATCTATTTAATATCTTTAAATGGCGTGAATTTTTGTACATGCTTAATATATTAATTTGTTCATAAATTTTATGAAAATATCTGCTGGACAGTATTCTATTTGTTTTTGAGGTCTTTTGCTGGTTAGCAAACCTTTTATAAATTACTTCTGGGCAGGGCTGGGCGTTTTTTTTTCTCTCGATTAATTCGAATTTAATGTTTTGCCTCGATTTAATTTATTTTTTTAAATCGAGAAATCACGATTTTGAATAAAAATGTTAGCAAGCGTTACAATTGGACATGTTGACAGTACAGCAATGGTAACTGTATTAGGAGAAGAAAATTATCCGACCTCATGATGGCGCCGGCGCGCCTGATTAACCGCTCTCGTGTGACGTTCTATGAGCGTAGAACACATCACTATTCTTAAGCGGCTGTTCATTCAGAAATGCATTATTGCGTTATAAAAATGAGATGCAGGCAGTGGAATGAGAGAAAAAAGGCAAAGTTATTAAATGCGAGTTGAGCTTTTTTTTTTTTTTTTTTTTTTTTTACTTGACTGCCGTGTTTTTAGAATGCCGTTTCATGGGTGAGATGCTGCAAAAGACGCGAGACACAAGTGCAACACCTAAACATGTCCGCCAAGCATAAAAACAATAGGACAAATGGCACAATGGAAGGCAAAAACCTGTTTGATGTTTCATGTTTGCATGATGGTGACAGGCTGAAAGCTGCTGTTTTCTGTTTTTACAAAGCATTTGCTGTTAATAATAGCCTATTACTGGTGTTATTTATTGCTATTACTTTTTGGCTAAGAAATATTTAGCATTTTCTTATTTTATATTTGAGTATATAGGATGTGTTTCAGATAAGTTTGTACAACATTTGCCTTCATATTTCAGGCATATTTCTGCAAAGATATTTACAAACAGTTTTACATTTACACCATGTTGATCACTTCATGTGTGGTGCACTTGGAATGGAACTTTTTTTAAACCAGATTGTTAATAAAGTGAATGTTACTTAAATCATATTGTAGTTAAGTTTTTAAGTTGACTAGTTAAACAGTAAAAAAAAAAAAAAAAAAAAACGAAATCGTGAATTGGTCAATCGTTCTGAAAAAAATCGATTTTATTTTTTTGCCGTATCGCCCAGCCCTACTTCTGGGTAAAAGTGTAAACATCAAATACGATGTGTTCTACAATGTATAGGTTCCAGTGTTAATTTTCAATATGCAATGCATTGCAGTAGCACATTTGTCATGCGTTATCTCTTCAATGCGCAATGGAGTTAGTTCTTGTATGCAATGCAAAAGCACATATGTTATGTGTTATCTCTTCTAGAGTTGTCAAAAGTACCGACTTCGGTACCAATCGGTAGTGAAATTTAAAAAATGTGATGCTTTGAGCGCTGTTGAGCGGATTCGTAAACACCTCTGATTGGCCATTGTGCTGACGCGCTCATCGGATATGTCTGTGATTGGCTACAATGATTAATGCACAGGAGCGTTTGAAAACACACGGAAGTGTTTGAATTTGAAAGCGTTTGAAAGCAGGCATCTATTAGTGGACTGCCTGCTTTCAAATGCTCTCATTTGTATCTTTGTAAGTGCTCGGTGAAGAGCGTCATTTTACATTTTTGAAGAGGTGATCATTAAAGCCAATCTCAGACATATCCAAAGAGCACGTCAACACAATGGCCAATCAGAGGTGTTTACGAATCCGCTCAACAGTGCTCAAAGCATCACATTTTTAAAATTTCAGTACTGACCTGGTATGGAAGTCGGTACTTTTGACAACTTCTAATCTCTTCGATGCACAACGGAATAAGTTAGATCTTGTATGCAATGCAATGAAACAGTATATTTCATGTGATATTCTTTAATGCACAAATGAATAAGTCAGGTCTTGTATGCACTGCAATACAATAGCACATATTTTAAGTTATTCTTAAATGCACAAGGGAATAAGCTATTTCTTGTATGCAATGCAATGAGCATATGCAACAGCATATTTCATGTTTGTGTACAACATTTTTAAAAAGTGCAAATTTATGTACGTTTTAAGGCCAGACACGAATGTTTGGCTAAACACATTGCAAGTGTGTGGCCCGGTTGAACTCCTAAAAAGTACTGTTGTGTTGATGTGGTGGCATAAGAGCCGATAGATTTACCTTATCAAATTTTTATTTTTCACATAACTAGTTATAAACATCAATTTCAACTTGCTTAGCATGTTCCTTTTTATTCAGTTCCACCCTGACAGTAATAAACCCGAAAGAGAGAAATGACTATAAAAAGCACTCTTAGTGCTAATGTCTGTTGTAGCACTCCTAGTGGTATTGCTGGAATAGCAGGATGTACTTGAACTACTAACTGTGTTCTGACACATTTCAGAATCCAAAAATATGCACAAAGCAACAACTAGCGTGCGTTGCTAGAAGTGTTTGCATACTTTCTACTTTCCTGAAGCGTTTAGTTCCAACGCTAATCAAATACAGCTGTGCAGCTAATCCTGAAGACTTTAATTACGGTAGGGTTTTCAGGTGTGTTTGATTAGTGTTGGAGCAAAATCCAACAGGACAATGGCCTTCAGGACCAGAGTTCAATAACCCTGATTTGTCAGGCAATTCACAGCAAACTTATTCACCACAAACAACATTTTGAATAGAAACAATGCATTCATATGAAGCTATTCACACCCATGATGAAGATTTACATTTGAAAATGGAATGGAGTAGGTGAAAATGACCATGTCTTTGAGCTAGTGTTCTATATTGGTTGTTTTCATCTAGTATTAACATCTTTCTCTGGTGGACGAGGCTACATACAAGTTTAAACAAGATCCAAAACATTTTGTGATCTGATCAACCATGCCAGAAACATCATTAACTTCCTTTACATAAACTTTTGAGAATGAGAGGGGTCTAAAGAGACCATTTTTGCAACACTTGTGAGTGGTCTCATTCACACCAGGTATACCAACATATTTAGTTGTTTTTACAGAACACATTCAAAATGGACAGACTGCAAAGAAAACGGACCAACCAATGGGGTATGAACTTAGAGATGCGCCAATGTATCGGCCACTGATACCGCTGGGACAGTACATCGATTCTCAATTCACGATACAAAGAATCTGGAGTGATTCTGATATTTTCTGATGTATTGCGATCCTCTCTCGAATCAATTCTGAGCTTAGTTTTTAACAGCAGATGGCACTGCTTGCTTTAGAAACACCCATACTCTGCTTGCTTCCAATTTCTTTACACACACCACCTAAACCTAAATTAATCATTCATAAAGTTCGAAAAGGTTGAAGCGAATTACAAGGGTGTTCGCAGTAAGCTGTGTTGACATTAATCTCGCATCGTATAAGAATTATGTGCCGAGGTGCAAGTACATTTAATAGGGATGTAAACCAGACGGTTCATCCTGATACGATACAATATCGATTCTCATAGCCAGCGATGTGATATTTGCCAATACCTTAAATTCTGTGATATGATTACGATATGATTCAATTCAGGGGTATATTAATCGATATATCGATATCATGATATTATGTGCTTATTTTACAAAACCAGTTACATTTCATTTACTCACAAATGCAACCAAATATATATAACAAACATTTATTTTGTATATTTGTATTGTATTGTACATTGTATATCAATTAGGGTTGGGCGATGTCTACCCAATTGGCATCAAACGATGTCTACAGTGAAACATCGAGATGAACGATGACATTGGGTTGGGGAGGATTTAATTAATTGGAGTGAATTAAAAATGCTCGCTCTGCTCCATGCCAGTGGACAAGCACATGTGGCGCGCGTCTGGAGAAAGAGAGAACACGCACCGAGCTGGAAGGGCCTGAATGAAGCGCTATTGGCTTTAGATAAAACTACTAGAGGATATAGCACTGAAATATCATTACCACAAACGATCCTGAGTGCTTGTGGTGTGATCCGCACTGCTGTTTTGACGCGCTGCTGGCTTCAACTAGAAACAGTAAAATGGTGCTACAGAATGTTCTGTCTCTCAGTCTGGATGGAAACATGCCAGGGTCCGGATCTGGTCCCCCATTTGAATATCAAGTGGTTTAGTTCGAATCACGTGGAATCACGATGCCGGCTCAACATCGTGATTCCACGTGATTCGAACTAAACCACTTGATATTCAATTGGAGGACCGGATCCGGACCCCGGCATGTCTGTCAGCTCGGTGATGGACAATGGCATCGTCTATCGACCCGACCCTAATATCAATGTATAGCGCAGCTTTTTAATGATAATAATGGCAATAACATATGATAGACAGGACAGAACAAGACAGGCTATTAATACTCTTTCATTGTGCAAAAGTACTATAATATGAAAGGCTTAAATACAGAGTGACACAGAGTCAAAGTGTGCAGCTCTCCTATGCAACACTTTATTGAGCCTTTTCTTTTAACAGTTTTAAATTTCAGTTATTGTGCGTGTGAAGAACAATTCATAGTGCTGTCTTTTCCAGTGTTCTAACAGACACCCGGTAGAAAGTAACATGATTTAGAAACATCAATAAACTCTAGCAAGATAAAGTCCTTTTATGTAAAACCATAGACCTTTATCTGCTAAAGCACAAAAATATGTAAAAAGACTCAATTTACTGACCTATTTGTGCATTATCTGAGATGTGTAATCGCTGTTCTTTTGTGTCTTTCTGCAATGCTTTAAACACAAGCAACTGATTAACTTTCGTGAAGATTTAGCACCCATTCGGACAGTGACAGTTCCATCAACTGTCCCGAGCGTCTTCCACAAGCTCTGAAAGGTAGTTTAAACCAGAATGTACACGTTGGAGAAAATGCATAGATTGACATTGCGTGAAAATGTGGAGTGTGTGACAACAAATGTGCCTCTTAAATATATAAATAGAGCCTACAGGTATTGATTTTTTTACGCGGTGCATCGATACATAGTATCGTTAGACATATAATCTATGTATCGATCTATATCAATATATTGTTACACACCTAATATTTTACCACTTAGATGACTCGACCGAAAGTACGATCGCTGTCCAGCATTCTTTGAGCATTTGAGTGTGTGGTTAAAAACTAGCCTAGAGCGCCATCTGCTGTTAAAACTAAGCTCAATCGATTCGAGAGAACAAAATATCGGAATCGATCCAGATTCATTGTATCGCGAAACGATAATCGATGTATTGTCCCAGCCCTAATATTGATTGGGTGATTGTTGATCAATTTAAAATGGTTTGATGGTTCATTAATTAACTGAGTTGTATAATGTCTGTTGCATATTTCAATGTTTTTCTCTAGGTAAAATAATTAAATGCTCTCAAATTAAATTAAATCTGTACAAAATACGGCAGGGCTCGACAATATGGACTGCCCGGGGCCAGTGTGAACAACACTCTGGACATGTTTTTAGGCCTTGTGAATTAGTACTTAAGCACAAGAAGATGTGAAAGAAACCTCAATTCTACTCGTGGTGTGAGAAGCTTTGTGTGTGCACATCCAAAGTGCACATTTTAGACAAATACTGATTTGAGTTCTCTTACACTTCTAATTCACACAAAATTGAATCAAAATGCTATATTGACAAGTATCCTTGTAAACAGTCGGTTATGTCTTAAATGAATGTAAACAGTTGAGAAATAAAATGCTTGTGTACCAGTATATTGGATTTGTGCAGCTCCTAAAGTGACAGCAGCCTAATATTCCTGCTGTTTTGATGTTAATCAAACAACAAAAGACAAAAAATAATTCACTACTCTTGACTATATAACTTTCGTAACTTTTTAGGATTAATGAATATTTAATTTGTTCAATGAAGAATATATTTTACATTTGATTACTTTACTTTATTTCTGGACCTAAAAAAAACTGCTTTTAGATCTACCTGAAAAGTAGGCTATTTCATATGCATCTTTGTTCTGTTGTTATTCTGTATTTAGGTTGGCCTGTTAAATGGATCCAATCCAGTTTACAGTTCAAGACAGTTCAAGAGAATTACTCAGACTGTTATTAATATGGAGATATAAGCTCAAACATAAAAACAAAAATATAAAATATTAGGAATGTATTTTTAAAATGTATAAAAATGTGTATGTGGTATAACAACTTTATCAATTAAAGTAAAGCCGCAAGTCTGCTCATGCTTCTTTTCAAATCGATAATATTGACGATATCTCTAAAACTATGAATTTTATGAAACGTTTTCTAAGACCATGTCATGTGTAATTTTAGAGAAGGCTGATAAGATGCTAATAAAATATTTTATTGCCCTGTAAAACACCTACTTGCAGTCGATTGTCTAATGTCTGGTGAGGTGAACTGCTCCATTCATGTTCTATTGTTCTCCCTCGACAAACCTTTCACACCTCTGCCGTGAATGATACTTAATCTTCATTATTCTTTTATCATTATTCTTTTGTTTGTATTCAGCCATTCTTAGACTTTATTCTGGCATTACATGGCTTGCCCATCAACACCACATTGATCCCACTATAAATTAATCCACCTATCATCTGAAGTCTTTATAGAATACAAAAAAAGCATATTCTTGGGACCTTATGTGAGTTCTTTTAACAAATTAAATTATGAATTAGAATAGCTTCTGGCGCTACAGGTGCATTAGAGCTACAATTAGCATCAAGCTACATAACACAATTTAAAAGATTAATATTATTACGCTTTTACCCAACTCACTTTAAACCACCATCGAGTGTTTGTATTAACTTCCGATCGCGATCTAATGTTGATTTTAGTCATATGATGTTGAAATGTTATATTTAGCATTTTATATGGAGCTAATCGCTACACCTGCTTAGCGTGTATACTGTAAACATTCTTTATTCCTATGAAAATACCCTAAATCACAAAAAAATCAAACACAAACCATATACTATTGTAATCGTGTGTTTATTAGCTTCTTGTTTCACATGTAGAAATGTTTTTTTGGGTTTGTTTTTCACGGAGCTCAGAACAAGGAAGTGTACAGGACAGCGTCATGCAGAAGGGCAGGAATTATGCCACGTAGGATGATTGACAGCTCTAGATCAAATGAGCGTGTCACTGAGTCATAACTTGTGCAAAACCCGAACAGGAGAGACAGAGCGCGCTCTGAACACTCTTTCAGCTCTTCGGGTTGCATAATTTGGTGGGAAATTAATAGAAATGGTATTCTGTATGACTAAATATCTTGCAAACATGTGAGAATAAATCAGTATTTATCCAAATTTGAGCACTTTTGGACTAAGAGCCCTAATGGACGTTGTCTAGTGCATCTTTGTCAACACAAATAAACCGGAGCAGACGTTAGAGAATATGAATTAACTGAATTATTCTATTCAAAATATCAAACATTACAGATTGATTATTTTGCACTCCTGATATAAATTAAGAAATTAATGTCACTGCAACCTAGTTTTATCATAAACAATGGTCAGATATTGAAGCTAGAGTAGAGCTGCATGGTTAATCGTTAAAAGATTGCGACCTCAATTCAAACACCCATGCGATCTTATTCCTAAATGACAATGATTCCGCTGTGTCTATTATGCCCGTTTCACATCGCAAGCGACAGCGGAGTGTGAACAACGTGTGTTTTGTTTTGTCGCTGCCCATGTTAATGAAAGAGAGGGTCGGTCGTCATTCTTCCAGTGTGAACGCTCTCATTCATTAACATGAGTAGCGACACGTTGTTCACGCTCTGTTGACGCTTGTGATGTGAAACAGGCTTTAAACCATAGACTTCAGGGACTTTGGTTAACCTTTGAAACATCGATCATCACACTGCAACATTCGTATGAAGCAGCCTCACTAATAGTCTGTTATTTTTGTGTTACATATGGGGGACTGGGATAAAAGTTTATAATTTGGGTATAAATATGTCTACAGTAGTGATCAAAATAGAGAATCACTTTTTGAAAGTGTTTTGACACTTGTATGTATTGTCATTTATCTCTTTAGCCAGGAGGTGGCGACAAGTAACTGTTTAAAAAAAAAAAAAATCATTGAATCATTCATTCAAGAGATTAATTCACAAATGCTGATTCATCCAATAACGAAACAAGTCTTTATGAATTAGACATTGACTCCTTCATTCACATTCATTTTTTAAAATTATTTCATACAAATTAATCTTTAAATGGATGGAAGCAATAAACATTTAATAAACATCAGAACCTCTAGTAAATTGAATGCCATTTTGTTTAGTTGTCTAGTGTTTTTTTTTTTTTTTTTCTTCAGAATCGTGGGAGAATCACGATCTCCAACAAAAACATTGTGGTTCTAATTTTAATTTTATCATGCAGCTCTAAGCTGGACTCTTAAATCTTTCTAATGATACTTAATTTGTCCAGATCAAGTAAGAGTATGATGTTTTAAAGGTGCAATGTGTAAAATTTGGGAGGATCTATTGACAGAAATGCAGTATAATGTACATAACTATGTTTTCAGTGGTGTATAAAGACCTTACATAATGAAGCGTTTTTATTACCTTAGAATGAGCCATTTCTATCTACATAGACCGCGGGTCCCCTTATGTTAAGTCGCCGTTATGCGCCGGCATGTTTCTTCAGCAGCCCTAAACAGACAAACTGCTCTACAGAGCGCATGTAGTCACTATGTTGTTTTTCTTCTAAGTCGTTCGTGTTTTTAGAGGCAGCTTGCATCGTTACTATGTTGAATTAGGCCTGGGCGATAAAACGGTATCGATATTTATCGACGGTACGTCTTAATCGATAACGAAAAAATGTTCGATATAATTCTTGATATAGTTTCACTTAAATGCATTAAAATGTAAACAGACATGAAGTTCGGTTTCATGAACAACTCTCAAGCTCGCTCCGTCCCAAACAGACGCGCTTCGAGTGACACGCAAACAAGTTGCTGTGGAGTTCACTTGCGCAATTGGCATGTGAAATCAGAATACAGAAACACATGAAAATGAGTGCTGTACCTGCCGGCGACGAGGAGATTGTGAATAAAAAAAGGACATTTAAGCTCGTCAGTGTGGCAGTTTCATGGTTCCTTATGTCTTACAGTTGATCGACTTTAAAGTTTGTCTTGAGAGAGCGGTTGTCATGTCGGTATTAACAGCTGCACACTGTTTTCACACAGTATCTTTTATTTCTGTGCTACAAATATTCAGATTATCACAGAAGTACTGAGATAAAAGTTTATAGTTCAGATTAAACACTAATGTTTATGTTACCGATCAAAATAGAGCAAATCAGCTTTTAAGAGAAACTTGAACGCGCTAAAAATGACGCATTTCTCGATTACATTGTTTCACCACCAGGTGGCGACAAGTGACTGTTAAAAAATGTATTTGACGTTGAATCTTCATTCAACAGATTCTTTAAAATACACGGATTCATCCAGTAATGAAACAAGAGTATTTATGAGAGAGTCATTGAATCATACATCCAAACAGATTTTTTTTTTAAATAATTACTTCAAATATATTAAAAAATTTAAAATAGACTGAATTGTGCAGCTCTAAGTTTCTTTAACACTTATTTAATCTTCATATAAAATATAAGAAAGATTTGTTTACATTTTATTTTGCTTTGTTTTAAAAAGTATTTGTTTGCCTTAATTAAAAATGCATTGGTTAAATTCAAACATTTTTTTCTACTAAATTTTTTTCAATAATTATCGATACCGATCAATATAAATCATTATATCGTGATAATTTTTTTAGCTGTATCACCCAGCCATATGTTGAATACACACGAAGAAGTAGTAGTAGTAGTGGTAGTAGTAGTAGTCATCTAGTTTATTAGAAGTAGAGACCGTTCTTTGTTAGAAGAAGAAAGCCAGTCAAGCAATGAAGTTAACGTACTCTCTGCTGTCTCAGGTGACGACATCTTTGTCTTGTGTCAGCCAGACTTGCTTCGAAAGGGAGGGGTGAGCGTCGTTGGTTGCAGTTTACAACCTCACTGCTAGATGCCGCTAAAATTAACGTGCAGTGAATGTTGAACAACAATAATCTGGGGCCGTCGGCAATCTTTGTGAGTAAAGGGGTTAATGACGAGCAACACATATCTGTATCGGAATCCACAAATAATATTTTGTTAAAATTGGCATCGGCCAAAGAAAAAAAAAAACCGTATCTGTGCATCCCTAATATGAACTTTTCGCCCTTTTCCCTGAGTCACTGCTACTAGGCAATTCAGCATTTTGGTGGCAGCCATTTTGTCATTTGTAATTAGACTGCTGTTTTCTTGGCACCCTTTTTTCAAATATTAAAATCAATATTTTTCAAATATTTTTCAATTTTTTGGGAAAATTACTTTATATAACCATACTTTTTGTTATATTATTTTGACACAAGTAAAATAATTTGTTTGTACAGTAAAATATTTCTACAGTATAATAAGTTTGTGCATGTAGATTTATGCAACATTGTACTTTACGCCAAATTATATCATCAGAATGCATCAAAGCATCTTGCTCTATCTGCGTCCTGTCACTGTTTCTGTTGTAGAGCTATTTGAGTGTTGATTCTCCTCCATCTTCTCTGTCAACAGACCAACTAAAGATGTTCAGGAGTGATTCCGGTCTTTATTCAGCCCAGCAAATACTTGTATCACTCTTGGTGTGAATAGACCTTTCAGATGTGATTCATCTCACAATCATTGTTAACGGCTTCTTGTCTGTAATTCATTAAATCTGGTCTTGTCTGAACTCTTTACCCTGCAGTTTTCGGTATGGGACAGGTCTTTCGGTTTGGTGTAGCAAATGAATATAGTGTTGTTTTATCCACTGCATGTGCAGATCTTTTCTGTGTGGGGGAAACTCCCAAGTTTCCCCCACTAGGATGGGACAATATTGTTTATATCATTATATTTTGTTGCGAACACATCTGAAAAGTAATGAAGAACACAGAGTAAGCTGCTGCCCAATAAGTGCACGATCCAAGTTGTCTTAAACATGAGATGTGCTTTATATTAAGCGCTTCAAACAAAATCCTACATGGCTATGTGTGTTTGTAATAGTGTTGTCACGATACTGGAATTTCTATCTTCGATACGATACCTTGAAAAATATCGATATTTGATACCATTTTCGATACCACAGGGAAAACTGCCATGCATACCGCCATACAGATATTTTTATCTCTTTTTTTGAAATAAACATGGCTTTAAGTGTTACAGGTGGGTCTAACAGTACACTACACAAACACTACAGCAATTAAATAAAGTAATTAAATGTAAAAAGAAACAACAACACTGGATGGTCTTTATTGTAAAAATTAAATACAGATTACTGCTTACAATTAAAGTTACAAGATCAGCAAGTGTTTCCCTAATTTTGTCTCTTGTTTTTTTTTGGTTAACGTGACAGACAGCAGCGGGTTTATTAGGTTGCTATCACTTTAAGAGCTTGTGCACGGAAACACAACACGCGCTGTATTCCCAAACTGACTGTTTAACTGAGTAGACCTGCTTTATGAGAGCGCCACTTACATAGATCAGTGGTGCACGCGCGAAACCTGCAGGAACGACTAAAATGATGCGCAAGGCAAGCACCTTCTAAACTGAGCAAATGAGACGAGTGACGGTGCGTGTCCACTGGCGCGAAGCGGTGCGAGCGTTTTCAGTTCGTTCCTAACCTCCATAGGAATGAACTGAAAACGTTCGTACCGCTCCGTGACAGTGGACACGCACCTTGACAGGAAGCGGGCGTGTCACTTAACCGTCAGAGAGGAGAGAAAATTAAATCGCGCAGCTGGTATCGGTATATTGACACTGCAGAAAAGGAGTATTGGAATCGTTTCAGATATTTCAGTATCAATGCATATCGAAATATCTATAGTTTGACAACACTAGTTTGTAATGTGTTTGACATGCATTTGTGTTGCAGCAATATTGACAGACTTTTAAGACAATTTGTTCAGTAAACCACTGTATAACTGTTTAGTAAACCAGTTTTTTTTCTGCCTGCTGTACTGAAAACATACAGAATCTTAACTTCAGAACTGTAATTTTTGTGTATTGCTACATGTCTACTGATTTGGTAAAAATGTAAGAGGTAAAACAAATGGTCCAATGAAAGTCTTTTAGCACTAAGGCCATGTGTCCACCAAAGCATTTTTTTTTTTTCCAGCGGCTAACCTACTTTTCCAATTGTTTTCAATGGGAGTGCCGCGTTTTTTAAACGGCAGGAGTGTAACGAGGCGCTGAGCATCTTTTTCACGCTCAAGCGCTGAGTGCTTGACGTTTTTTACCGGTCTCCGAACATACATGGCAAGTACTCTACATTGTGTTGACATTTTTAGTCTAAAACAAGTTATCTGCGAAATCAGTTACAAGTAGCAGTGCCGCGGATATTCCGTATCATAGCACCAAAGCATCTCAACTGGGGAAAAAAAAAAAAAAATGCTGCAATGCCGAAGCTCTCAAGCGCTCACAGGAAGGCGTTTTCAGCAGAGCGTCTAGTGTTGTCAGCTGGCTAAAAACGCTTTGGTGGACATGTGGCCTAAGAGCAAAAAAGTACTTATTTGTCAATGTTATGATTTAAAGAAGTGAAATGCAATAAAAGAGATCTTGATGGCTATTTGGACTCACAAGGCCGTGTTGTAGTTGCCCTTCAGTCTTAATATATTTTTCTCTGGTCTTCCATCTTGAACGTCTGAGTGAACTCATTCAAACAGATCTGATTCTTCTGCACTTGAAATTGAGTGATCTTTTTGCTTTGGAGTGTCTTGTAATTTTTATAAGACCCATTTAAACCAAGAACAGAATTGAGTAACAGCACCGACAGACAACAAAATGCGGACAATCACCAGATTACAGTACGTTACTTCTCAGACATTCCACAACCCGACAAAGTGTCTGTTGCCATTTGTCTGCGTCTGTTTGTTCAATGTGAATTGGCTTTATGACTCTTTTCTTGTTTGTAACATGTAAATTAAAGGATTAGTTCACTTTGAAATGAAAATTAGCCTAACCTTTACTCACCCTCAAGCCGTCCTAGGTGTATATGACTTTCTTGTTTCCAACGAAGACAATTGGAGAAATATTAATAAATATCCTGATGCATGAGTATGAGCTGAACAAAGTGCTTCCATCCATCATAAATATGTGCTCCACACAGCTCCGAGGGGTTAGTAAAGGCCTTCTGAAGCGAAGCGATGCGTTTGTTTAAAAAAAAATCCATATTTAAACAAGTTCTGAAGTCGAATATCTTCCGCCAGACCACCTTCTGTATTCAACATACACAGAAAGTGTAAACCTCTTGCAGTTCACAAAGCTTACACTACGTCATGCACCTTTCCTATTAAAGTGCATTTTACTTAATTAACTAATCTAGGGCTGTCACTAACGATTATTTTGGTAATCGAGTAATTGGTGAATTATTTTGACAATTGAGTAATCGGATAATATTGTTTGTGGTAATAACTATAGACTGAAGTGATTTCCCTTTTTAAAAAGACTTACAATACACTGCCTGGCCAAAAAAAAGTTGCTGTTTGGATTTAAATTGGCAAGAGCCTATGATTGGATCATTATTGCAGTGGTTATTTTTCTAGCATGTTATATGTTTGGGAACAGTTCTTCTAACCCTAATTGATGGAGTGTATAGCTTTTCATTTCTTAAACAACCATGTAGGAAGACACATCATGGCCATATTTAAGGGATGGCAATATCAAGATTCATCAGGCTCAAATTGTTAAAGAATTGTTGGGAGGGAGCATGAAGAATCATTTTCACACATAAAATGAGCACCTCTGAGTCCAGACCTTAAGTCTTTAGGATGTGCTGGAGGAGACTCTTGCATTGTCAATACAAGATCTTGACCAAAAAGTGATGCACCTCTTGATGAAAATAACATCACAGTATTTATTTCCATTAAGAGGTGCATCATATTATTATTATTATTATTATTATTATTATTATTATTATTATTATTTATTATTATTTATTTTTATTTTTTATTTTTTGGGGGCATTTGGTTTTATTGAACAACAATATAAAAAGCATTATGTATAATAACAAATGCCTGCAGAGGCCAACAGCCTGGTGAATGTTGTTGTTACACTTTACAGCAGATCAAATCCTTGTTTAATATTGGCTGAACATTTAATTCAAATATCTACTTAATCTTCAATATTTGCACACGATCTAATAATGCGGTTCATGGATTTTCGTCCGTGGAATGCGCCACTTCCGGCATTTCATTTAACCTGAATTTGATAGAGGAATTGTGACAGCCCCACACTAATAATCGTGTATGAATGTCACTTCAGTTCTACTTTTTGAGCAGTAAAAGACAATATAATTTAAGCACTGTAAAAGGTTTTGTTACAAACTCAACTTAGTCATGCTGAAATCACGAGATTGCTTTTCATCTCCATGAGAAATATTGTCACGTTTTAATAGCTCATGGCACACCCCTAGAAATAATGCAACATAAGACACCTGCACAAAACAAAACCAGCAGACAGGCTGAATGAAAATGCAAATTCATTCTCTGATAGTCGGTGGCACTTATTGTGCAGCAGCAATATAGCATTTCCTTGGTTACCCCGTACACAAAGAAGCACTACACGCTATCTATAGAATTTTGTTTGATCTTTGGTTTTTTTGCAGTAGCTCTGTATATTTCTAAGGCATCAGTGTCGAAGAGTAATTAGCCGGTGGAATGGATTTACTTATTGTAGAGTTAGTGAAAGTTATCATGAGGATTGTAATGTTTGAAGCGGGTGCCATAACAAATATCAGTAGGCCAGTAAGATTTTAAAACAAGCAGTTAATTCATAAATCCATAAGAGCTTACCTTCATGCTGTGGAAATACAAGCCAGAAGACAGGACAACACAAACGCAGCACTGAAAAGGGGCAGGGCTACATAACGGAGGTAAGAGTAAAAGAACATTGTCAGAAATCAAGTATAAAAAAAAACAACAACAAAAAAAACAAACTGCTTTAAGCAGCTCCGATTTATGGCATCTCTAGAAATTTACAATGAAATTTCAAAATATGCTAATAGATTCTGATTAAACTTTAATGAAATGAGACTTGATGGACTCCTTGAGTCATACCGAGAACAATTATCCAGCGTTAGCGTCAGTCAAGCTCGCATCAGCTGACTCCCAGGTGACTCACGTCTACCTATAGGAATACGACGCCTATAACAGCATCCATATATAAGCTCTTCAGTATTATCAGCAGATATTGCATTCTCAGGAGCTAATTACCCTCCTCCATCCCCATCTCCTCCTCTCTTCAGTCAGGATTGGCCTTATGATTTCGCTGAATCCGACTAATTCTTGAAATATGTGTACATGTTAAATTATTGACTAACTATATCTGCATATATTGGTTCTGTTCTGTTTATCCTAGGGGGGTTATTGCTGCTCTCCCTGCTCTTATCCATGCTAGGCTGCATGGATGCGCAGGGAGTTCTTGCCCAGAACAGAATCATACCGCCAATACAAAATCTATGCAATTATCAATCATACTTGACGATAGTGGTCCTGACAGAAATGCCATATTTTTGGTTGAAATTGCTGTTCGCCATTTTGAATTTCTTTGAAAACCTGAATTTCTTTGGAACTGTTGGTTCAATTTTCACCAAAATCAGTTCCAATCATCTTCTGACCATGCCAGCAAAAAGCTATTGATTTCGTGTTGATAGGCTGTAACTCTGCTGCTACACTTTGGCATATTGACGCCAAACTCTGTGTCAGTAGCTGTTTGCATGCACAACTTTTGTTTTAGTCAGAATTAATTCATTCCGATTGATGAATCCAAACGTAGTGTTTAAATGAATGCTAAGTACAGTGCAAGGTTATGTAAAATCTCATATGTAAAATGATGTGCGCATTTGTCACAAGCTTCAAATCGGAATTGAATTTTTGTCATGTGCACTGCACTAATATACAGAGTTTTAGAATAACACGACTCGGACAACAACTGCAGCTCGTTCCGTGCGTCATATGTCAGTACGCCATTTCTACGTCATTGCACATGCAGTCTTTTCCAGTTTCAGTTTTCAATGTGATCAAGTGTTTACATGTCCTCTCAATCGGATTAGAAAAATAATAAACCACCCCTTCCAATCCGATCAAAATTTCTTTTGGATCGGATCACTTAAGGTGTTTACATGAAGGCTTTTCAGTCCAATTGAGCCGTCAATACGATTACTAACGGATTATTTAGTTGCATGTAAATGTAGCCATTGTCACCTCACACTGACCACACAACATGGTAACAGCATTGCTTATTGGTCAAAAATAAGCAATTAAATAAATCATATTATTAGTGATTGTATTTAATTTTTCAGCCATTTTGACTAAAAATGTCTTTATTTACTCATTGTTGCAATTGGACTGATGCTCCCTGCTATGCTTGCATAACTCTTCCTCATGCCTCTTTTGTGCTTGGCCCATTATCTTTATTTTGTTATAAGAATTTCTTTTTATATTTATATAACTGGATAGACAAAAATACTTGTTAATTTCATTGTGTTCTTTACTAAAGATGCCATACCGAGAAACAAACTGGCAATTACAAGCGGATGATTATGTCTTGAGAAGATCATCTCTATTCTTTAATCACTATCTGTATATAAATTAATCACAAATAAAAACATGATTTCCTTGCTACTAACAGGAACCGTTTAGTCACTGGCTTGATTTACTGATGTGTAAACCGTGATAAACAATTTTGTCCTGTCAGTCATCTCTCCCCTTACACTTGAAGTCACGTGATAAGTAAAATCGGACTCCTGCTGCACTGTGCTGCGACTTTGCAGCTTGTGCTGTTTGGAGCAGTGCAGACGCTTTGTTTATAATTGTATTGTCCATTTTCCAAATGAACTAAGTGCGGTTCTCAACGCCACGGTGGCCAAGTAATGTAATCGGATATGAAGCACTTGATACAGCATCAAGCTAAAAATAAATATTACTTGAACATGTTTGTCTCCAAAATGTTCTCGAATGTATTTCACACAATTTTGTTTGTACAAGCTCCTTATTTTTTAAATAAATTAATTAAATAGTTGAATGATTCAAGAAATTTTCATTTTTCAGTATGTCCAAACTGCATAACCGGGATGTATCTAGTTGAGCCATGGTACTGTTTAGACCCAAAACAGACAATAAAAAAAAAAAACGTTGTTTTACCAAACTACATCAGTCTAGACTGAGTTGGATGTTTTACAGGGAGTAGTTTAAATTAAGGACTACATCTATAAAGATACAATCTACTTGTTTGTCTGAAACGCCTGCTGATAGTTATGTTGGACTTGTAGTGTTGTAATAAAACACACCTTATCTTTTATGTGCAGAAACCTCTAAACATTTTGTTGCTCTATTTAGAGAAGAATGTTAACTTTGTTTGAGTAGCCCAACATAACAACATTGGCTCAACCATTGCTTTGTTTGTGAATCAACAGCGGTTAGGAAACCCGTTTGAAATCAGTCATGTAATTTTGCTAATCCATTTGGTACTAGTGTTGCAGAATTTACACTTCACCTTTAAAATGCTGTTTTTCATACTAGTTACTATAAACTGTAATTCAAATGCGCATCTATAAATCATCACCCTAATATCCTTTTCATATTCACAGACACCTGAAGTCCTTATGCATACCAGCTGTGAAGGTGCACCATGAATTTTGAAGAGCAGGGCATGGGGAGGGTAGTCCATTCCTGGGCCAGATTTGCCCCAGCTGGACATACTGCCCTCGAAGAGGCCCTGAGGGTCTTTAACCCCATGTCCAAGGATCTGTCGAACACTGAGAGACAAATGATGTCCTTTCTTCAAGAGCTAAGGAAAGAAGGAGCTAAGCCTGTGATTTTGAGGAGCAAAGATGTGTACGGATACACGTCTTGCACCACAGAGCCAATCTCTTCCAAGATTGGCAGCAAGGTTCAGAAAGTGCAGAAACCTTGCAAGAAGCGAGGACGGAAAGGTTTGAACAAGAGCAAGGATGTGAATTACTCGATGCTCAGTAGAGCAGCAAAGGACATTCTCCAAAACCAACCCAAGATCCTGCTTACCAATCTCTCGGTGGACCGTCTTAAGCAGAATGCTGCATCGGCAATGCTAGATAAACATTCTGTTCAAGCGCAGCAGTGCCTCAAGCTAACAAACATAAAGGGGTTGACTGGAGGCCACACAGCGAGGTTGCAAATTCACTTTGGTGCTGATTCGAAAAGCTCACCCAGTTTTGCTCTGGGACGGCCACCGGATCGCTCTGGAATTCCGCACTCTCCCACGGAAAATGGCAGTCAGACATCAAACGTAGTTGCCTTGGACAACAAACGTGTTTTGTCGTGTCCGTTCAAAGTAGACGATGCCCTTATTGGAGACTCTGCCCCAGTAGTCTGTCAAAATGGGTTCGGTCTTAAAGATGGTAGCATTTATAAGAAAATCGAAACGGTATCAGGTAAACCTGATGTGATGACCAGTGGTCTAGACAATGGTTCAGTGAGGAGACTTCATTTCCAAAGCTTCAACTGGTCCCAGTCGACACTCACCAATGGACAAGATGTTTCTAGACTGAATGGCAATGGTCTCGAGTGGAAGGTTATAAAAGTCGACGATTCGGTCACAGACGAGGAGGTTAGGAGGAAGGCACAGAAAATCTTGCAAGTTAACTTGTCGCCTGTGATACAGATCCATCCCCTTGTTGACTCTGTATAGACTCTTGCTGGGGTTTTTTTTTTTTTTTGTTTCCTCTTTTGTTGAGTTTTCTTGTTTTGCAGAGTTGTTTTTTTTTTTGGAAACAAACCCTAGGTTAACTCTGGATGGGAGCATTGCAGTTACCTCCAAATTTTGCATTATCATCAAGTAGTTACTGACATCATAATCCAAAGATGGGATGCTTTTTTTTCTGCTCTCACAGTATTTTGTTTCCCTGACACATCCCAGCCTTTTTTTTATTTTGTTTTTTTTTAATGTAACTTCTGAAGGATTGGACTGATGAACAAACCCTTATTTATGACTATGCAGTTCCCAAAATGCTCCTTTTGTTGGATACTGTGGGCATGGACTGCTGTCTTACTGGATCATGGGAACAGACTGAATTTGTAGAGTGATTTATTACATGCTACTGCTTGAAAAGACAATGATAGCCTAACCTAAGTTGGTCTTTATGGTTTTCTACATCCTTCGATCCTGTTGATGTCAATGTTGCCCAGGTTTTTTTGACATCACCAGTTTTGTAATATGTTAGTCTGCCGGCATAGACTGCATATGATATTTTTGTTTAGATTCTAACATGTTCAATTTGGGGGCACTTTTTGCATATTAATTTAATTTCAGGGCAAAATAAATGGCCTTATTCTTTGAGAAGAGTGAAAAATAACTGAATCTTTGTACTCTTTCCTTCTCGATGTACTTGTTTCATTCTGCAATCCACTTCTCATAAATTTCTCAATTTTATTTAAATGTGCCAACCCTGGTATTTAATTTCTTTAAAGTTTTGTTGGTGCCATGACCACAAGTAATTGCAAAAAAATTAAAATTGCTTCATATTCTGAGTTCTCAGCATCCTGTCAAGCAGTGGACTTGCCTGTCCATTGGTTGAACGTACCTCAAACACTTGAATGGGATAATGTTGTTGTCATTAATCCTGTAGTTAATTATGTATATTGTTCATTCCATACATCCAGGAGTTGGTTGGTCCATGTTTCTGTTTGATGAATAGTAGCCATCTTGATTGCCTTCTACACGTTTAACCAGATTCTGAAAATTAAAAACTGCTCTTCAATACAATGGTCTTGATCCACCACTAATGGTAGTATCTTATTGGAAAAGGCAAAATACATTCAGGTTGTCCAATAAATCTTGCTCAAGATATTTTATAAATGTCAATTTTTTGTCTCACCAGGTTTCATTGGTTGAAGATGTTCATGATTTATGTGCATAGAGCAAGGCACAACAGGATGGAAATTTGCTTTTTGTGCACAAGAGGAGGAAAAGATGCGTGAGATTTGAGTTAGCATTGAGCAATGCCTAAGGCCTTTGGTTTTTTTTTTTTTTTCCAAGCTAAAGTAGATGATGGCAAAGCAGCAGTTTATTGGTGCCACGAGGCAAGCGTTTAAAATTTGTTAGAAATTTAAGTTAACCAATGTATGGGTCCTGTTAAAAATCTTACATCCACATGCAAAATACAAACAGAATATATTTTCCTGTTATTCAGTTTTTATTTCCATCCAGTTGAATCTGTGACACTCAAAAGCTGTAAATGTCAGTGTTGTATCTTTAGTTACTGTTATCGAGTTGTGAATTAAAATATGTTTGAGAAATGTTTGGTGTGGATTACTGGGGTCTCAGTGTGTCCTTTTTGTAAAAAAGAACAGACAACATAAAAGTAGTAATTTTTTGCAGCACAATGACATCAGGCCTGGACATGATTACATATTGTTATGGGCAACAAAAAATAAAATTAGTTCCTGCTGTAAGAGCTGGTATGTTCAAAGAAGTTTTGAAATAGCTAATATACACACCAGAGGACTGCACAATTTTTTTTATATTACTATGCCAAGTTGCTTGGCAACCATGTTTAGTTAATGAACTTAGCAGATGTTACTTGGCTAATGAATTGCTTGTTGTGATTATTGCTATTAGTATATTTAATTGTTTTTGTGTTTTAACATTGGTGTGTTTTGATATTGCTGCCACAGGGGGTTTAGACACACTCTTTCGTGTGCCAAAAATTACTGCATTTTAGTGAATTCATAAAAAATAAAAATTTGTAATCATTCTTTCACAATAAATCTCAAACACTATGCTGGAATTTAAATACGTTAGGAGTTGAACCATCTCCTTCCCAGTGCTTTTGTAAAAGGCAGCAGTTTTTCCACCAGCATATTTCTGTCCTTTGCTCCAACCATTTTCCAGCCTTGCAAAAGAGAAGCATCCCTAAAACATGATGCTCCTACCACCATTCTTCTCACAAAATCAGCCGACGTTTTGAAAAGTCCGGCTTCATTACACCATTAAGGCTTTGTTTAACATTTCAGTAACTCAAATTGTTGGGCTTGAATGACAAACTTGTGAAATGGGTAGGGCATTTGTTGCCTTGTGTACCATTTCAACCATCTGTCATGGAGGACCACAGTTTCTTTGAAGTTGCCATAGGCCTCTTGGTGGCCTCTATTTCCCTGGCTTTTCTGGTCTGGGCATGTGAATTTGGAGAAATGCCAGTCTGGCCAGATAAAATAAAGCTGCGAGAAGCAATAATTAGAATTCACTGTAGGGTCTTTAAAGCCATATTTTGAGAGGTTTGAGAAATGGAAAAATGCAAACGTTTCATTGTTATTGTTGTACATTGTGGCAAATAATATAAGATGCCAAAGGAATGATTTGGTGAACACCAATAGTTCTTGGGGCCAAGTTGTTTGGCATGAGAATATGAATTGCTATGTCTCAGTATCAAACAATGTGGAATATACAGCTCTGGAAAAATGTGAGACCACTGCAAAATTAGCAGTTTCTCTTGATTTATTGTTTATATGTATGTGTTTGAGTAAAATTAACAAAAATTCAAGCAGCTTGGCTTGTTTGATGGCCTTCCATCTTCCTCTTGATCAAGTTCCTGAGGTTTACAGTGTGGTTTAGGTCTGGAGATTGGGCTGGCCATGACAGGTTCTTGATCCGGTGGTCCTCCATCCACACCTTGATTGTCCTGGCTGTGTGGCATGGAGCATTGTCCTGTGGAAAAAAACAATCCTTCAAGTTGGGGAACATTCTCAGAGCAGAAGGAAGCAATATGTGTATGTGGCTTGAGTCATGCGTCCTTCACAATAACAGATCTACCCGATTCCAGCCTTACTGAAGAACCCCCAGATCATCACCAATCCTCCACCAATGCTCCATGCCATACAGGCCAATCAAGGTGTGGATGGAGAATCACCAGATCAAGACTCTATCATGGCCAGATCTGAACCCCACTGAAAACCTCTGGAATGTGATCAAGAGGAAGGACATAGTCACAAGCCATCAAACAAAGCCAAGCTGCATGGATTTTTGCTCCAGGAGTCACCCAACAGCAATGTGACTGACTAATAGGGAGCAGGCCAAGACGCATTAAAGCTGTGATTGGAAATCAGGGTTATTCTAACAAATATTGATTTCTGAATTCTTCCTAAGTTAAAACATTAGTAATGTGTTGTTTAAAAATGAATACAAACTTGTTTTCTTTGCATTATTTGAGGTCTGAAAACATAACATCTTTTTGTTATTTTGACCAGTTGTCATTTTCTGCAAATAAATGCTCTAAATGACAAAATTTTTATTTGAAATTTGGAATAAATGTTGTCAGTAGTTTATAGAATAAAACAAAAATGTTAATTTTACTCAAACATAAATACAGCAAATCAAGAGAAACTTTTTTCCAGAGCTGTATATCTACTCACAGACTGTGCATGAAACAGATGATAGCGCCTCCATTTGCTAAAACGTTTTTAGCACATTTTATCAAGCCCTCTGGAACCGAGAAACTGGAACTTCCTTGGGTGTACCAAAGTTTATGAAAATAGCTGTAATAATAGCCATACCCTCTACTTATATGTAGTCCGGTTCAATCTTCCTGCTCTGGTTTCATTCCAATCAGGAAACCAGCAATATACGACTATTTTCCTAAACCAGTTAAGCACAAACCCCACCCCACAGCAGATTTCATTGGTCAACTTAATCAAGGAATCACCCATCAAGAAAAGTTCAGACTTAATGGATGGATCTGCACAGTAATGCGATAGCTGATAGATATAGTCTGATATATCAGGAGGTGCTACCAATGCTATATTAGGGTTAACGCTTGGGTTTAGGTTAGAGGTTTGTGATTGAGTTGACCAATGAAATCTTTAGAATTGGCTGTGGGGTGGGGTTTGTGCTTAACTGGTTTGAGGAAAATAACTGCGATTACTTTGCAAAAGTAGGTTTTGCTAAAATAAAAATAAAAAATTGACCCAATGAATCCAATGACAAGCACTTGCATTCCGATTTGGGGTGTAACATTGCCCCGGTCAAAGAGTACTTCTATTCTACCAAGTTTCTTATCTCTAGGACTTATTGTTTGGACTCAAA
Source organism: Ctenopharyngodon idella (assembly GCF_019924925.1). Taxonomy (NCBI): domain Eukaryota; kingdom Metazoa; phylum Chordata; class Actinopteri; order Cypriniformes; family Xenocyprididae; genus Ctenopharyngodon; species Ctenopharyngodon idella. The sequence continues at coordinate 6,397,773 of NC_067229.1, forward strand.
GATGTGTTTTGGGCTACACAGATAATAAAAAATAAATCCTGGGTTTTAACACCTCATTTTTGAAGCTCTAACAATAACAGTTCAACACTGTCACACAATAAATATGTAGGGATTGAACCAAATCCACCAAACGGACACAAGGCCAATTCTGAACTTCTGGTCTCATCACCACATTCATTCTTTGGCATTTGAGGAACTCTGGTTGGCATGACATAACTACAGATTACTGAATTACTGAAAGGACTGCAACTTCTTTGGAGCTGACGTACGCCTCTCGGTAGCTCCCGAAGCCCTCTGGGATATTCGTTCTGGGCATGTAGTTTTTGGTGGACAGCCAGTTCTGGCCACATTCATAGAAACTGATGGCTAAATGCAATAACAGTTAGACACTGTAACTACAAGTGCAATTTAGCTATTTACATAATGTTCTTATATGTTGTTTGGCAAACAATACTGATCATCATCTACATGATTTTGTTGAAGCGACTTGTTTTTTTTAAAACTTTTTTGCTCAATGTGGTGCTCGGACCTCCACAAAACTCTTCTTTTGCCATGTTGTTTTGCTGTCCAAACTTGATATTTGCTCGCTTGAACAACAGGTGCATTTTGATTTATCTCACTCAAAGTTAGCAAACTGCATTTCTTCTCCAATACCTGACCACCTCTCAACATTTACTTTAAAATGTGTTAGCTCTCAAAGACAAACACCACATGCCACCTTGACTACGTTGTAGTCTCCTCCTTTCATACATTTCAAAGCAAACACAATGAAAGGTGTGACATGACACAATTCTGTGTGACCTAGAAGCCTCTCTGTCTAGAGTGGGGATGGGTGTCGCTGCTTTGTTGCGGAAGAGCGCGATGAAAATGGGGGGATGGGAAATGAGTGGAACTGGAAGAATGGTGGAGGAAAAGCCCAGCTATGAATACACTGCAGTCCTCATTAGCCCTGGGTCCTAAAGCCCTCGGGATAATTCCCAAATCACAGAAATTAGCAAAGAAAACGTACCTCGGAATAGTCAATGCACTGTTGTATGATCTTTTAAAAGTTGTACATCACCACAGTCCATTAAAAACAGTGTTAGGTCTGTTTTTGCATTCCAAAAATAGCTTCATGTATGAGGCCTAACACGCTTACTGCCAATGTTTGATGTACCAAATTATTATTTGTTTATATGCATATTTGCAATATTTGTTTATTGTTTTGTTTTATATGCATATTTGTTTATATGCAGTATTTGCAAGGCAGTGCTTTATTGATATTAATCAAACATATCATCCCTACAATAAATCAAACATTTCATCTTTTTAAAATTTTTTACAATAATACAGCTTGAACTGCTTAACTTACACACTCCTTTTAAAGGATTAGTTCACCCAAAAATGAAAATTCAGAGTCATTAATTACTCACCCTCATGTCGTTCCACACCCGTAAAACCTTCGTTCATCTTCAGAACACAAATTAAGACGTTTTTGATGAAATCCAATGGCTCAGTGAGGCCTCCATTGCCAGCAAGATAATTAACACTTTCAGATACCCAGAAAGCTTCTAAAGACATATTTAAAACAGTTCATGTGACTACAGTGGTTCAACCTTAATGTTATGAACGATGAGAATACTTATATTTGTGCGCCAAAAAAAAACAAAATAACGACTTTATTCAACAATATCTATCTATGGGTGATTTCAAAACACTGCTCCATAAAGCTTCAAAGCTTCACAAACCTTTTGTTTTGAATCAGTGATCCAGCGCGTGTATCAAACTGCCAAAGTTGCCCCCCAGTGGTGAACCATTGAAATCTCGAAACACTTATGACGTAACGAAGCCTCGTTTACTGAAATCACGTGACTTTCACGCTCCGAACCACTTATTTGAAAAAAGATTTGTAAAGCTTCGAAGCTTCATAAAGCAGTGTTTTGAAATCACCCATCACTAGATATTGTTGAATAAAGTCGTTATTTTGGTTTTTTGGCGTACAAAAAGTATTCTCGTCACTTCATAACATTAAGGTTGAACCACTGTAGTCACATGAACTGTTTTAAATATGTCTTTAGAAGCTTTCTGGGCATCTGAAAGTGTTAATTGTCTTGCTGGCAATACAGGCCTCACTGAGCCATTGGATTTCATCAAAAATATCTTAATTTGTGTTCCAAAGATGAACGAAAGTCTTACAGGTGTGGAACGACATGAGGGCGAGTAATTAATGACTGAATTTTCATTTTTGGGTGAACTAACTCTAAACTATATTTTGTACATAATTTCTTTTTAGGTGCATTATTTGTGGTTTTTGTGACTGTTATACTTTTTTAGAAATTGAGACTGATGTTTGACAATCTCTTATCATGGTAACTGGTCGTAATTGGTCTACTTTCTTGATGAAAATACATAATCGGTTGTGATTCATCTTTTCATTCTAGCGTCTGCCAAAACTGCTAAATAAATTTTGAACTAAACTCTAATCTCAGTACTCTTATCTCAGTTCAAACTTTAAAAAAAAAAAACATTTTAACTTGTTTCACCATAAAAAACCTGAAATCCCACACTAAACTCAAATCATTGACTCATTTTTTAAATCTGACCTGCTTTATCTTCTCCAGTCTATAGCAGGTCAGAAATAAAGGATTTGTCTTCCCATCACGTAGTCTGAACAGGTGGTTGTTTTCCTCTTGGGAATTTTCACTCTTTTCCCTCCTGCGTTACGCTTCAGTTGTCTGCAATATAACTGAACAACACAAAAATACCCTTCTATTATGTCAACGAGACCTTTGGGATTATGCATTGTAGTTGGAGATATTAATGAGACCCCAGGTTTTAGTCCCTGGACAGTTGATTTCCTTTACGATTGGCCAAGAAGTGAACCCTCTCAAAAACAACAGGTAAACTAACAAATGTACCCAGTGTTTTTAGCAGATGTCTTTATTGAACTGAAAGCACCACAGTAGGGCATAATTAGGGTCTAGGACATAATCAGGGTCTTTTTTTAGGTTCAACCATATAAAAAAGTGTTAAAGCCACGTCCTCCAGCCAGGTTCTCTGTAGTAGTTAGTTGATTGCAGGTAAACAAAGGAAGAATCGGTCGATGCTGCTGTCTGTGCTAGTCCATGAGGTTGGGTGTGTCTGTAGCAGCTGAATCCTGAAACAATCAAATATAGACAAGAATAACTCATCTACAAACGTGTTTGACCAGTAGAAATTTAAAATAATTGCAAGTAGTTAAAATTACAAGCACACAGGGTTTTCTATATTTACCCCAAATGGTTCTGCAAACGCCCTATAGCCACTGTATAAAGGATTTGGGATGGATACTAAAGCAGGGTTTCCACCATCTTTTGTGGAAGCACCGTCTTCGTCATCATTCTGTTGAACGATAAATAAGACATTTTTTAGTTTTCTGGGACTGAAAGTTTTTGGGTTATCATTTTAAATTATTTCATTTCAGTTGTTTTTCATTGCTTTTTATCCCTTTCTTTAATCAAAGGTACACTATGTAACTTTTTTTGCTCTAAGTTAACAAAATGTAAATAATGAGTCAATACATCATCAGTCCTTCTTCCAAAACCTGCTTTTGTCTTACCATGATTCACTAAGGTAAGTCTGTTATACATGTTTATATGTTAGACCTGTCGGGGTGGTTTTTGCAGGACATTGCGTACATACATCACTCGCCCGTGAGTCTCGTCATATCTGTAAATTGAGAAAGTTGCTCTGGCTACTATGATGTGTGTATGGTGTGGGAGTGGCATAGGTTCATTGTCACGATGGGCGAGAAACGTTGACATGGAGAACGCTAAATCTCCATTCCCTGGATTAAACAAATGCTGAAAAGAGGAGTCTGCTGGCAAAAAGAGAACGTGACAGAGCTCGTAATAAAAGGAGAATCAACACTGGCTTGGCTTTTCGGAGATGGCAAGAATTGAAGGATTTAAAATGTTGTGAAAGGAATGTGGAGATGACATTTTTATTACTCAACGGGTGAGTAAAGTATTTTATTGAAGATAAATTGTCATATGTAGCTCTGTAATAGAATTCATTCATCCACAGTCACGCAGAGTCGAAGCACCACCAAAACAATGTTTTTCTGCAAAATTAATTTGCAGTTTTGCAGTTGTTTTTAATTACTACAAGTTACATAGTGTACCTTTAATCAAAATGATTCAAACAAAACATGTTTTTAGGAATATGGTGTAACTGGTAATGATTTGTGTAAGAATCAAATATAAAGGCAATCCAGAACATTGGAACTGGAAAAAGAAAGTTTGTCACAGAATTTTTTTTTTAGATACTTAGATATTTTGAGATAGATAGATACATAGATGATAGATAGATATCTGAAGCTCTATTAAGTCAATGTACCTTGAAATACTGGAAGCGAAAGGCATCATTCTTGTGCTTGAGGACGTAGTATGCGAGCCCGGCGACAATACCAACAATGGCAATGACGATCAGCACAGTGGTCACTGCGACACCACTGGACTGTGAGATTGGAAGGACTGCTGGCACCTGAAAATTAGATCATAAATTTCACTGTATGCAAAACCATTAACAACTTTTATAATTAATTTGATTGAGAATTTACTTGTGAGGTCTGTCATGGTTATCTACTAAAGATGGATGGGTGGGTGGGTGGTTGGGTGTAAAGAGGTGTGGGTGGATGGATGGATGCTTTGGTAGGTGAATGTATTAGTGGGTGGATGATGGATGCATGGATGGATGGATGGGAGTGTGTGTGTGTGGATGGATGGGTGGATAGATGAAAAGTGCAAAACATGGATGGATGGATGGATGGATGGATGGATGGGTGGGTGGGTGGTTGGATGGATGGATGGATGGGTGTGTGTGTGTGTGGATGGATGGGTGGATGGGTGGATAGATGAAAAGTGCAAAACATGGATGGATGGATGGATGGATGGATGGGTGTGTGTGTGGATGGATGGATGGGTGAATGGATGGATGTGTGGATAGATGGATGGGTGGATGGATGGATAGATGGATTGAGAAAGACTGACACGGAAGAGAAGAAATTGTTGAATGAAGTTTTTTTTTTTTGGCGCACAAAAAGGATTCTCGTCACTTCATAACATTAATGTTGAACCACTGCAGTCACATGGACTATTTTATGTGTTTACTACCTTTCTGGGCCTTTAACGTTGCTGTCTATGGAGGGGTCAGAAAGCTCTCGGATTTCATCAAAACTATCTTAATTTGAGTTCTGAAGATGAACGAAGGTCTCACGGGTTTGGAACGACATGAGGGTGAGTAATTTTCATTTTTTAGTGAACTAACCCTTTAATGCAATTATCCACGATCCTCTGTAATACATTCTACTTGTACATCCATAAAGCAAGGCAGTTCTCCAAAATGCTCCATTGTACTAATACAAAAGTGGCCACTTACTGGAACAGGTGGAGCTCTCAAAGGCCCATCAATGACATGGATCAGACCATTGATGGCTGGAATGTTCCAGTCCAATATAACCTTCTTATTCACCAGTTTTTGGGGTTGAGAGTCCTGTGGTAACCAATAAAACATTCAGATTGCTTGACATTGTATTCAAAGTGATACCTAAGTGGTGTAAAGCTGCTGAGGTTTGATTACCTCATACTGACTGCTGGAATTAGAGGGAATTGTTACAACGAGGTCGGAGCCCAGACGAGACGGGATAACTGTGTTGTGCTTCAAGTCCTTGTAGTAGTGAAGACTATTGATGATGGATATATGATACTGCAAATCCCTCCATGATAAAGTCTGAAAAAGAAAATAAACCGGAGAATCAAGGCCAGCAGAGAAAGAGCGTGTCCAACTGGTTCCTACTTTGTTTGTTTTCTTCCTATTAGTTGTCTCTGACTCATCTACACTTAAAAAAAATGTTCATTTGAGATTTATTTTTGGCTTATATTGATAATCACCTTGTTTGCAGAGAAACCGCCATTATGAGGTACAAAAACTGTAAAGTTTAATGATTTGTCGGACAAGGACTTCAGCAGGTTCTTGCCCTCCTCTCCATCTTCAGCATACTTCAGTAAAGCCTGTAGGAGGAAACCAACAGGAAATGTGTGACTCAATTGTTATGAAATTAGAGGAATATTCCTGATTGAATATGACTTAATTTCTACCGGCAGTAAATCTATTAAGTGAAAAAATCTATTAACTTAAGTTGATTTTCATTGCTTCATTTTTTTTCCTTTTCTTAATTAAAATGATTAAAACAAAAGGTTTTTGGGGAATATGTTTAATTATTTGGCAGATCCTGTTAATCTTTTGCCTTTAATTACAAAAGCCAGTTCCTTGATGAAATCATCCTCCAGGAAGCGCCATTATTTTTGGAGGGAAACAACAGCACAAACATCTCTAAGTTTTAGCAATGGATTCGATAAATTCTGTGATGTTTTGTGGTGTTAGCTTTTTTTTATTATACATTAAGTTTATTATACATTAATATAACTCTGTATTGTGTTCATCAGAAAGAAGAAAGTCATATACACCTAGGATGGCTTGAGGGTGAGTAAAGCTTGGGGTAATTTTCATTTGAAAGTACAGCTGCAGGCGGCACTGACTCAGTCAGAAAACCACAAACTTTTGAACAATAGTATATATACCTGAGTTCACAGTAATGCACAGAACGTTTACTGTACATAATACTGTAAACACCAACATTGTTTTCTGTGGTTTAAGGCTACTTACTGTGTAAAACACTGAAAAATTGGAAGTGGTGGCAACAACTGAGGCCAAGTCTCCATTACAGAATTCCCCGCTTCCAATGTATCCAGGTCCACATTCACAAGACACCTCTGTATAAGAGAAAAATGGCTATCATTTGACATCAAGATTGTTTAGATACTGTAAAATGTTATATTACATTTCAAATGAGAAGCATTTCCTGACAGTCATACCATTCATCCTGTAGCAGTACGCATCGTATGGCCAACTGGTGTTGACTGGCTCTTTGTACAACACAATACCGACATGATTGTCACCACATTTAGCAGAAGGAAACCGGATCGGATAGCCCGCTTTATTCCCGTCCATCCATCCTGCCACACATAGATGCATTCCCAACTGGAACAACAAAAAAAGCTTTATTTTATAATGCAATGCCATTTCTCCAGTCTTCACTGTCACATGATCCTTCAGAAATCATACTAATATCACAAAGTGCTCAATTTGTTATGCTGAAAACAGTAGGGTCATGAACTGCATTGTTTTATTGTTTTATAATGTGCACTTATAATGTTAATATGCTTTTTACATCAAAAATTGTCATAATTTAGAGATAAAAGGCATTTTTCCTACCCTGATTTCAGCCCTCTGATTTGAACGCTGTGTTTTAAGGGGCGTGTCTGCTGTGAGACTTCAGTGTAAACGCCCACTGCTGTGATTGGCTGACATCTTTCCATTTGAAATAGCTAAGTATTTACTCTCTTGAAAACATTTAGCACGTTTTTACTATTACAGCTCTCAAGTTTAACTAATCGCGAACAGTGCTGCATTACATTTAGATCTGTGGCATTATATTTATATCATGGTATGAAAGGTTGCAGTGATGAACAGCCGATCACAGACATGTGTTGAGTGCATGAAAGCAGTGATCTCGTCATTACAACTGAATTTCTGCACACTAATGGATGCTTTCGTCATAACTAACAGTGCAAACATGATGTAACTAAGAGTTTCGTTGAATAAAACGTGAGTTTTGGCGCGTGTCCAGAACGCTGTTTGATTGACAGCTCCAGCGATTGTAAAGGAAGCGTTCTTTGATCGCTTTCTTTATATAATTTAATCACCATTTAAATAACAGATTATTTTCATCCTACTAAGAGAAACAACGTGAAGCTGACCTTTAGTCACTAGTTTGATTTACTGACACATAGACAAAGAACATCTGACTGTAGATGAATCAATACATATCAGATCAGGCATTAGAATTAACACAGTTACTTACATGCTGTTTCATTACTGTCGAGCCCATATCATAGAAGTCTGTTTGCAAAGTCTGCCCCGAAATGCGATTGATTTACCAAAGAATCCACAGTGAAATGTAGCGAATACTATTAAATAATGCTCAACTGAGACATTTACATTGTTGAAAATAAATGACCATATTCCTAGCATTAGTATCCTTTGAAAGGTAATGTTATTTTTAGTCCTGTATCGCTCTTCTCTCCTCCTCATCTCACTAACACGCCAGTGGGCGGGGCTAACGTTGCAATGATGAAGTAGGCGTTGATTTCTTCTGCGGAGGCAGCGTTTCACCTATCTATAGATAGGCACATTCCAGGATCAGTTGTTCGCTGAGCCTGGTGTCAATAAAAGCTTTTACTGGAATAACAAGGAAGTTTTCAGTTCTGAAACTTACAGGATATTCTTATAGTACGATGACCTCTTATATATCAAAAGCTCAAGGAAAAGTTGATTTCTCAATTCATAACCCCTTTAATATTTTTGTGAAAAAAGTGATGCATTTTTTTCAGGATTCTTTAAAGAACGGAAAGTACAAAAAAGCTTTTTTTTTTTATAATTTAAATTGATAAACTAACAGTTGATTATATAACAAAAAAATTTATGAGATTTATATTGGAAAAACAATTGACTAGTGGTGAAGAAAAACTCCATCCAAGATTTATTTATTCTCTGTATAGTTTTTCTCCTCACAAAAATTTATGATTTAATAAAAATGTAGATTTTTTTACTGGAAAACAAAAAATCCCTGCAAAACTGTTTGCAGAAACACTGTGTAAATGTGGGATCACATTTAACATAGCTTGGCGAAATTACATGAGTGAAATTCAATTTCAATAGGAATCTGTGTTTTCGGGAGTTTCGCGCAAGGGTGAAATAATTCCCCAATGCTGTTTTCATATATATTCAAATTGATCGCACGAATTCGCAGCACCGACCAATAGAAAGCTGCTCTGTTTAAAGGTGACTTCGATGTGTGAGCTGTGATTCATACATTGACAATCAACCTTTTTTGGCAGCAATATTTTTTGGCACCTTAATCTCAAAAGCTGTTGCTGTTATGGCACCATAAATGCAGGATGTGTGCAATCAAACCTGCTGCGCATCAGAGAGCTGCGAGAATGTAGCAAGTGTGGCTCCCTCTGCCTTACAAGCTTCCTGTGCTTGGCTGAAATTCAGTTTATACTTCCCCTCAGATGAGCGCAGGTGGAAAACGCCCGCCGTTTTCGCTGAAACACAAGAATAAAAGCCGTTGTTTTTAAGGTAAGACACTACAGGGAAAAGTGTTGTTTAATGCATTGGTCAGTTTTGAGATTTTGGGCTATTTGGCTTTTCATAAAGTGTTGCTTCTGACCACTGGAATGAAAACAGCCAAAGCTTTTATTACACTTTATCTATTTTCGTCTGTAGTCAGAAATCTCCACTTCAGCAGCATTTACAGTGCCAACAGAAAGTTATCATACCCTGTGAAAATCTTTACCTTTTGTCACATTACACCCTGGAAAATAAAATAGATGAAGTCTAACTTTTTTGAGCTGTATGTACATGTAGTGAAAATAATATTTTAAAACATTTTGAAGAATTATTAAATCTTAATTAGTGAAATACCTGGTTTGGTAAAGTGAACAGCCCCTTAAGAGTATACCATTATAAACTTGCTCAGGTGCAACCAATCGGCTTCCAGAACAAACATCAGCCCCACCTGACATCAATTGTAGTGGTTTTGATTACTTCAGAAAAAAAAACAGCTGTTTCTTGAAGATTCCACTGTACTGCAAAGAATTCACCATGGTTGGAAGAGTGGCCTCCGGGATAAATTTGTAGAAAGGCACAAGTTAGGAGAAGGCTACAAAAACATTTTGAAGGCTTTAGCTATCCCTCCGAGTACTGTTCAGAGCATCATTAAGAAGAGGAAAGCATATGGCACCACCAACACATTGCCTAGATCAGGCTGTCCATCCAAACTGGATGACCGAGTCAGGTCATCAGAGAAGCTACCAAGAGGACAACGGCAACTTTGAAGGACTTACAAGGCTTTATGGCTGGGATTGGTCAGTCTATGCATCTGACAACTATCTCATAAGCTTTACACAAAGCTGGCCTGTATGGCAGGGTGGCAAGAAAGAAGCCTTTCCTGAAAAATTACCACACCCAGTCTCGTTTGCGCTATGCAAAAACACACCCGGAAGACTCTGATGCCATCTGGCAAAAGGTGCTATGGTCTGATGAGACCAAAATGGACTGAACTCCAAGCGCTATATTTGGCGAAAAGCAAACACAGCACACCACCCGAAACAAACCATACTGTGAAGCATGGTGGTGGCTGCATTATGTTGTGGGGTGTTTCTCTTCAGCAGGGACTGGGCGATTGGTCAGGATTGAAGGGAAAATGGATGCTGCCAAGTACATCCAAATTCTTGAGGAAAACCTGCGTCCCTCTGCTAGACAGCTGAAGATGGGCAGATCATTCACCTTCCAACACGAAAATGATACCGCCAAAAGAACAACGCAATGGTGTAAGGATAGAAAGGTGAATGTCCTTGAGTGGCCAAGTCAGAGTCCTGACTTAAATCCGATAGAAAATCTGTTTATGGACCTGAAGAGAGCAGTCCATTGCCGCTCACCACACAATTTGACTGAACTGGAGCAATTTCGCAAGGAAGAATGGGCAAATATTCCCCAATCTAGGTGTGCAAAGCTAGTACAGACATATCCAAAAAGATTAATGGCTATAATTAAAGCAAAAGGTGGCTAAACAAAGTATTAAATCGGGGGACAGATGACTTTCCAACCCTGTTATTCTAGTTTTTCAGTTTTTTATTAATTTTCAGAACTGTTGCTTTTTCTTTCATTACTCTGATGCTGTAAGGCACAATTTATAAATAAAGCTGGAAAAAGTTTTTTTGGAATGTGTTTTGATTTCAGGCTGGGCATGATGATTTCAAATTTCAAAGGGGCATGATGATTTTCTATAGGCACTGTACATACACCAAACTTTGTGTCTTGCCTTAAATACTTAGAAAAAAACTGTAAAATCGTACCGTGGAAATGAAGGTCTTTGCACATCGCTTTGGGGTCGCAGCCACCGTTGTCCTCCAGACAGCGGTCAACAGGGGGCACCACTTTCTCCAAGCACTGGATTCCGTTTCCCACATACCCTGTGAGACATTCGCAGTGCCTCTCATTCTGCCACAAGGAAAATGTTACACATTTTGTTTACCCTTAACAGCTCTCACCCAATAACAACAACAAAAAACAGAAGTTCCACGTACAGGTCCGGTGACAATGCATTCTGCGAAATCGCTGCAGCCACCGTTCACCTCCTCTACACATCGGTTGATGGGCAAGCAGATGTGTCCGTCTCCAGAGTATCCGGTACGACAGGAACAGTTAACATTGATACCGGTCTGCAAACAGTCTGCTTCTTCGTCGCAGCCTCCGTTATATTCACTGCAAAGATCCGGGGCTAAAAAAAAAAAAGATAAAAAATTACAAAATGTAGGACGAGATTTGATTTTATCCACTGGGAATCATACATAATAAGACTATGAACGTATACACTGCAAAAAAAGTATTTTTGTCTTGTTTTCCATTAAAAATATCTGGAAAATCTTAAATCAAGATACATTTACTTGAGAAGGAATTTTTTTTTATCAGAAGACAAGTCCCCTTGCAGTCAATAATTTTATCCCTTAAAACTCATCTTTGATAATCAAAATGACATATGTAAACATTTTTTCCAGTGAAAATAATTTCTTCTTGCCTTAAAATAGCTTGAATATAACTCTACACACTTGCTTCATTTCGTATATGTGTATTCATGAATATGCTAATTAGCCCCTGGCTCCACTCAATCACAGCAGCTTGGATTACCTGATCTATTCGCTCAACTGTAGCAGACGCTACACAATGGCAAGTGGAAATATTGGTTTAGTTCAGCCATATATGTTTGAACCAGAGACTGATTCAGAAGAAGAAGAGGAAGAGTCGATGTATTAGAATGATAATGTGTTTTATGTATGGCTCTCTACAACGTCGGACACACAAGGATAGCTGATATGATTAGCCTTTAGCAAGAAAACTTTTGCAGGGAAATCGCACCTCGCACCGAGGCAGGTTTTTGAGACTGTTTTTGGTACACTGTAGTTTTAAGGAGAAAATACTCAGCAGTGGTGTTGACTGCTGAATTTGCACATGGTTTGTCTTAAAGCATATTAAAAACACCACGCAGACATATAAACAACATTAAAAACTTTTATATCTTATTAGTCATTTTGCTTCTCAAGAAAATGTATCTTGATTTAGGAATGTTCAGATATTTGTACTGGAAAACAAGACAAAAATACTAAGAAAAAGCAGTGTAAAGTAAAACCTTATTATAAAACTGATTATAACCAGATTCAAAAGCCCTAACGCATGTATTTTATTAAATGTCATTAGGTTACATGACATGAACATCTTGAGTTCGAACCTGAGCCCTCTCTTCTTTCTTATTAATAAAAATGGCAATAAGACATTTGAAATCAGAATAGGCATCTTACAATCAGTTAGTCTAAAGGCTTGTTCACACCAAGGAAGATAACTATAAATAATGATATAGTTCTAAAACTTGTTCTAAATATAAAAGGGAAGCAGAGTCCACACCACAACTGTAATGATGACAGCACAGAGAGACAATATCATTGGAATCAAGTTTTTAGAAGGATTTTTTTCCAGATAATGAACAATAAAAACATTGACAGGCAATCAGAATCCATAATGCTCTAAAGAGCTTAAGCAATTAAAGTGGCAGACGATATAACTGGAGTGTGTGCGTAGAATAATCAGAATGATATCATGGGTTAGTGTGGAAACTAATATAGTTATTGTTATAGTTATTGTTCTTGATGTGAAGGAGCCTTAATACAATAGATGCGATTCATAACCCACCCGTGCAGTTGATACCATTTCCTCCATAGGGTGGCACACATTCGCACTGATTTTGAGGGAGACACACTGCGTTGAGATCACATGCAGGAGAGCAGATCGGCTTGACTTCTGTTAAATAAAAGAGAGTGTTAGTTAAAGAAATTCTGAAAACAAACAACAAAATGCACTTGATAGAAATCCAGTTAGAATTTAAGTTTGGGAATTACTTCAAAAAAAAAAAAAGAATCAGTATTTTGTCTTGTTTTCCAGTATAAAGATAACTGAACTTGTTTCAAGGGAATATATTTATTTATAATCAAATAATTAAATATATAAGAAATGTGTTTATATTTCATACAACATTATCAAATATTTTTTTCTTGTTTTCTGGTTTCATTTTATATCAACAGAATTTTCTCAAGTACATTTATCTTGTTTTAAATACTTTTTTAAATACCTAAAATACTGAATACCTAGATAACTGCACGGAGCTCCTAAAGTGACATGGTGATGGAAAAAATATGAGGTGGGAGGAAAAAATATATTTCAAAGCATTTGCGTTCTCACGAAAGTTCTGCGAAGGAATGCAAAGTTGTTCAGGAGAATGCAAACATTTTGCGAGCGAATGTAATGCTTCTCAAGGAAACATAAACATTTTGCGAGAGAACACAAAACATTGACATAATTTTTCCTTACATCTCATATTATTTTCCTTCACCTTGTCCCATGGGTTCCGTATAACTGTCAACAATTTATTTCTTTTGATTGTTGAACAAGTCGAAAATATTTTCTGTGGTAATCTATGCAGATTTTGTCTTGTATTTAACCCCAAACATATTTTTAAGAATCCAATACATTTAATACAGTTTTCCATGTGAAGCCTGCTCTTACCGATTTTTGATTCGCAGTATTTACCCGTCCACCCCTCTTGACAGAAACAGCTGCCATCACCGTCCAGGCCGCTGTCACACTTGCCATTGCTGGTGCAGTTACACGCTGTGAGAAAAGATTGATAAAGCTGTTAACACAAAGTAGAGTAGAGCTACTACAATAAAAATACATTTCAATATATAAAAAAGTAAAGTGAATATAATTTTTGCAAGTCCACAGAAATTCACAGAGTGTGAAAATTCTTAGACTGGGATTTTTTTGTCTTGCAATCAAAATGGTACCAGCCAGCTGGCCAATACCTCTATTTTATCTCCTTACAAAAGCCAAAAAAGTTGGACCTGCTTCCTGCATATTATGTAGTGCTCTATTTGCATAATTATTCTTACAGTTTGGTTGCCTGATTTGCCTGTTCACTCAGTCTACTTCACTTAGTGAAGACTGTTTAGGCATAGTTCATGGTTTTAAAAAAGGGCTGAATGGGTTACCTGTACAGTTCGGCCCGAAGTGATTCCTTTCACACAGCTCACAGCCTGTGCCCACAAAACCTCTATGACATTTACACACCCCTGTGCCGGTGCGCCCATCATCACAGTCTCCATGCTCTCCACACGGCGCCTCCAGACCACCAGGACACACTAAACCACAAACCAACACACAGTTTAACACCTACTGGCTGCTGCATCATTTCATGCAACATTCAGTCAACCTCTTGCTTTTTGTGCGTTAAATTCTCACCTTGACAGTCTCTTCCAAAGTGATTTTTACAGCACTTGGCATCCCAAGTCATTTTCGTGCATACCCGATTACAACCAAGCCAATCTCTGTAGGAGTTGTATCCGTAACCGTACGAGTACAAACCGTAATAACTGGGCCGTCTGTACATGTAAGGTGAATAAGGTTTTCTACATATGCTAGTTCTGTTCTGTAAGAAGACATCAGTGTGGATCAGTGCATGCTACGTTTGTATAAGTATAAGCATGTATAATACATTTGTCTTGGTTGAAAAAACAAAACAAAAAGCAAGTCAATAAAGTGCTGACTGCTAAAGTTATGTTAAAGGATTAGTTCACTTCAGAATGAAAATTTCATGATAATTTACTCACCCCCATGTCATCCAAGACGTTTATGTCTTTCTTTCTTTTTTTCAGTCGAAAAGAAATTAAGGTTTTGAGGAAAACATTCCAGGATTTTTCTCCATATAGTGGACTTCAACAGGGTTCAACAGGTTGAAGGTCCAAATTGCAGTTTCAGTGCAGCTACAAAGCGCTCTACACGATCCCAGACGAGGAATAAGAGTCTTATCTAGCGAAACAATCAGTCATTTTCTTAAAAAAAAAAAAACATTTATATACTTTTTAACCACAAATGCTCATCTTGCACTGCTCTTCGATGTGCCACGCATTATGTAATCACGCTGGAAAGGTCACACGTGACGTAGACGGAAAGACCGATCCAGTGTCTACAAAGCGAACGTGCAAAGACTAAGCAAAAAAAAAGGTAAAAAGGATTTTGAAGTTGGAGGAGAAAATGAGACTTCCGTCTATGTCACACGTGACCTTTCCAACGTAATTACGTAATATGTGGTGCATCACAGAGCAGTGCAAGATGAGCATTTGTGGTTAAAAAGTATATACATTTTAATTTATTTTTTTAAGAAAATTACCAATTATTTCATTAGATAAGACCCTTATTCCTCGCACTGAAGCTGCACTGAAACTGCAATTTGGACCTTCAATCCATTGAACCCTGTTGAAGTCCACTATATGGAGAAAATCCTGGAATGTTTTCCTCAAAAACTTTAATTTCTTTTTGACTGAAGAAAGAAAGAGATAAACATCTTGGATGACATGGAGTGAGTAAATTATCAGGAAATTTGAATTCTGAAGTGCACTAATCCTTTAACGCAGCAGAACCACAAATCAACAAATGCAGATATACTCACTGTATCCTCTGATCCGAGGGGACAACGGGGTGGCAAAGCACAAGAACCGCAGAGTCCCTGAAAACACAACGTTATAATAACGTTAGAACGGCCCATGTATTTTAATGTTCAAATCACTTTGACGCAAGTTTGTTGCAACACCAGTGTGACTAAATTGAACTAAAAAATAACTAGACTGTTTCTGCGTACTTTTTTTTCATTTGTGCTTTACATCTTATTTTGTGCCTTTTTTGGTGATGTAAATAATCTCACTTAAATATTTAAGATCATGAACATTTATACCTTTATCTCTATGCTTGAGAAGTCATCGCAGCGAGCACCAATGCTCGGTGGCTCCAGAAGCTGATCAATCCCATGTGCGATTCCTGAATTGAACAGCATGTTTCGCGCTACGATTCTGGCATTGTTTCCATTGATTAAGATGTCGCCCTGGAAATCAGTCAATGAGACGTCAGCAAATTTACAATCAAACATCTTATAATAAAATGCCAATGAATGAAACACATTCAATTCATTTACAATGGCACATGATGTATTTTCCAATCTCACATTTCAGTCTTTTTTTCAGGATGTGTTAGCTTACTTGGCTTATGTCAAGTTTTAAATGTTCGACAAAAGAGACAAATATGTATTAATATTTATAATAATAAATATTTTTTTCCACAAATGTTCATTTCAGAAACTACATTTTGAAAAAAATTACAATCACTCATTCCAGAGAATAAATGTTGGGGAAAAAATATTTTTAAATGAAATAAATCTTCATAAAAACATAGACAAAAACAATATTTAGAAATATTTTAATAAACATTTATTTCTACAAATTTTCATTCTAGATAATAAATTTTACCAAATGAAAAAGACCAAAAATAAATCTAAACATCAATATAAAAAACATAAATTTTTACATACAAGAAGGATATAAGTAATTTTTTGCCCATTATTCCTCATCAAAATACTTACAATTAATTCTTTGTTGCATCTGAAGGTGAGCTCTGATCCAATCATTGTCTCCATGCTTTTCTCAGCAGTAAGAGCAACAGCAACTACCTGGAAACATACATCCAAAACAGCTTTGTGACCCTTAAAAGAAAGTACTTTGGCGGTACCATGGTTCAGTGACGCTATCAAATGGAAACACCATGGTACTTTGATATATAACTTAATTGATTTCACTCAGGTTTAAGCTTCATACCCTCTGGTCGCGGACTATGTGAGCTTTGAGGTAGGCTTGTAGCTTATCACGATGGTCTTCACTGTATAGCCATGTCTTTCTATCCTCAGGGAGTCTGTTAAAAACGTCATCCGTTGGCCAGAACATAGTGAATGGGTAAAAGGGTTGATGTTGCACCACATGCATCAATTCCGCATCCTGTTTAGATGAAGACACAGACATGACGTTTATGGAATAATGCATCTGGTCTGATAACCAAAAAATCTAAATCTACAGCATAAATATTACCTGTAGGAGCTTGCTGAAGATTTTGAAGCCATATTGTTCAGCAGCTGCAGTAATGTTCAACTGCAACATAAATTGAGTTTATACTTTGTGGAATGATACTTTTATAATTTTTTTTACACTTAAAAAATGGTATCCTTTCTTTCAGTTACATACATCAGTGTTGATATCTGCCTTGCCCGTTAGTTCGTACGGAAAGAGGACCTTGTCTATAAAATGTATGACTCCGTTGGAGCACTCAAAGTCACTGGTGATGATCTTTGTATTGTCGTTGATGTACACAACACCCTGAGACACAAAAGCAGATGGTTCAGAAATTAACTTTTTCATTAAGGGGAATTGATTTGCAGAGGCATTTTTCACCTTCGTAAGGGCAATTTTTATAATGACCTAATTAAATGTATCTGTGTTGCCTTTTATAAGCTAAATCATTACATTTATTCAATTTGTTCAATTAAACATTCAGAACACTATAGGTTGTTACAAATAAAATTTTATCAACATCAACAAAAGCCATCTTTACACTACAAAGGTGGCACAGAAGCATCTGACATGGCATTAACCATGTACTTAGTGATGTTTTATTCTTTTCAAAGGTGGAATAAATGTTTTTCACCCCAGTATCGTGAATTTGGGAGGCATTTTTGTTCATTTTGCCCCAAGCCACCGTTAATTTCTGACCATAATTTAGATAAATATTCTATATCAACAATATAAAATGCGTTTGAAACTTCAAGTACTCACATCTCTAACGCTGAAGCGTAATTTATATCCGCTACTGGTGACAACTTCTTTAACAGATTTGAGGTCTGATTCACGCAATTCTTCACAACTGACAATGTGGTAACGCAGCAGGTCTGAACTGTGACTTGAATTTATCCATGCTTCAATCTGCAGAGTCTGTCATGACAAGAAATTATATGAAATAACAATAGAAAAAGAGGTTAATCCTTTTTGATTTGTGAAAATATGCAATGGGATACGCTATTTAAATGAAAAATGTGTCTGCGCAATCTTGCATACATTTAACTTTTAACAACTTCAAAAAACAAAATTCATTACGTAATGCCTACTTTTTACTATCCAATCAATATCCTAACTTTGGCTTTCTTGAATATCATGTGACATCAGATAAGTTAAGCAACATTTTCAGCACAGGACATGAACTGGCTTATAATGTTATAATTTTTGTGTGTGTGATGGAGTTTGTGTGAGAGTAGCATACCGAATAATTAGCGATATAATCTGCATTAGGGACAAACACAGTGAAAGGGCCTTGACTGTACAAATCTCGGACTCTCATTACCTATAACATACACATATTTCACATTATTATTGTAAATATATTTCAAATATATCAAAAAATTAGCAAATTCTCTCACAAATTTTAAACGCGCACTTACACCGTAATTTCTTCGCAGCCATGCTGCCTCGGGCATACGAAGAAGCTCCTGCAATAAACAATGATGAGACCCATTTGAAAAGCAGTTGTTGTTTCTCATGTTTGGTCAATCATTATAATTAAGCTAAAATTCAGCTTAAATGATACTGACTCTACTGACAGTCCCTGCACACTTAAAACCATCTCCTTTGTAGCCAATATAGCATGTGCAATTACGTTCCCCATCACCGATGTATCTGCAAAGAGCATTAACACTGCAGCCGCCATTATTCTGTAATAAAACGAAATAAAAATATTGCATACAAAAATACCTTATAGATTTTAAATTATTTGCCATAATACTGTCTTCGAAATCTGTTACCTTCCGACAAGGGTTAACTGCCAGGCATCTATGACCTTGGGAAATAAAACCAGGCCTGCATGCGCATGCAACCTGGAACAAATGTAATGCTCAACATCTAAATGTTGACTTCTTAACATTAACATTTGTTGTTAAGCATGAACTAAAAAAAAGGTGAAACAAACCCTGTTTGGTCCAATTTTCATGCATAAAGCATTTTTGTCACATCCTCCATTGTCCACTAAGCAAGCATCCATTTCTGTAGGGAAAACACAATTACACAAGTTTTAAAAAGTAAATGCTTACAGACAATGCAAAACTGATAACTGAACCCAATACAGAGCCCTGAGGCACACCCTAAGCACATATCACGTTTACATTAAATGGTAACAAAATTCATAATCAAGGCCGATAATAATACTAAACTAACATCAAAGAAACAAAAGCCAGCAAGACCCACTTCACAACAACAACAACAACACTAGAGAAATCAGTAAAGCTTTAAATGCTACATAGAAATGTTGCACAGATGCATTGATGCACACGTCACCACAAATTTCACTGGATCCATGCTACCTATTTGGATATTACAGGAAGTAAATCACTCTTTTACATTACAGGGATATTACAGGAAGTAAATCACTCTTTTACCGAGACACACAACCCCATCACCAATGTAGCCGGCTTTACATGTGCAGCTCCTTTCACCGGGCGATGTTTTTGTGCAGTTTGCATTTGTGGAACATCCCCCATTGCTCGTGGCACATGGGTCAAATTCTGTGAAAGGCATATGCAAAGCATTCACTATAAGACCAGGAATGTGTATTAAGAAAGTAAATAGGGTGAAAATTGATTTCACTGTCACTGAGAAAAAACTTCAATGACAAACTTAGCAAAAAAAAAAAAAACATAGACAAACCTTTGCAAAAAGTCCCATTACCCTTATAACCAGCTGTGCAGGAACAAGTTGGAGGAGTCCCTGAACTTCCTGAGATACAGCTGGCAGAAAAATATTTTACTGAATGTTTCATTTATGAATGTTTAAAATATAAAGTGTCTAATATGTATATTTTACAAACTTACTTAGCATTGACATCACAAACTCCACCACAGGCATCATCAACTATTGCTGCAAATTGTAACATTTTTATGACGTCAAGCACTTTAAGGTAAGAAATATGTTATCTGACACAAAATATTGCAGTTTGACTTAAATACTGACCAACAGAGCAATTCACTCCCTTCCAACCTTTGAAACAAATGCATTGCCCATTTCCCTCCATTCCGTCCAAACATTTGCCATGTTCACAGTGACATTCTGGCAAATGAAAACCATAGTTTTACAAGGGTTTGTTTAAAAATGTTTGAACAACATTTACAGAATGCCCAATGAAAGACAGTAGAATAGAAAATTGCTCTTAGATGTTACCTGACTTGCAGTCCTTTCCATATCTCCAGGTTCACACATCTCACAGGCCGTTCCATGGAAGCCCTCTTTACAGAGACACTCCCCGTTGCCGAACAGCCCGTCCTGGCATTGACCGTTGTTGGAGCACCAGTTATCCACAGTGCCAGGACATCTGAAGCAATCATGACCGAAGTATCCTGGACAGCAGGAGTGGTCCTGGAAACAAAGTTATTATGAGGTCTGAATCAGCTTCGAATCTGAATTTAAAGGTGTAAACCCAACCAGCATACAATACTCCGGCCCAAAAAATGCAAGCATTTCTAGCTATGCAATCTTCATTTCACACATTGTATTGTTCAGAAATGTGTCCAAACAGAAGTATAGCTTGCAAATTCACTGTTTCCACAAGTGGGCACTGTAGCAGAGATTATTATAAACTTATCTTCTATGGTTAGTTTTCTCTTTCAGGTCACTGATTGTCAAAACGGAGCAACAATTTAAAGGAAATCTTCAAGAGCAAGTCAGTTAAAGTTAGACTATCAACATGTTTATAGTTAAATTTGAAATAAAGTAGGAATATAGTGAATCTAATGAATACAACTGGAACCACCTCTATGAAATTCTCATCAACACACAAGGAAGTAAAAATGTCCAAACTTTTGAATAGTGTCACTTGCACAAAGCCTTACATCCTTCCTTAAAGGTATATTTCACCCAAAAATGAATACTGTCATCTTTTATTCACCCTCATGTCATTCCAAACTTGTAAGACTCATCTTTGAAACACAAATTAAGACATTTTTGATGAAACCTGCAATGTTTCTGTCCCTCCATTGAAAGTCCAGGTAACCAAAACTTAAAAGATCTAAAAAGGTCATAAAGGCATTGTAAAACAAATTCATATGAATCAAGCACTTTAATTCAAGTCTTATGAAGAGATACAATTGCTTTATATGATGAAAATTTAGGCTTTTATTCACTGAAACCTCTCAGATTTCATTAAAAATATCTCAATTTGGTGTTTCGAAGATGAACCAAATTCTTATTTTTGGGTGAACTTACACTTGCACCATTGTAAGTGCCCTCAAGTACATACAACAGAATGTGCACATTCAAAGCACTGGGCAATCAGTCACACCTGCTTCTAACCTTAGAAAATGAAGTACCTTTGTTGTTCTCAAACAATCTATGTGACAGCCTGGCACCATTGTTCTCTTTCTTCGAACTCTTGTCCTGTATTTACAGTTTGACTTCATATTTTGAGGGAACTTTGGCTGTATCTAAAGAGATGAGAAGAACAAATCATAAACTTCCTTTTCTTAATTTTACTATTATGAATCACATGAAAGTTAAGAACAAACTAAAACAACAATGGACCCATCTTACAGGTTTGGCGTTATAGAGGCATTTTGGTGTAGCATTACAATCTCCACAGCGGCCCTGCAAAGAAAGCAAACGTTCCTTAACTTTGTTCATTTCACCACTTCGAGATTAACCAAAAAAAAGTACCAACAGAAACTTACAGAAATTTTTAAAATCACTTCTTTACTGCAGTGGTTCTTGTGAAGGTCTAAGACACGTGGGATCCCAAACACTGCGCCATACCTCGTCTCAATGAAGCTTCCATTTATAGGAACGTCATTAGCCATCGTCTGGAATTTAGGAATAGTTAATCATGACCAGGGCTTGACATTAACACCCGCCAACCCGCCAATTTCAGGTGGATTTCAGCAGTGGTGTGTAATGCAGTCACTCCTACTAGCCCCTTTGGCGGGTTGAATTTTACAGTAGAGCATATGTACATTTTTAATTTTTTTAGAAAGGCATCTGAAATAATAAACTAAGTGCAATGTAGTGTTGTCAAAAATATTTATTTTTCCATACCGATACTAAAATATCCAAAACGCTTCCAATACTCATTTTCCGCAGAATAGATACATGATACCAGCTGCGCTTTCTCGCTCTCTCATCTCTCCAACAGCGAGTTAGCGCACAGGACTGCGCAGGGCTTGAATTACTCATTCCCGAAGATTATGTGCTCGCACCCAAACCACGCGCTTATAAAGCAGCCACTCACTACGAAATTGCATTCCTATTTCGCTGCTTATTGAGCTTAAACAATCAAATACACACAAAAAATGTCAAAATGGCAGGTATCCATGTAAACAGTCAGTTATGTTTTAAGTGAACGTAAACAGTTGAGAAAGAAAACGTATGTGTAACAGTATAATGTGTCAGGTCTTAAAGTGACAGCAGCCTAATATACCTGGTGCCAAATTACGAGATAATATTAAAAATATCTATGAGGCAGTTTTTCCCCATGGTATCGATGTTAAAATTGTGGCCAGCGAAAATGCTGAGTGGCTAGTAACTAGGGCTTGTGTGACTTCAGACTTTTTAAAGTCAACATTTATGTGATTAAAGACGAGTCAACATCGACTAGTCGTCATTAATGAACAAATAAGCCTCAAGAGACTCAAACGCGGGTCACAACTATGCCATATGACACAGTGCTGCCCACAAGGCTATTGCTCCTACATAACAGCTTATTTTTATTGGTTCTTTTGTCTTTGGGACGTTATATTTCTCACAGATTTCTGCTTGCTCTAAATCAGATACAGATAAAGCGTTCTGGTCTGTTCTGTTTATGTAGTTTTTCTTTGTGCGCGATCTGCATGTGATGTATGTGCTACTGTCTATATGTGTGTGGGTTACAGTGCAGTAGTTTAAAACGTCGTTTAACTTAAGTGTACAATAAGCTGTTTAAAACGTGCATTCACCCGATCAATACCGAGCATCCAGATGGTATAATCAAACACGTCTTGTGGAGTGCTCGGAGTATGCATTTATTTGCTATTAACAGTTGGATACGGAGCATAATTGTGGACTTCAAAGATTTCTTTTCCTGTTGCGCCCTCTATAGGCCATGATCAGCGACTAGTTGACGTCATGGCAGAGCTTTAAAGTCGACTTGTCTGTGCAACCCCTATTAGGTAGCTTTGGAAAACTAGCCACAGAGGCTGGTAAACAAAAAAGTAAATGTCAAGCCGTGGTCATGACTATTTTCATTTAAGCACTGTACAGAATATGAGTACAGAATAGAGTTGCCTTTTGTGCAATACCTGATTTTCAGTGTCCACATAAAACATGATCTGAGTGCCATTTCCCAAAAACGTGTTTTTGAAGAGTCCATCGCCCAAGTGTTCAGGAAAGAGTTGCTCACTTAGAATTACATGATATTTTACGATATCTTGGCTCTGTTAAAAAGAGACAATTTCATCAACTTTATGATTGAGACACATGATCTAATATTGTATCAAAAAGTTCCACTCACCAGTTGCGTAGAGTTTGTTTTAATTAGGTACTCCTGTACGGCACTGTCATACGGGACAAAAATGGTGTAATCTCTAGTTGGGATACTGTTTTCCAAGTCATAAAGCTAAAAAATAGAAAGAACTATGCTCATGTAACAAAATCAGCTTTCAGTTATTCTGTTACTCTTTTTGAAAATATTGAGTAAGTTATTTCTCTGGGTGAAACACACCAGTGCCGCCTGCCTGAAAAGGCTGAATGCTGGCGTGTTGTTCAGGAGCTTCATCAAAGTGGGAGGTGGTGGAGGTATATCAGATAAAGCGGGTCGAAGAACCTGCGAGAAAAACAGATTTGCTAAGTTGTTGCTAGGGTGTTTTAGGTAGTTGCTAGGGCATTGCTATGCAGTTGCTGATGTGTTCTAGGGCCCCGTTTACACTAGTGTGTTTTCATTTTGCTATGCTTATGCCTGTCGTTTACACTATGCTGGCGTTTTCGAACCTCGAAAACGGAGACTTTCGAAAATGCTGCAGAGCCCTTTTTAATTTGAAAACACCGGGGTTGGGTTTCAGTATAAACGGACCAAAACTGAGACCTTTCAAAACGATGGTGTGGCTTCCCACGTTCGCTCTGCGTATCATTGATGACCGTGTAAACAATAACATGTAGACTGAACTGCAATCTTTGCTGGCTTTGTTGTCATTTTTAGCAGCCAATATTCAGTTAAACTCTGCATATTTTATAATACTGCAGCTGCCTACATGCGCAAGTGTTTACACATGTACGCGCATGCCCCGTGTGCATGAACGGTCATGTGACATGCATTTTCGATCGTGTAGTATAGACGGAGATCGTTTCTGAAACGCTGTGCAAATGCCAGTGTAGACGAGGATCGTTTTAGAAAACGCACTAGTGTAAACAGGGCCTTGTTATGATTATGATAGAGTATTTTTGGTGGTTACTAGGGTGTTGCTATGTTGTTATTCTGGTCTCCAGATATGTCTTGGGTCCCTCCTTCCATGTAAGTACATGGGAAATCCCATTTTCTCATTTATTGTAAATTTGTAGCACACACAGTGTGGGATGCACTAAATATTTAATACTTTTGGTTTGGTACTTTAAAAACCAGACACCATCTTTACAAAGTTTAATTACCGTGTCAATAATGTGAATGCACCCATTTATTGCCTTGAGGTCTGGAACAAGAATAGTAGCATTGCCGATCATGAGCTCCTAGGGACACAAGGGTGAACAGGTCACAGCAGTGAAAGATGATCAATTTAAGGCTTTTATTAATCAAAGGGGTGGGGTTTGTGCAACAGTTACCCTGCCGTTGCTTTGGACCTCCCATTTAGTCTTTCCTATAGTCTGGACTGTTTTACCAACTTGCTGCTGTAAGTCTTCAGAGGTGTAGATCCCCTCTAAAAAATGAACTCTAGACAGAAATCGCACACAGAAAATTATTTCATGGCATTTATTCTCTTTTGCAAACTTCAGAAATCAGTTCTCAATGTCGATCCAAACACATACTGTAGAAGGTGAGGCAGCCTGTAATAATCAAACCAAAAAGACTCGTCTGAATCACTGAGGTTACTGAAAGCAGCTTTAGATGGAACTAAAGCCGTGACTCTGCTGTCACTCTCAATCACTTTGTACCTCTGCAGATAAACACAGAAATGTTGTAGAATAATATTTGTGTAATAAATATTCCTTTTTTCTTTCAATTATGTCACAATAAAATTTTTGTAAACAAACTCATTTACAATTTACTCAGGTAAAGATGTACTTACCTGAAGGAACCGATTGAAATTATAAAACACAGAATTTCCATCTAACTCCTGAAAATGAAAACATTAATAAAAAATAAATAAATTACACATTTATATTTTAAAATCAGATTTTGAT
This sequence comes from Ctenopharyngodon idella, assembly GCF_019924925.1. NCBI lineage: Eukaryota > Metazoa > Chordata > Actinopteri > Cypriniformes > Xenocyprididae > Ctenopharyngodon > Ctenopharyngodon idella. The sequence goes on from NC_067229.1 coordinate 6,423,296, forward strand.
CCAAATCAGTTTTTAGGAACAAATCTATTGTGTATCTGTATGGTGTATGTGTCCATGATGTTGACAGATGATTTAAAACCTCACAATTAAATGAATGCATCATCTTACCACAAGCATGTTTCCATAACACGTGAGTCCGTCACCTTCGTATTCACTTGGGCACGTGCATTCACGTGTTCCAGGGCTCTTCAATTTACATGTGGCCTGGAAACATTATCAAGTAGTTATGCCACATTACATGCTAACATAAAGGAGTTTTAGCCTTAAATATAATTTCACCAGAATCACGCATTTTGACAGGTTATTATATTGTACATAACTCTGCAAGCATGAAATACTGACCAGAGAATGACAGCCTCCGTTATCTGACAAACAGGGGTTGACAATTTTGCAGACGATGCCATCTCCCATGTAGCCTTTCTTGCAGCTACATTCATTCTGAACAGAAAAATAAGTTGAACAAAACTAAGCTCTGGGTGTGCAATGGTTGTTTTTCTTTCATAGCTCAGTTCTCAGTTAAGTTCATATTGAGATCTCTGACTTGATTGCAGACTTTGGTATTTGAGACATTGTTGAGATCTCTAGCCCTTGCAGTACATTAAAGTTCTGGGTAGGATCGTTTCAAATTGACCCTAACTGAACTGAAAACAATTCACCAAAAATTACACTATGAAAAACAAAACAAAAAAACAAAAAATAAAAATCAGGTAAAAATAGTAACATTTTAACATCAATACTCACACATCACAAAACACTTTTTTTTTCACAAAATGTGATTATAAATTGTATTATATTATAAATTGTGTATGTTTAAAATAAATTGTGTGCTTTTCTGAGAAAAGAGCATGGGTTCGATTCCCAGCAAAATTCACAATGCAGCATATATTTCTTCAAATAAAAGCATCCGCCAAATAAAAAAATGTAAATATCCTCAGAGGGTAGTTGAGGAACTGACATAAAATACATATATTAATTTTTAATTTGGGGTCTGTGCACCTGCCTTTAAGAATGAAATTTGCAGGTCAAATTGACCCGCTAACATCGCAATCGTAATATAAATTTAGTACACACATTCCACACCACCTCAGACTGTTGAAATTTTGCTGGCATGTTCATGACCCTAAATGAGAAACTCACACACTTTCAAGAAAAAACATCTTAGGATAATCTGCATTTCTGACAACTCAAAAATGTGTTTGGGTCAAACTGACCCTGAACATAATTTAAGGACTAGAGATGCAAAAGACTCACAATTGGAGCTCCATTTAATCTCAATGCTGTCTAGGAGAGACAATTGAGATATTAAAGGCACAATATGTAAGATTTTTGGATTCAAATATTCAAAACCACTAGAACAGTTATATATTTTATTGACTTGTGTACTTACATTATCCCAAAATATTTCCAAGAATGTTTAAATCCAGAGAAATAAGCAATTTTAACCAGGACACAAACCATGTCTGTGCGTCGCCGATAAATGACATCATACCCGCGTTACCCTCAGTTTTTACCCTCTGTTTTATTAGACAGGTGAGCAACTTTTTGGATACATTCATCAAAAGAAAACGAATCTTTGTAATATAGCTCAACACAGTAAGTCTTATTGTTTAAATCTCATTTTCTTGATTTACTGCGAGTATCATGATTTACCATGCCTAATATCGATCTAGCTTACTGCAGTGTGTAACAGTGTCTCATAGCAGCCGCCGAGCAAACGCAGAGTAGCATTATAACAACTTTCAACTATCTAATATGATAAAACAGTGCTGCGTTACCCCACATACGCTTGTCTGGAAGAAACAGAAGCGGCGACTGCGGCATAATAAAAGTTCTGCTGCTCTCAAGACGTGTGTCGCGCTCTTCTCTCATTAGTAATCGCTCCAGCGGCCTCGTTTCTGCTCGCACAGCACTCAGCCCTGCTCTGCTTCATACTACAGTAATGTTAAAAATTGAGTCCAGTCCCGATTCTTTTCCACTGGCTGTAGATGTGAAGACAACACCTCCCATGATTCAGCGAAATCAAGGCGTCATCAAGCTACGCCTTTGTTTTAAATAAGCGACCTCTAGTGGTGAAAATTTACATATTGTGCCTTTAAAGAGATATTTTTTTGTGATTTTTCTGTACTAAAGGTTAACTGTATCCTCACAGGTTATTTACTAATCCAGGTTATGGTATCGGGATCATTACCTGTCCTGGTGCAGTGGGGGTGCACTCTGCATGTTCATGACATCCACCACGACTCTCCAGCAGGCAGTTATTGATCTCCACACACAAACTTCCATCACCGGTCCATCCTTCCATACAAACACAGTTCACCTTTCCCGCATCGTACGTACACATGGCCTATTAAAAACAAAAAACCTGAGTCAAGGACAACAAATTTAATCAAAACTTAAATAACTGAACATGATTCAGCAGCGTGTCATATAATAAAGAATACTAAATTTGGCTTTCATACTATTTCTGCTGGTTTTCATAGCATTTCCTAACCTTCTGCTTTATATCAATTTTGACTTTGTGTGTCATAATTATGATGCATGTTTTTTTTCTTATAGATAACAGGAATGGGTTTCCATGAGTTGCAGGCAGATCTAGTCTGGTCTCGTCTTATTTTTTATTTTTTATTTTTTATTATTAAAACATATTGCCTCCTTAAGTAACTTCGATGTAGTAAGCTACTTTTAATTTGACTCTTACAACAAAGATGCAAAAATTCAACCCTGGCAAATGCTGGAAATCATTTTCATGTGTCAGTTTGAATCAAAGGCAACTTTAAATCACTGCAACTTCTGAATTCTGATGCACTAGTAAAAACGGGGCAGACATCACTTTAGATTTGCTCTACATCTGAGGGCTAAAGGCAAACTGCTGGAAAAGGGAAATACATCTGTCTCACATTGGTGTCGCAGCCTCCTCTCTGAGGCTGGAGGCAGAGATTGGTTTCAGTGCAGGTGTAACCGTCTCCTTCGTATCCAGGCAGACAAACACACCTACAGCACAATGTACAATAGATCAATAACACGCCAAAGACGGATGACGATTAAACAACAACAGTTAAACACAAAGACACTGACACTGCTAAGATGCTTGCTTCAATGGGCATCGCAGAGTAAAAGCATTGGGTTATAAAAAAAAAAAAAGTTTGCCAAATATCCTGACTGTAAATTAAATAACATAAAATGTGCATAGCAGAGTTAAAAAAAAAAAAAAAAAAAACTGTCAAATATTTGCCAAAAATGTTATCAATAAAATAAAATAAAAACCTGACCATAAATTAAATAAAATAACATAAAATGTGCATAGCAGAGTAAAAAAAACAAACAAAAAAAAAAACTGTCAAATATTTGTCAAAAAAATAAATAAATAAAAATAAAATAAAAAATAAATAAATAAAATAAAATAACATAAAATGTGCATTGCAGAGTAAAAGTTTTGGGTTGTAAAAAAACTGCCAAATATGTTGTCTAAAATAACTCTAAAATAACTCTAAAATAAAATAAAATAAAATAAAATAAAAAAATAAAAACCTGAGTGTAAAATAAATAAAATAACATAAAATGTGCATTGCAGAGTAAAAGTTTCGGGTTGTAAAAAAAAAAAACTCAATGGTTTGCCAAAAAATATTGTCAAAAATAAAATAAAATAAAACAATGGCTACTGCAGCGTAAAGTATTGGGTTATTAAAAAAAACTGCCATATATTTGACAAAAAATGTCTAAAATAAAATAGATGGCTGTAATAAAAGTAAAGTAAAAACCTGACTCTAAAATAAATAAAATATTACTTATTTTTACTTATTTTATTATATAACTGTGCACTGCAGAGTAAAAGTATTGGGTTGAAAAAAAAAATCTGGCAAATATTTGCCAAAAATGTTATCTAAAATAATAAAATAAAATAAAATAAAATAAAATAAAATAAAATACCTGTGTGCAGTCTATAAGGATCTACACATAATGCTCAAGTGAAACGTACATGTTTTGTCCATTGTTTTGGACACATCTAGCGTGAATGTGGCAGTGCTCAAGGACGCCGTCTGAATTGCAGGGGGTGGCGGTCTGGTCACAAAGGTCCCCTGAAAACCCCTCCAGACAAGTTCCTTTCCTGCACAGCCCCATACTGCCAGGCCTGTTATCACAGGTGCCATGGACACAGCGGCAATCTACAGGACCGAGCAGAGCACAAGGAGAGGAGAAGGTCAAGACCGCTAAAACTGTATCAGCAGCGGGTCACGGTTTGGACAAAGAGACAGAAGGAGGTACTTTGAAAAGGTAAACTGGTAAAGAAAAACACATATATAAGGTATATAATTTCACCTTCATCACAGTTCTCTCCATGTTTGTTGGGGTCTGAGCAGAGGTGACATCCTACACCCTTAAATGCTGGTTCACACTTACAGGAGCCGTTTCCATTGATGCCATCAAAACACTACAGACAGAGACATGGCAAATAAACCCCAGCACTTCCTTCTGCCGAAGTCATGTTCATAGTGCGTTCATACTAATATACTTACAGTCCCTTTATCATAACATGGGTGCTGGAAACCTCCAATGCACGGCTTACAGTCCGGCCCATAGAAACCACTGCAACACTCCGGCGTCTGCAAACAAGATGGCAAACATCTCACAGATTATTCATTGTAAATAATTCAGAATATTTAAAGATGAATGCATTTGAAACATTGTGGATCTGAGACCTTATTTTCATACCATCTGAGTAATGTTGCAGTATTTGGCACAGCCTTCCTCGAAGAACGAGTACGACCATCGGCGATCAGGAAGTGGCTCGCAGCCACTAAAATGACCTGTCTATCAAACGAGAAATAAAAACGCCCAAATGCATAGTTCGCTGGAATAAATTATAGCCAACACTGTTGTCAGTGGTGCTCATGTTTCGATTTTCTTTATTTGTAATTGCAATGTTAAAAACACATTCATTTAAAATGTCTTTTAATAATTGCGTATTGATTATAGATGTCTGATATGGTTCATAAATAAGTGAAAACACCAAATACCAGCTCAACACTTCCAGGTGGACACTTTGTCTCATGGAGATGACTACATCGGACACAGGAACCCTATGGAGAGAAGCAAAATTTTGCAGAGAATTCATAGAAAATCGTGTTGGACAGATGTTTTATTTACCATAATAAATTAATTAATTGCAATTGAAAATAATTAGTTAATTTTAATAAATAATTTATGTATTTACTTTTTAAATAATATCAGTGTTTTTGCAATTCCATTTGGAAACTTGGCCATGCAAGTACACTGGGAAAAGCATTTAAAATTATTATTATTGTTCAAATAAAAAGTTATTTGTTTAAACAAACTATGTTTGCCTATTAAAGTTGAAGATTAAATATTGTGACCGATTTATGCAGAAACAAGAATTATAATGTAGGATGACTATAATAGCCTATGATTATGTTTACTTCACTTAAAGGGTTAGTTCACCCAAAAATGAAAATTCTATCATTAATTACTCCCCCTCATGTCGTTTCACACCCGCAAGACCTTCGTTCATCTTTGGAACACAATTTTTATATTTTTGATAATATCCGATGGCTCAGTGAGGTCTGCATTGAAAGCAAGTTAATTTACACTTTCAAACGCCCAGAAAGCTTCTAAACACATATTTAAAACAGCTCATGATCACAGTGGTTCAACCTTAATGTTATAAAGCGACGAGAATACTTTTCGTGCGGCAAAAAAACAAAATAGCGACTTTATTCAACAATATCTAGTGATGGGCAATTTCAAAACACTGCATCATGAAGTGTCGAAGCTTTACGAATCATTTGTTTTGAATCAGTGGTTCAGAGCATGTATCAAACTGCCAAAGTCACGTGATTTCAGTAAACGAGGCTTCGTTGCGTCATAAGTGTTTCGAAATTTCAATAGTTCACGTGACTTTAGCAGTTTGATACACGCTCCGAACCACTGAATGGAAACAAAAGATTCGTAAAGCTTTGAAGCTTCATGAAGCAGTGTTTTGAAAACGCCTATCACTAGATATTGTTGAATAAAGTCGCTATTTTGGTTTTTTGGCACACAAAAAGTATTCTCATCGCTTCATAACATTAAGGTTGAACCACTGTAGTCACATCAACTGTTTTAAATGTAACTTTAGTACCTTTCTGGGCGTTTGAAAGTGTAAATTAACTTGCTGTCAATGGAGGCCTCACTGAGCCATCAGATTTCATCAAAAATATCTTAATTTGTGTTCCGAAGATGAACGAAGGTCTTACGGAATTTTCATTTTTGGGTGAACTAACCCTTTAATTTTACTTAATGTTTAGTGCTTTGTTCTAGATAAGATGCTGGTGTTGATCATTTGTTTTTCTGGCCACAAATACAAGAATTATGTGATCACACACACACACACACAAAAAAAAAAAAAATATATATATATATAAAAAAGGCACCTACAAACGAGATCCTGCTCCCAGTAATGTCACAACGATGGGGCATTATTGGAACTATGGAGGAAGGTACAAGAACTCCATCGATCAGGTGAATGATTCCATTGGACGCGACAATATCTTTCGTTTCAAGAAGTATTCCCTTATCACCCAGAAAGACTCTTCCCTGTGGATTGATTGAGAGAATGTATTATTAATATTATTTACTGCCATTAAGTCACCACATTTTTTATTGTATACAGAATGAGGCCCAACACATTTGTCCCAAATTTCATAAAAA